>NC_143138.1:78360686-78710686 GCF_059928025.1 Delphinapterus leucas | reverse complement strand
AATGTCTGGAACATATAAGTGCTCATAAGTGAGGGAAGAAAGGAGGAGTCTATAGTAGGAAAGAACAAAACACTCATGGGAAGCAGTAGAAATAATAAAACATGCAAACAGAATGTGTCTTGATGGTGATAGATGTGCGTTGTTCAGCATGGTAGCCACTAGCCACATGAGTCTATTGAGAACTGGGGAGGCAGCTAGGCTGAATTGAGGCTGGCTCTCGAAGACTTAGAGCAAGAAAGAATATAAGAGATCTCAGTACTTTTCTATATTGATTATATGTTGAAATAATATTTTTGATATACTGAGTTGACTTACTAAAATTAATCTCACCAATCTTTTTTTTTACTTTCTTTAACTTGCTCCTAGAAAATTTTAAATGACATATGTGACTCATATTCACGGCTCACACTATACTTCTACAGGTTAGTGTGATGTTGGAGTTTCTGAATCCCATCATTTCATTTTTCTGCTATGCTTATTTTTAAAACTAATTTTAGACTGATAGAAAATTTGCAAAAAATAGCATAAAGAGTTCATGTATATCCTTCCTCCACTTTCCCCTAATGTTAATATCTGAATATTTTTAACTAAACTATAGACTTTATTCAAATTGCAACTGTTTTCCTCTTAATGCCCCTTTTCTGTTCCAGGACGCGATCCAGGATCCCACATTGCATTTAATTATTATGCCTCTTTAGTCTCCTTCAATTGGTGACAGTTCCTAGTTTCTCCCGTTATGACTGTGGCACCTCTGATAATTACCAGTCAATTATTTCACAGAATGCCTCATTCTGGGTTTGCCTACTTTTTCCTCATGATTAGATTGAAGCTATGCATTTGTACCAAGAAGGCCACAGAAGCGATTTTCTGATCACAGTGCATCTCATCATGGGGTCCATGATGTCAATGCTATCTTATTGCTGGTGATGTTAACCTTGGTTAAGGTGGTGTCTGCTGGGCTTCTCCACTGTGAAGTTTGGTATTTTGTAATTTATAAATGTCTTTTATAAGTATCTTAGGAGAGATATTTGAAATTATGCAAATATCCAGGTTCTCCTCAAACTTTCCTGGACTGTTTTTAGCATCTGTCAGTGAGGATCCCATCATTTCTGAGGTGGTTCTTCTTAGACCTGAGTGACAGTGGCTGTTTCTCCATTCCTCTTGCACTGTGGTGTTTTTATACCCTGTCCACTTCATCATCGATGGCACCTGCCTGGCACTACTGCTATTTCAGCTTGCAGCCTCCTTGAAATGGGCCCATTATCTATGAAGCCAAGGATCTCATAGCCCAGTGCTCGTGAAATGTCATAGGTAACAGAGTAGCTTCCTTAGAATCTCAGTCATTGCACATGATTCTCTTAAACATTAAATGGGTTCTACAACAGCAACTCCTAACACAAATCCCAGTCCTCTCTTATTCTTGGGAGATGTTTATTTGACTGCCTCAGAAGAGCTCAAGTTCACCCATGTTGTCTTATCCCCCCTATCTTGGTCACTATTTAGATCCTGTACTTTCTCTTCAGAGAGTAGGGGAAGGGAGGAAGCAAAGCTGTAAAGCCTAGTGCTTTTTCACGGGTGAGGTGTTGGGGCATAAGACTGGGACCTTCACTCATTAGTAAATTTTGTCTGGCCATATACTTATGAACTGTCTATTTACAATCAAGGAAAGTGGAGCACGATTAAGACACACCTCCAATTTATAATCTGCTAATTACTTGACCACCAAGATAAAATTACAGGAGACATCCTTGACCCCTTCTTCCCCCTCCATTTGCATTTGACCAATGCTTCTGTCACATCAGACACTGAATAGTCCTTAGGTCTTTATCCACCTCTCTCAGCATCGCCACTAAGTCAGGCCAGCAGAGTTAGTACTCAATATAACACACTGATTAAGGAATGGACAACATAGATTTGAGTGTGTTAACCCACAGAACATCATTTCCATCCCCATCAAAGACAGATCCATAAAATGGAAAGTGTATGCGTCTGAGGCAGCATGGAAGCTTTTAATTTTTATTTTTAAATGATCCTTTTAAGAGATATAGCTCTTCTTTTGCAGCTGGAATGAAAATTCACTAATACCTAACTCAAGATTTCCAAAGTATGTTCTGGGGAAGTCTAGTTATGTGATGTTAATAGATGTTATATTTTAAAACAAGGTTCTATGATCAAATGAGTTAGGGAGATGCTAGGTTAACAGAGATAAACAGATGTACACAGTGTACTATTCCAATGTGCACTGTGAAGGGGGCCAGTAAATGGTGTTTCTCAACATTTAAATTTTTTCCCCCAGTCTTTCATTATTACTTATTTTTCTAGCATTATTGAGATATAATTGATACATAACATTGTGTAAATTTAAGATGTACACGTGATGATTTGATAAGGTATATATTGCAAAATGATTAGCACAATAACATTAGTTAACACCTCCATCACCTCACATAATTACCTTTTTGTGTGTGTGTGGTGAGAATATTTAAGATCTTAGCAACTTTGAAGTATAGAATGCAGTACTGTTGACTATAGTCACCATGCTGTCCATTAGATCCCCAGAACCCACTCATCTTACAACTGCAAGTTTGTATCCCTTGACCAGCATCTCCCCATTTACCTGACCCCCCTGCCCAGGCAACCACTCTCCTACTCTCTATTTCTGAGTTTGGCTTTTTTAGATTCCACACTTAAGTGAGATCATATAGTGTCTTTCTTTCTCTGTGTGATTTATTTCCCTTAGCATAATGCCCTCGAGGTCCACCCACATTGTTGCAAATGGCAAGACTTCTTTCCTTTTTATGGCTGAATAATATTCCACTGCCTATATATTTATACATACATATCAATATATATATGTGATATATAAATATATGTGCACATATATATGAATGTGATATACATATATATATTTTTTCTTTATCCATTCATTTGTTGATGTTTCCATGTTTTGGCTATTATGAGTAATGGGGCAATGAACATGGAAGGACAGCTATTTCTTTGAGACTGTGAATCCTTCTTTGAAGAGCATTTCACAGGGCTAATGTTTCTCAAAAATCCCTTTGGGTATCACTGGCCAAACTTATCTACCTAGTGAGGCAAAGAGGTTTTTCTCAAAATATTTCAGAAGGGACATTCGGGGAATTTCGTGGCATGCAACTGGCAAATACTTGCGTTGGGGGCACACTGCTGAGAAGTAGGCATTGCAAACTTGGAAAGATGCATGTCTCCTCCATCAGACACCTCAGGCCTGACCCACTGCCTCCTCAGGGTACTGGGGCCCACGTCAAGCCAACAATTCCTTTCACAGATTTGCTCTACAAGGCTCAATCAGGAAGAGGAAAAAACACAGATGGAAGGAGGGAGGGAGGGAGGGAGGGAGGGAGGGAGGGAGGGAGGGAGGGAGGAAGGAAGGAAGGAAGGAAGGAAGGAAGGAAGGAAGGAAGGAAGGGAGGAAGGGAGGAAGGGAGGAAGGAAGGGAGAGATCAGGGTCTAAGTCTGAGGACACAATATGCACAGGAATAATCTCTGTGCTGTGTTACTATCCAGAAGGAATGACAAGTTAAGCCCAGAACAACAGATGGAGGAGCATTTATTGACGGATAGAGGTTTCAGTTAGGGATGAAATCTTCGGGGATGCGAAAATATAAAAATCAATAGAAAGGTCTACAAAGAAGGTCCCTTACAAGACATTACTGTCATTGATTGAACACCACTCACTGCTGGAATGCTGTTCACTGAAACTTACAGCCAAGTGGAGTACAGTAATTTGCATAAGACGTGAGCTATTGAGAACCCATAAAACCATGCTTTCCTAGTAGGGTGAGGGGAGATTAAAATGTCTGTCTTGTATCTAAACCATGTTACAATGTAAGCATGCTATTGTAGAAATGGCCTTACAATGTAAGCATGCTACTGTAGAAATGGCCTTTACTCTATGGATTAACTTTTTTCTACAGATATAAAGTATTTAATGTAGCCATATTTCAAGCTACAAATCAGACATACAAATTACCTGTGTATTCAAATGACTGGTTCTGCTCTATACCTAACCCTCAACCTTGCTTTGAAAAGCTCCTGGTCATTCCTTCCCCCATGGTGCCACCACCCTCATGGTGAGAAGCGGGTCCTGTCTGATGCAAGATCCCCCATGACATGTTTTCTCTTCCCTCCAATGTCACTGTGTAGATGTGTGGAAGGTGGAGGAAAGATTAAGTGCTTGGGGGCCAGGTAGAGTTGCTTTTGAAACCTCATTCCAAAATCTACTATTCTGTGTCCCTGGGAAAGGTATTAGGTGGAACCATCTGAAATTGCCGTACGCCAAGCAAAATATCGGCAATTTCATATGGTTCAACCTAACACCTAAGCTTCTGAGCCTTGGTTTTCTCATTTATAAAGGGGACTAATACTGCCTTTAATTGTGAAGATTACATGTGTGTCAAACACATGGCACAGTCCTGGAACAGCATGGGAGCTCAGTAAATGAGCTGTTATCACTGATTACTGAGCAAGTGCCACATTCTCTCTTCTTCCTTCCTTCCCAGTTCAGTTACTGACTGTCACTCACACTCCATCTCTTTAAATAACTCCCCTCTTCTACATTTCACCTCTTCCTCGATCATCTCAGAAATCTCTCTAGGCTGTCCCGCTCCTTTCCCCACCTTCTGTCCACCTGCGCCACAAAAGCACCTCACCACAGTTGAGTTGAAGAATAACGAGGGGGGCGTACCCCAGTCAGTGAAAAGACAAGCATTGAGAAACACTATTCGATGATAACAGAACCTTTGCAGTTAACCTCTGTGGTCCTTGAAAGTTTCTAAAGCAGCTTTAGGATGTCCACAGAAGTCTCTCCTACTCAGTTTTCAGTCGCTAATTAAAAACTGCTTCTCAGTTATACACATATAGACATTCTTTTTTTTAATATTCTTTTCCATTCTGGCTTATCACAGGATACTGATTATAGTTCCCTGTGCTATACAGTAGGACCTTGTTGTTTATCGATCCTATATATAATAGTTTACATCTGCTAATCCCATTGTAAATCAGCTATACTTCAATTTAAAAAATAAAAAAATAGCTACACACACACACAAATACTGCTTCTCTTCATACATGGATCTTCAAGACACTTTTTAAAGATGATCTTCAGTCTGTAGCAATCTCTTTTAATTAATTTTCTTGCATCTGCGGTGGTCATTGTAAGTGCATATACCATTTTAGCTGTTCGTGTGGCTTTACTGGGCTAGCCTTAGAACCTAACACTCACCGCATTCCAAGAGGACGACTGACTTGGAGATGAACTTTGGAAAAGCAAATCATTTGTAAATTTGGAGACGGGTATATTGTTAAAATCCTGTAGAACAAAGGAGGAAGGTGCAGGGGACGGGATTACAGAATCAGTGATGTTCCATTTTTTTTATTTTGTGAATTATGAATTCTAAGCTAAAGCAAGTTGGTGCTTAATACCTCTACAGGAAGTTACTTTGGGTGCTTCAGAACGGTTCTGGAATGTTGTTAAGAAAATCTCCATAAAGCAAAGCAGTTTCTCTCTGCTTTTAGCTGATAAGGGCTCTTCATTTAGAACCTTCTCCAAAGCTCAAATACCCAGACCTACACGTGGCCAAAACATGTGCACCCATATAAGATTTTAAAAGTTATCAACACGTTATTTTATAAAATGTTTTCATTTCAAAAGTGAACTAAATTGACTCATTAAAAGGTCAGCCGGGGGCTTCCCTGGTGGCGCAGCGGTTGAGAGTCCGCCTGCAGATGCAGGGGATACGGGTTTGTGCCCCGGTCCGGGAAGATCCCACATGCCGCGGAGCGGCTGGGCCCGTGAGCCATGGCCGCTGAGCCTGCGCGTCCGGAGCCTGTGCTCTGCAACGGGAGAGGCCACAACAGGGAGAGGCCACAACATTGAGAGGCCTGCGTACCGCAAAAAAAAAAAAAAAAAAAAAAAAAAGGTCACCCTGTTATATATACTGTCTACTTGATGGAGATTTGGGACTGTTATATTTCACTGTTATAAATTAATCAAAACACTATTGATATTTAAACAATCCATCACTGTTTTCAGACTCATCACCTAATTTCAGCCACTGACTCCCCCTCAAGATTATTTATAACATTAATTATAACATTAGTCATTTTTGTGTTTGCTATTTTGTTAATTTTAAGGTAAACTGTCACTTTCTCAACTCTTTCATTCAGTGGAAACAACTATGTTAAAATTTATGTTACAAAGTAATGCACTTTAAATACTGTACACTAAGATACAAACAAATAACAGAACTAGATGACCAAACTCTACCCACTTAAAATCGTGCCTGCTATAAAACAATAAGTTTAGAAAGTGGTTTCAACAGATAAAAACTATTACAAAAATAGTTTACATTAAAATTCTGAAAAAACTTTGCTATTGTGAAGATGAGCCATGATACTTTGTCAACATTTGAACTATGAAATGGCTTAGGTTAGTGCTGTCTGATAGAAATATAATGCAAACCACCATGGGAGCCACAGGTTTAATTTTAAATTTTCTAGTAGCCCCATTATAGAAGTAAAAAGAAACAGGTAAAATGAGTTTAAATAATCTATTTAAACCAATATACCCCAAATATTACTATGTCAATGTCTAATCAATATAAGACATTATTAATGAAATAAAAAAATTTTTTTTCCCACTAAGTCTTTGAAATCTAGTATGCATTTCACACTTTACAGCATATCTCTGTTCAGACTAGCCACATTTCATGGGCTTGTGGCCACACATAGCTAGTGTATAATAGCACAAGTCTAGGTTCTTATCAATAAAGAGCTTTAGGTATTCAAATCAAACCAGATGTTAATCTCTACTGTTTCTCATGTAGTATCTTTTGAACATCTATTATTCTCTAACACTATGCTAAACTCCTATAGTATTTTTTGAACAATGGAACAGAGACAACAACATAGACAATCAATTCCGATTTAACAGAGAATTTTCTACAACTAAGAATCCTGTCATCGAGCCCTGCTTTATCCAAAATATGACGTCCTGTAATAAACACTGAGATAACAAAAGCTGATGAGGACAGCAAAGGCTTACATTTATTAAGCACTTACCATGTGCCAGACATTGTTTACATGTGAGAACTTGGATTTATTTCTCACAGTAACTCTAAGAGGTGGGTACTATGATACGTGGAATCATAGACTCCTAATAGATGTCACCAATGTGAATAGCAATTCCCATCCTTCATGCAGTAAAATGATAGTGGCTAATATTTATTTAGAGCTGTCTATGGCTCAGGCACTATATTAAACAATTAACTGTCATTATTTCACTAAAATTCACAAAACCCTTGCAAAGTAGGGATTATTATTTCCATTTTACAAATTAGGAAATAGATTCAGAGAGCTTTACTATCTCATACAAAGACTGTAGCCAAAAAGGGGCACTAAATCTTTGCTCATGCCACTCTGTACACTATAATGGACAGTCTATTTACAACGAACTCATTTGATAAAAGAAGGTGCCTTCTCTGGGGGCTCCCTCATACCCTTGGGAAGACAAGGCTTGCTTGCTAGAAATAATTGAAAATTATTTTGAGCACAGTCCAAATTGTGTGGTTCTGATAATAAGTGAAGACAAGTTTAAAGAGCTGGAGGATTCTGGAGCGCTGAGCTTAGAGGAGAAAATATTCGTTTTGGTTTTTAACTGCCAGCATTGCCCCGGTGGCACTTACATTAGGAACCCACAGGTACAATCATCATGGTCCACAACTACATTCGCAATAAGCACTGCAATTTGTCAGGCACTTTGTCTTTTGCAAAGCATCTGAACATACCCTGGGGCTTATGTGATCTCTAGAATCACTTTTTAAGATGGGCAGGGAAGGTATACAATCATTTTATTGCTGAGGGAGAAAGAGACTGATTTGCCCAGAACTGCACAGTAGCTTCTTGGTTAAGGAGCCAAGTTCAAAGTCAGATCTTGTAAATTTGAGTCTAGTGCTTTCCTCTCTATGTCACTGTTTCCAAAAATCTGGTACTTGTAGCCCTGGTGGTTGTGGTATGATTTTAGCCACATGCAGGTCGGCTTTCTATTTTCATACTCTGTATTTATTTTTATGAATATTAGAAAACTATGTGAAGAGCAAACAAACCATTATTTCAGGGCTTTATTGCTTAGGATGAGGCAGCAGTATGCATCTAAGTTACAAAAGTGAGTTTAACTACATGAAAACATTAAGTAAATAATAGTCCAGGTGGGATGCACATTTGGTAAAACCCATGATCAAAATATGGGAAACCTTATATAATGCCATATATTTCCTAATAGAAATCATCACTTGCAGTTTCTATTACTCGATGCAGATGCCAACAGACAAGCTGTACATTTAATGTTTTGCTTGCTTATAAAAGAACATGTAATACTAAATGGGAGATAAATAACATTTTAACCCCCTTAGCATTCCATTTGGACTTTACAGAACAGTTCTTTGCATTATTATCTTCTTTACTGGGCTGTGAACTCATTGAGGATGGTGACTTTATAAGACTCATCTTTGTGGTCCTCAGTGTGTTGAGTTATTTATTTCAACTATGTTAGTTTATAGGAAAGAAACAGAAACCCACCTAAGTTACATCAAGAAAACAGCATATTTTTGGAAGGGTACCTATGGACAGAACTAGAAAGTAAGAAAGCAGAGGCAGGTCTAGGGAGCAACAACTCACCTCACATCTCCCTCTCGGGCCAGGTACCCTGACGACTCCTCGAGATGTATTTAACTCTTTTGATCTGATACTTTCCTTCCTCCAACTGGCTTCCCTTTTGATTCATTTTCTGCTTCCTTATAATTTTGGCTCAGAGAGAGCTCTGCATGGCCTCTCTGGCTTTGGCTCATCTGCATCTCCCTCCCTCTCTCCAGTTTCTGAGTGCACCTACCACAAATAGGGAATCTGATTGGTCTACCATAGCTTTCTACAACAGGCCATTCATTCATTTGTTTTAAAACAACAACTGTTGCATCTAATAGGCATCTCAACTTTACCTGTCCAAAATGGAACAACTGATCCATGTGCCACCAACCTCCCACTACTATCCTCCCCATTCTTGGACCCCAAGCCTTGAATCCTTCTTTGCCTTGCCTGCTCCCCACATATAGTTTCTAGAAGCCAGTTCTATGTACCATCTCTTTAAATACATCCCAAATCTTTCCAGTTTTCTCCCTCTTAATCACTAAGACCCTATTTAAGCCACTATCTTCTCTTGCCTAGATTAACTGAAAAATATATTTGCACGCAACAGCTAAAATAATTCTTAAAATATGTAAATCAGATCATGTCACTCCTTTAGTCTTAAGCGAAGGATTCCCACTGCATCCAGAATAAACTTCAAGTACCTTACATGGCCCGTGAGGCCCTATCTCTTATTGGCCCCTGCGTGACTCACTGTACCCCACTCTCCCCTTTATCCACTGTGTTCTCCCTGCGCTATTCTTCTATCTGTTCCTCTACTGCACCAGGTTCCCTTCTGCCTTTCCACTTGCTCTTCCAACTTCACGTTCCACCTAGATCTTTCATGGTTCATCCTTCTTGTCATTCTCAGCTTAAATGTCCCCTCATAAGAGAGACCTCCTTGCCTACTCCATTCCCAGTTATTATCCACTGCATCACTCTGTTTAATTTTTGTCATCGTGCCTGTCTGACATGATCTTTGTCTTTGGCTTGTTTGCATGTTTCTTTTCTCTATTCCTTGCCCTCACTACAATGTTAAGCTCCAGGAGAAGAAAGACCCAATGTAACTTGCTCTCCACTTGATCTCCATCACCAAGAACAGCTCCTTGCACAGAGTAGGCATTCAAAAAAATGTGCTATATATCTGGAGAAAACCATAATTCAAAAGATAACATGCACCCCAGTGTTCACTGCAGCACAGTCTACAACAGCCAAGACATGGAAGCAACCTAAATGCCCATCAACAGAGGAATGGATGAAGAAGATGCTCGATATACATATACAATGGAATATTACTCAGCCATAAAAAAGAATGAAATAATGCCATTTGCAGCAACATGATGGACCTAGAGATGATCATTCTAAGTGAAGTAAGTCAGGCAGAGAAAGACAAATATCATATGATACCATTTATATGTGGAATCTAAAAAAATAATACAAATGAATTTATTTACAAAACAGAAACAGACTCACAGACTTCGAAAACAAATTTATGGTTACCAACAGGGAAACGTGGTGGGGGGAGGGATAAATTAGGAGTTTGGGATTAACATATACACACTACTATATATAAAATAGATAATCAACAAGGACCTACTGTATAGCACAGGGAACTTTACTCAGTATTCTGTAATAACCTATATGGGAAAAGAATCTGAAAAAGAATGGATATATGTATATGTATAACTGAATTACTTTGCTGTACACCTGAAACTAACACAACATTGTAAATCAACTACACTCCAATATAAAAGAACAATTAAATTTAAAAAATGTGCTAAATGAATGAATGAGTCTCTCTTTGTCCCAGCAACCATGTACAGATTGTTGACCAACTAATAATTTGGTGCCTACCCATCATTCAACTAGCTAAGATGGGTGGGGCCCCTGGGACCCAAACATGGCTGAGTATGGGCTGGATCTGCAGCAGAGGGCAAGCACTCTACACTCACCTGGTTCATGCACTGACTGACCAAATGAGTAAATGGACAAGTTCAAAAGTTCAACAAGTCTGTGAGGACTCCTGGTGATGTACAGTGAGACTCTGAAAGATAAGCTGAGTATGCTTTTCTTTTCTTTTTTTTCATACTGTCTGTATTTCTCTTCCAGAAAGCATTATAAAAAGTGTTAGAGACACACATTGTTTATTTGGCTAGCGGCATTTGGTTGAAAATTGAAGTGATTTTTAAGACCACAGAAACACAGTCATCTGGGCACTAGTGATGAGCCTGAGCTAGAAAGTAATTCACATCAAATTTTCATTTAGTCTTGTGCAGTAAGGCATTTACATTCATTTTCTTCTATGGTGCTGTTTGTTCCAATATGGAATACTTGTGCTTTACTTTCTTTTTAAATCTGCATAAAGGAAACATTAAACTTTGTCATTTTTTTTCAGAGAACATTCAGTCTGCAGAGAGACTGAATTCCATCTCTAAAGACCATGGTAATTAGAGTAGTAATTTCAGGTTTCGAAATGGTAAAGTTCACGTCAGTCTAAGACGATGACTTAAACTGACAGAAAATCATATTCATTGGGGCACAATTGACAGAATTTATTTTCTCTTAACAATCGCTTATGGTGACTGGTGAAAAGATCAGAGAAACCAGTCCTTTCTCACTTTGACAAGCAAGAAACTAAACACAGAGATAAATAAGACTAAACACTTAAAAATTAACCTCGAAGACAAATTCTTTTACGACATTTTTGTACCTGTAAGGGACCAGGGGTTGGCAAATGAGTTCTCTTTGCAATCACTATTGGGCAGACTCTTTTCAAAGCCAACACTTAATGAGGATTTGTTAAGACGAGCACCATGGCATAAATTAATTTGACATATGAATTCTTAAAAAGTTCTATCACACTGTGTAAATATTAATTTGTCAATTTAGGCAATGTGTTCTAGACCCCCCTGTCGCTAGTAAAGATTAATAGGGCCTTAATTCTAATTATGTACACTGTGACTCTGTATGTTGGTGATATTGGGAAAGGATTTCAGGGACATTAGTGCAAATTCCTGTAAAATTGAGGACTTGCTGTGGGTCCTGACAAGCCACGTATGTCTCAATTTCATCCTTGTCGAGTATTCTTTTAAAAGACTGAGATCCATGGAAAGAGAACCTGTTCTCTTTTCATTTTTAAATTTCCATCATTGCCAGGCACCATGCCTGGCCCATAGTGAATGTTTCATCGATTAGCAAATCTCATCAGAGAGCTCTGAGGAATGCTGATTTAATGAGGTAACAGGGGTGGGGAGAAGTGATCAGGTGAACATGTCAGGGATCAGACATAAAGAAAGATGAGTACACTGCTCTTCAAAAATTTTTGCCAGGAATACAAACGTCTAATAATTATGTAACAACACACTTATCCTCACTAATAATTAAATATGTACCTCTAGAGGATTCCGTTATTGGGTAGAATGTGAAGAACCAGGCACCTTCATATCCTCCTGGTAGACATCTAATTGCTTTCTGGAGAGGAGTTTGGCAAAATCTCTGAAAATTTAAGGCTTATATACCTTTTGTCTCAGGAACTTACCTTACAAATGAAGTTATAAAACTATGTTAATTGCAGCATTGTTTGTAACACTGAAAAACTAAAACAACCTAAATGTCTATCAATAAGTGATGGGCTTAATAAATTATGGTACAGCCATGAGGCTAAAGAATGCGGTCGATCCACAAAAGCTGATGTGGGAGGATATTTACAGTTGTTTTTTTTAAAAAATAAGAATTAATTTACAAATGATATTTACACCAAAATCAGTTTGCATAAAAATGAGTACATTCAAAGAAAAAGTCTGAAATGATACACACTGCAACTCTTGATAGTGATTATCTCTGAGAAGTTACATTAAGGAGGATTCTGATATCCTACTTCATTAGTTTTTACACAATGGGGTTTTTATTTTATTTTTTATTTAAGTTTTGAATTTCATTTTATTTATTTTTTTATACAGCAGGTTCTTATTAGTTATCCATTTTATACATATTAGTGTATATATGTCAATCCCAATCAATGGGGTTTTTTAGAACAGAAAAAATAATGTGTTCCTTTTTCTAATAAAAAAGAGATATTTAAAAATGTGGTTATAAACAACAGAATGTAAGTGTCTTAGATGATGGAATATCAAATGGTGGAAGAAAGGGTGGAAAATGAACCCCCAGTTCACGTATGGAGAGGTTGTTGAGCATAATTCTCAGCTAATTTCTAAAGAACCCTAGAGCTAATCAAGGACATCTTGGAAGAAGTCTGAACTCTGCACTTAAGGAAAAATGGTTCTCTGCACTTTTTCCTTATTTCTGGTATCTCAGTGTTAGGCTTAAGGAGCATTGTAACTAAAGATCCTTCACTGTGATCAAAGATGTTGAAGTTGGGCTCCCCTGGTGGCGCAGTGGTTGAGAGTCCGCCTGCCGATGCAGGGGACACGGGTTCGTGCCCCGGTCCGGGAAGATCCCACATGCCTCGGAGCGGCTGGGCCCATGAGCCATGGCCACTGAGCCTGTGCGTCCGGAGCCTGTGCTCCGCAACAGGAGAGGCCACAACAGTGAGAGGCCCGTGTACCGCAAAAAAAAAAAAAAAAAAAAGGTGAAGTCCCTCGATTGGTATCTGGGAAATCTCCACTCCCCAACTCCTGCTTCCCTCCACAATCCATCCCTTTGCTAGGGAAACGAGAATCTGTTGTAGCACTAAACCCTTCGGTGTAACTACATTCTTAGAAAACCCTGTCATTTACGTGAGTCCTTAACAGTCTCCAAGTGACAGCTGCTACTTTGGCACAGAATCTTTCAAATTAAAGAGTAAAATATTCTGCAAATGGTATGAGCAACAGCTCATTTCTTTCAAATGCTAGCCAGCTGCAAAAGGAAAAAGGGTAGTCATGACAGTCCCAGCCTGGGATTGTTTTGCCTTCAGAGTTTATTCCTGGACCTGGGAAATCAACTGGAAAATAAATGCCTGTAATTCTGAGTCCCAAGGAACACGATGTCCCCAAGAACCATTCCCTACATCCCTCCTGCCTGCCCAGCTTGCCTGCTGGTGGGAAGCAGGCTCGAAGTCTAGGAGTGAGGAAAGAATCTCTGCTATTGTGGTGGCTTGTCAACTCAAGGACATCACTGCTATCCCACTCGGTGTGATGGTGAAGCACGTGACCTTTGAGGGAAGCCAAACACAGCTGTTAAAAGTCTGGTCCTGCCACTTATCAGCTGTGTGGCCTTGGGCAAGTTATTCAACCTCAGTGAGCTTTAGTTTTCTCACCCGTCAAGTGGAGTTCCGAGTAGCTATCCCATTGGGATGTTGTCAGCACTAAAGCATACAATACATGTGAGGGGTTTCGTACAGTTCCTCACATATGGTAAAATGACCAATAAATAGTGGCTTTTGTTTGATGATAATGATGTTGATGACGATCACCTTCATCATCATTCTTCGTTGTTAAAATAGAGGTTGGAGTAGTTGGTAAAAAACTCCATTGAGATACCCATGGAAGTCACAGACTTGGACAGGTTTCCAGGTTTGGCATTTACTAGTTGTGTGACCTTGAGAAAAGTTTTAAGGCTCTGTGTGCTATCTGCAAAATGGGGGGAAAATACTCTAGCTCTGCCTCTGTTACAGTGCTGTTGTGACGGTCAAGGGGATAATGACCCTACCAATAACTGTCAAACATTATATATATATATGGAAATATATATATACATGTGTATGCAGGTATATACATATACACACGTATATAAAATACACTACTACTTTTTTTTTTTTTTTTGCGGTACTCGGGCCTCTCACTGCTGTGGCCTCTCCCGTTGCGGAGCACAGGCTCCGGACGCACAGGCTCAGTGGCCATGGCTCACGGGCCCAGCCGCTCCGCAGCATGTGGGATCTTCCTGGACCGGGGCACGAACCCGCGTCCCCTGCATCGGCAGGCGGACTCTCAACCACTGCGCCACCAGGGAAACCCCTACTACTACTTTTTGATTTCTGCCCTAACTGCTACTTGGCCTAGGGAGGAAAGGCAACTACCACTTGCCTTTTCAGCCCCTTTTTGGGGGGACATGCTCAAAAGCACATTATGGGGGGGGGAGGTAGTGAAATTGCTAGTTTGTCCATTACTGCCAAATTTAAATTACCATTTACTTTTTCGTCACTTATTGTTTTTCATTCTAAGAGAAATATAGATCACAACAGGAAATTTGGGAATAACAGAAAACAGAAACATTCATTTGCTTAGTCATGGTACTTTCCTTTTTCTATTTTATCCTGTTAAGTATGATAAATAAGGCAAGTGTTTGCTTAAACCAAAGTGTAACCCCAAACATTAAAAAAAAAATCTGGCAGTGTTAAATCACAAAGTATTAGGCAATTGAAAATTGAAGTTCTACCTATTTATTTCTCCTTGAATCAGCAGTTCTCCAATTTCTGTGTGCCTAGGAGTCATTTGGGACTTCCGAAGTGTCAATGCTGGGCCCCAGCAGCAGCAGTCATGCTGATTAGGGAGGTCCGGGCTAGGATCCTGGAATCTGCATTTTAAACAAGCTTTCTACATGGTATGCAGGTTTGGGGTGGGGCGTCCCTGAACCTGACTTTGAGAGACAGTCTAAAGTCCCGACTCAGGTCCAGGCCTCTGAATTCCCACAGCTGGATCCTGGAAGAGGAATTAGGAATGCAAAGCCCAGCCTCACAGATGTTACCGTTTGATGCCCCAGGCCTCCATGCATTTACTTTTCCGTTCTGCCTGCCCAGCATCTGGCCAGCAAGGCAGTTGAGCATTTGTCTCCTTTTTGACCTCATGGTCCCCAGAGAGTTCAATGCCGCTCACAGCTCACAAAATGCCATTCTCTCAGGGAAGGGGTGGGGCTGGGGAAGGATGGGGCACACAGGTCTCCACCACTCAACTGACACCAGCTGAACCTCCTAAAGTATACTGTGTGGCTTCTGGCCACCTGCTTGATAGTCCAGGGAATGCGAAGAATGCTCCAATATTCCTCTGGTTCCCAAAGAGAAGGAAGCAGAGACGGAGCTTAACAGCATGGGGCAGGCACCTAGCATTTCCAAGGGACATACACATAGACGTGAGTGGGATGTTTCCTTCTGACATTCCTGGGCTATTGCTATAGCTGAATTCCTTTATCCTTTTCTAGGCAACTCAACCCTCGTCCCCCACCTCCTGCCCCCAATTCTAGGAAAGAAAACAGCTGAAAGGAAGAACTAGAACTTGCTTTTTATAACTTTGAAAAAAGCGATGTTTGCATTCTTCTAGGGAGTAGCGCTTCTCCCAGGTAATGAGGCTCTGCCCACCACACTGCCCCACACCTGCTCTGTAAAATGACACACAGGGAGACCGAGAACTACAGAAAAGGCTCACCCAGCATACACTGATTTAATCTCTGCCACTTGTCACCTCCCTATGGGAGCTCAACAGAAACAACAGCCTTGATTATATAACCTGCAATTATTTTCAGAAGCTGTCCAAATCCCGGTTTTAAAAGCCCTGTTCAGATTTTACCGAAATAGGATAAATATCAGAGGAAGCCCTATGAGGCTGAAAGAAAAAGACATACAGAGTAAGTCTGTTGAATTTTTATATTTTCTTCTGCTCTCTCTGAAGCAGCAGTGGCTGGGGTGCTATCCGGGTTCCCGGCCGAGGTCAAGTATAACTGTTCCCCCTAAAAGGAAGTTAGGAAAATTATTTCTGCTTTCATAGAATTAGAGGTCTAATTCTCTTAAGAAAGCGTCAATCCAGTTTGTTCATTTTGTAGATGAGGAAACTGATGTTCAGAGAGGAACTCTGTGCTGGCCATTGGCTGTTTGTTCTCAATTCCATGATCTGCTCCTCCCCCCTGCTCTGCATCTCAGGGGCCTGATTTCCTTTCCAACTGGCGTTCAGTTTAGGCTGGGCCAATGGGAAGCTCTGGTGGGAGGCTAGAGGGCAGGAGCATGGGAGAAGCCAGAATACCTCTCCCCCTCTTTCTCTTGCTGCTTTGGGTCACATGTCCAGCAGTGGCTGCATCTCTACCTTGGTTCATGCTCCTCTGGACACCTCCTCCATCCATGGTCCCAGCTTCCGTCACACGGCTGCCCCATCTTGTGCTCTAATAAGACCACCTCCCCCTTTACGCCTCTTGCCCAGGGGTCAGTAAACTTCTCTTTTTAAAGGAACAGATAGAAAATACTTCAGGCCAACAGGCAAAACCAAGGATATACTGTAAGTACTTACACAACTATAATGTTTAAAATGTAATCATTAAAAAACGTAAAGCCCTTCTTAGCTCATGGACTAAGTAAAAGCAGGCTGCAGGCTGGCTGGACTTGGCTCAAGGGCTTGACTTTGCCATCCATGCTCTGGGCTTAGGGGTTGTGGTGGATTCCTAGTCACTAATCTCTGGGTTGCCTCCTGATCCAAGCCCTGCCTCCCTAGTTCCCTATATTAACTTTTTAAAATTGAATCACTTGGCATGAGGTCCCCTTTCCTGACTGGACCCTGACTGACAGAGGCAATGATTTGTTTCAAACCATATTCCATGAAGAGGAATTGTTATCCACTTCATATACTTCTTATTGCTTTCAGAAACACATTCACAAACATGTCTCGATGGAATCGTGTAAGTTTCCTTTCAAGTTAAGTCAGCTGGCTGCCTACTTGTGTTTTGACTGTCCTGGATGACATGCAGTGTTGAAAAACTACTGACCCTTCCCAAGGGGTTGCCCACAGCTAATACTGGGAACAAGAAACTGAAAATATTAAAGCTGATCCCCAGACTGACCAAATGCTACCCAACATCACTGGCAAAAGATGACAAACCGGGCTGGGTTGTAGACGCAAATTGCCATAAGAGGTGAGGCATGGATGACCATGCAAATCTGACGCGCTACGTAACACACAGTACGCTCCCCACTGCGTCCACATGTGTCTAACCCCCCACTGTCTCTTCCCTGCACAGTTGCAGCTGCCTCCTAACCAGCCTCCCTGACTTCACCCCGTCCCATGCTCCCTTAAGACTATCTTCATAGCTGCAAGCCAGATCTTTTAAAAACATCAATTGCATGGCTCCACTGCACAAAACCTCCAATGACTTCCCACCTCACTCAGTATAAAATTCCAATTCGTCATGTTATCTCACCAGATCCTATGTGACCCAGCTGCTACCGTCTTCTTCCAGCTCATCTCCTCCCTCCCTCCCTCCTCCTTCCAACCTGCAGTGCTGGTGTCCTCGCTGGTTCCCAGACTCTCCCCAAGCTCAGACATCAGGCCCCACACTGGCTCTTCCCTCTCCCCGGAATACACCCTCAGGGACCTCTGAGGAGCACAGCTCTCTCTTCTCTCTCCTCTCTCTCTTAATTCTTGCAGGTCTGCACTCCACTGTCACTTCATCAGAGAGATTTTCCCCAGCCAGATAATCTAATACAGCACAGTTCCATTCGTCATCTTATCTCCTCGGCATGGCATATGCCGTTCCCTTGGCTTAGATCATTCTTCCTCTCCTCCTTTGGTTTTTTTCGTGTGTTTTAAAATTTAAAAAAATTTTTCTTTATTTAAGTATAGTTGATTCACAATGCTGTGTTTAATTTCTGCTGTACAGCAAAGTGATTCAGTTATACATATGTATATATTTCATATTCTTTTCCATTATGGTTTATCACAACAGGATATTGAATATACTTCCCTGTGCGATACAGTAGGGCCTTGTTGTTTATCCATCCTATATATACTAGTTTGCCTCTGCTAATCCCCAACTCCCAATCCTTCCCTGCCCACCTCCCTTCTTCTCCTCTTTCAACCGATGTCTTAAATGCCATCCCCTCAGGGAGGCCCTTCTGGATCATCCTGTATGGGTAGGTGTCCTTTAACCCTCTCCATCCCCATTTCACATTTCTGTACAATGTTCACCTTTTCTTATAAACCGCCACTACTGTGTGTGTGTGTATGTGAGTGTGTGTGTGTGTGTTCTTTGTCTAGCTCTTTAATGTCTGTCTTCCTCCCATTCCCAAATGATTGTAAATTTCATGAGGGAAGAGGCTGCGTCTACTTTACCAACCAATACATATCAATAGCCTATATAGTTCAGGGCCTTATACACTGTAAGTGCTCAGTAAATATTTACGGAGAGAAAGAATAAATGATCCAACATGGGATCAGTCATAGATTTGGAGAGATGATTAAAGAGGCTCCCCATTGTATTAGAAGCCATTCGTTGCCCACTCATATCTCTCTGGTACTCATCATTTCTGTATACGATGATGACTTTCTAAAGAAAGCATCGCGATCTCTGCCTGAAGGCTTTCACGGGCTGCAAGTGCATGCTTGGTCTGCATGCACTGCTGGGGAGTTAATGCCTGTAGGAGCAGCTTTTGATGACCAACAGGAGTTGGTAGATAATTACCCCAGCTTCATCACTTGCCAGAAGTGAAGCGTGTTATCCACGCTTTCCTGGAAGTCTTAGTTGCCCCAGGGCCCACCGTGGTACCTTGCTCATTAATCCACTCTTCACTGGCTTTTTTCCCTTCCTTGTCTCACTATCCCACACCTTACTGGTATTTCCAGGGATCACCTGCCAAGAAAACTACAAATCCTTGTCTCAGCATGTGCTTTTGGGAGGACCCAAACTAAGACATCCTTCTATGGAATTCCCTACCACTGTCCTTTTGGAGAAGTGCTACAACAAAAATGTTCCCATTCTATCAGTGACTCAGGTTGCCAGGGGAACAGTGCGGTGGGGATGAGGTAAATGAGTTGGGCATTCTCTAATTTTTTAATTTAACCCATTCCATGGCAGCAGCCAGTGTGCCACATTTTCTGTGATCTCTGCAGACATTCCCTACAAATGATAGCTCCTCTCTTTATGTAGATATCTCCAAATAGGACTGTCCTTGGTCTACAGCTGTACTCTGCCAGGTCCTTGCACCAAATTCTATTGATACAATTAACAGCAAGGAAGACACCATTCGGTGAATACTTGAGGTGCGCCAGACTCTGTTTCACGAACAACTTGTATGACCTAATTGAATGCTTACAGCCATCCTATGAGGAAAGTACTCTCATTTCCTTCTTAGAGTAAGGAAACCTAGGCCCAGAGAGACTATAACTTGCCCATCTGCGGGGTGGCAGAGCTTGGATGTGAAGCCAGGGGTGTGGCCAGAGATCCACCATTAATCCTTTGGCTATACTATCTTCCAATCTCCCCACCTGCCTGCCCCAGAGAACCACCAGGTCTCATCACATCCAAAATTTATTTGAAGGCATAACATTAAAATGAGGTACTGTAGTTATAAAGTTTCTGAAATTTTAGCCAAAAAGAGTGAAACCCTCTGGTAATGAGAAACAATAAACACATGCTCAAATGTAATTGCAAATGCAGCATTTCCTGAACAGAAGATATAAAAAATTGCAGCTCTTAACATTTTTATTTTCCCCAATTTGGCCTTTATGATAAAAAAGAGTTTATCACCATCGCGCTAGGGCAAGGATCTTAGGGGGAAGATGTTTTCCCCCACGACAGAGCTAGCATTACCAAATAAAGGCCCAAACTCCACAGCTTTCCTGGCATCAACCTCCACCTGTCCCCACGTTCCAAATAGAAGTGGGCGAATCAGAGCAAGTGGCCAGAGTCATAGAGAGAACAGTGCTTCTGCAGCCAGTGCCCAGAAAGCCGCCCCGGCTCACCTTTCCCTCAAAACAGAAGACCCATCGTAAATTCTGTTTCAAGGATCACAAAGATCAGACTCAGAATCTCATTCTCCCATCCCACTCCCACCAAACAACCCCGGGAAGATCATGCTTGTGCCACTGAGTGTTTCTGTTCTGTACTTTGGGAGCCTTTCATTCTCCCATTAGCTTAATGAGAAAAAAAAATACAGGCCCAATAAGAATACCTCCTAGGGCAGCCCAAATAAGCGTCAAAGAGTTAAAGCAAGTTAATAAACGAGAGATAGTTAAACATGTACACATCTCTTAAAGTTTGCATATTGGGAGAGAGAGGGATAGGGAAGCTCCCATTCTGCGTAAAATATAATATAATAAAGGGGTCATTTTCTTGTCTTGAGGGTTATTTTGCTAATTAACTAGAATATCTTCTGCAGCTCTCTATTTTTAATTACCTTTTCTTGGTAATGAAAGTAAAAACAATATATTAAAAGAGACTTTATTGAGTGCCAGGCCTTGTGTTAACCATTTCCTATACATGATTCACTTAATACAACACTGCTATGAAACAGTTAACACTGTCTCTGTTTTTCAGATAAGCAACAGGGGTGGTAAGCAATATTCTCAACAAAACACAGCAAGGAAGTTCCAGAGTGGGGATCTGAACCCAGGCAATCCACCCCTAGAGTTCAAGCTACATTATGTTGCTTCAGTAAATTCACAGTGTAAAAAGTCATAAAACTTACTGGAGAAAATCTGGAAAATGTGGACAAGTGTACAAAGAATACTTGATGCATTCATAATCTCACCACCTAGAAATAAATTAACATGTTGATGCAGTGATCATGACATAATCTCTATAAACAGGACATGGTTTTTGTTGTTATCCCAAGTGAAAAGCTGTGTGGTTAATCACCAAATTTGGAGAATATATTTGCGGTGGACTGACAAACTATGGAGTACGTTTTAGACAAAATTCATTTTGGAGGCCTCATGGATCATCTCCCAAATCTAAGCAATCATCTATTTTTCAGAAACGAAAGTTGAGTACATGCTATTATGACTGTCAATTGGAAAAGACCTACCACATATGCTAAGATACCATGAACAGAGAAAACCAACCGTGGCTTCAAATTTGAAACCTGAATTGAAAACCACTGAAGGAGATTTCTGACCAAGCTGGTTTTCATATGAGCAACAGTGTACAACATCTTTTAGAGTGAGAGAAAATAGGGATCGATCTGTCTATCTATCTATCTATCTATCCATCTATCTACCTATCTGTACCTCTCTCTCTACCTATCTATCCATCTACCTGTCCACCTGTCCATCCATCCACCCACCCACCCACTCACCTACCCATTCATCCATCCACTTTCTTTAATGTTGGTAATTCACACACTGGTAGTGTCTTAGGTTGGATTACCCAGAAGCAGACCCTGAGATCAAGATTTGAGTGCAACTTGTTTTTGGAAGATTCATCTCTGGAAATACCAATAGGCCAGTGGAGAATTGAGACAGGAAAGGGAAAGCAGGTAGTAAAAGGTGTGTTAATTAATGACCATGTTTCCACCGTGGGAAGTACCTGCTGGGTATTCTGAGAGATGGTGTGGGACCTGGCTCAGAGCTGTGCCTCAGGAGAGGTGAGGCACTCAGGATATTTATCCTCCAACTCACATTTGTCACTGGATGAAGGCTGCTCCAGGAGATATTAACTCCTCAGCATTTCTGGCCTGCCCTGTGTACTGACCAAGGAAGTTCCTGTGGCTTGAGAAAGCCCTTTAACAGCTATATGGGTTTACAATAAAAAGTGTAGGTGTGAATTGTGAGGGACTAACAGGTATGGGCAATGGCAGCGTGTGCTACAGCCAGCTAGTATAAAATAAAACAAAATTGGAATCATTATATATATATATATATATATATATATATATACCCTTAAATGTTATTTGAGGAAATGACTTTCAGTGTCTGCCTACCACATTTTATTTAACTGATTCCCTATTTTTGGACACATAAGTTATTTCTAATTTTGAGGTACTTAGAATAATTCAACAATAAATACCTTTGTACACACTTCTTTATATCTCTGGTTATTTCTTTAAGATAAATTAATCAAGGGCAATTTTGTTAATTATCTAAAGCAGGGATTACTAATCCCATATCTAGAAGAGTGCTTGACATTGATAGAAAACTTAATATCTTTGTTATCCTGACAGGCAACTCCAGACATAAAAGTGACATACCAACTTAATTTACTTTTCATGATGAATCTGCTGTTATTCTCTATACTCAGTTGTTCTCAAATGATGGAAGATTTTTATGCCTTTATTATAGAAACCTTTTTGACTGTCTAGCCAAGGTGGCAAGTTTATCACCCATCATCAAATGAGCTGATTACTTTCAAGAAGCCAGAGCTATAAGAAGGTCGTTAACAACCTTGCTCTCTTTCTTCACAAACATCACCTCACACAGGCATAAGGGAAAATGGTTTGAGCCTTAGCATTTTGCATTTTACTTGTCTGAGGGAAAAACATACCGAATTCTATTTACCATTCATTGTCCAACAGCCTGGCATGCTTTCCTTCCTACAGAAATATCTCATGAAATTCCTCAATGACCACCATTCATTACCTTCAGTGGACTTTTAGTTTTCACTTTTCTTTGAAGTGCTGAGTGGTATCACTCATTCACGACGTATCCCTACCTTCTGTGAAGCCTACACTTGCCTGGTTGTCCCACCCCTTTTCCTTCTGCCTCTTCTTGGTCTCGCTCAGCCACTGCGCTCCTTCATTTCTTCAGTCACTGCTCTCCTTCATTTCTTCTAAGTGTGGGTATCTCCCATAGCTTAGCCCTGTGTGCCCACGCTCCCATCTGTCTCGAAGACCTCTCTTCATCTAGGACTTACTTCTCACTCCATGAAGATGGCTCTTGGAGCCCCATTTCCAGGCTAACCCTATCTCTTCTTACGTGGGGTTCAAGCATGAAACTTCTTGATAGAAAACACAAACACAGCATGATCAAATCCAAATTTATCTTCTCCACTTTAAAATGGTTTTCCTTCTTATTCTCTCTTTACCTTCTTGGACTCTTTCCCCATATTCAACCACACAGGAGTTCAAGGTCTTCTAAAATCTTGTCCAAAGTCATCTTTCCAGCTTTACCACTTTACTCCATCATTTTTGGCTCTACTCAGCATGTTTCAAACAACCTGAACATTGCTTTCTTCAGTTTTTATTCAAATTAGTAGATCATATTACACAACATATGACATCCAAAATCTTGAGTCTGATTTTCTATGTGATGCTGAACAAATTTCTCTCAGCTCAGTCTTCTCAAACGGAACCACAGAACCCCCGTCATAGAGATGGTGCAATAATTATGTAGTATACTCTGACCCTTCAAACTAACCTTTGCCATGAAAACTTTTATTCCCATAGTCCCTAAGCTCTCCACTCTGATTTCCTGTCATGTGACAGGCATCATATATAAATGCAAAGTGTTAGTTGGTATTCCTCAAGTAGGCTTCCTTCAAATGTGTTAAATTTCTTTAAAATAAGAAACTCTACTTCCCATTTTTGTGGATAAATAAAGTGCTAAAAATATTGAACACAGAACCCCCCCAAATTATCAAATGAGTTTTCTACGAAAGTAGCATATTACAGTAAATGAGGAAGACAGTTAAATGCTGTTTGTTCATTTTAATCACAGACCAAACAGGTCGGGTGACAAATGCTTTATTCCCATAGTCAAAGGACATATCGCTGAATTAAACTGCTTCTGATAGAAGCGTGCATGAAAAATGCATACATGTGGTGGTGTGAAGGAGTTATAGTTTGGGCATATTTATTGGAAGCAGCACATGAATATTTTGTAAATTATCTATGTTTTTTTTTTTTTTTTTTTTTTTTTGCGGTACGCGGGCCTCTCACTGTTGTGGCCTCTCCCGTTGCGGAGCACAGGCTCCGGACGTGCAGGCTCAGAGGCCATGGCTCACGGGCCTAGCCGCTCTGCGGCATGTGGGATCTTCCCAGACCGGGGCACGAACCCATGTCCCCTGCATTGGCAGGCGGACTCTCAACCACTGCGCCACCAGGGAAACCCTATCTATGATTTTGTAAATTGAGGTTATCTCACATTTGATAATCTGATAAGGGAGTTAAGTAGCTTCCTTTGATCTGTCATTTACAGACTAATTGTTTTTGTTCAAATGACTTGGCATTAGAGTTTACTGTCTTCCTTGTGTTTTCAATAAACGGAATAATCAGAAACTGCTGAATACTCTCGTTTTGTTTCTAAGATTATGATCAAATCATTGACATTGGTTTGTAAAATTTTATTTTTTTAATTATTTATATTATTTTTTAATAGATCTTTATTGGAGTATAACTGCTTCACAATACTGTGTTAGTTTCTGTTGTACAACAAAATGAATCAGCCATATGCATACATATGTCCCCATATCCCCTCCCTCTTGAGCCTCCCTCCCACCCTCCCTATCTCACCCCTCTAGGTTGTCGCAAAGCACTGAGCTGAACTCCCTGTGCTTTGCTGCTGCTTCCCACTATTTATTTTACATTTGGTAGTGTATATATGTCGATGCTACTCTCACTTCGGCCCAGCTTCCCGCTCCCCGCAAGTCCATTCTCTATGTCTATGTCTTCATTCCTGCCCTGCCACTAGATTCATTAGTACCATTTTTCTTTTTTTTAGATTCCATATATATGTGTTAGCATATGGTATTTCTTTTTCTCTTTCTGACTTACTTCACTCTGTATGACAGACTCTAGGTCCATCCACCTCACTACAAATAACTCAATTTCATTTCTTTTTATGGCCGAGTAATATTCCATTGTATATATGTGCCACATCTTCTTTATCCGTTCATCTGTCGATGGACGTTTAGGTTATTTCCATGTCCTGGCTATTGTAAATAGTGCTGCAGTGAACATTGTGATACATGTCTCTTTTTGAATTATGGTTTTCTCAGGGTATATAGCCAGTACTGGGATTGCTGGGTCATATGGTAGTTCTATTTCTAGTTTTTTAAGGAACCTCCATACTGTTCTCTATAGTGGTTGTATCAATTTACATTCCCACCAACAGTGCAGGAAGGTTCCCTTTTCACCACACCCTTTCCAGCATTTACTGTTTCTAGCTTTTTTGATAATGGCCATTGTGACTGATGTGAGGTGACACCTCATTGTAGTTTTGATTTGCACTTCTCTAATAATTAGTGATGTTGAGCTTCTTTTCATGTGCCTCTTGGCCATCTGTATGTCTTCTTTGGTGAAATGTCTATTTAGGTCTTCTGCCCAGTTTTTGATTGGATTGTTTGTTTTTTTGATATTGAGCTCCATGAGCTGTTTGTATATTTTGGAGATTAATCTTTTGTCCGTCGTTTCATTTGCAAATATTTTCTCCCATTCTGAGGGTTGTCTTTTCGTCTTGTTTATGGTTTCCTTTGCTGTGCAAAGACATTGGCTTGTAAAATTTTAGAAGAAAGTAACTTTTTGATGATATCCATCACCAGCATCTTGCTAACCCAACTTACTTCTGAAACAAATGACTTCAGAGTAATATGAATAAATTCTAGATGTGTCTCTTACTACTGAAATCTTCCTCGAAAAGACAGTGGCACAATATTTTAAAGTACCCAAATGCACAACTGAAATTGCAACTCTAGTAAAATTGGGCCTCTTTGGAATGTATATCTCCTACATGGACATTAGTGGGACAAAAAGGTAAGACATTCTGTGGGAGGAGATAGGCGAATCTTGATTTCTTAACAGTATAGACAGTAAATACTGTATAGATGTGATCTGCAGGGTGGCAAAAGCTTTCCTGCTTTTTTCTAGAATGGTGGTTTTTAAAATGCTTCTAGGAGACCTAGGGCTCTGAGGAGATATGACAAGTGCGGTACAGCCGGGGGTGGGCAATGTGTGTGGCAGGGAGAGGGCTCAGGAAGACCAGCTGGATGTTTCAAGTCCCCTTCCTCCCCTTGTTCAACTTTTTCAATGACTCATATCTGTTATATATAGAGAGCTTCAGAGCAAGATAAGGTATGGAAGAAAAGTTCTGCTATTAAAAAAAAAAAAGGTTCATAATTTTTGTTTCAGAACCCAAGTAAAAATCTTTCAAATGAGCAGGCCACTATACTTACAGATGGTAATAAACCTTTTAATCCAATTTCTCTAGCTGCTTTTAATTGGGCCAGTAATATATCTTAGGAAGAAAATGAAGAAGCCCAAGGCTGGAAACTGTTTGCGTGAAAGGCCTTTTCAAATTGTTCACTTAGCTAAGGACTGTGTGAAGTTAAATATCACCCTGCTCTCTACCACCACCCCAACCTAGGCACTGGTTTTCCATCTACACAGGTTTCTTGACTGGTTTATTTTAGTTTGAGGGACAGAGAGACCTGTGTTCAATGTTCAGCGACCTGCTGCTCTTTAAATATTAAGGGACTGGGACTTCCCCGGTGGCGCAGTGGTTAAGAATCTGCCTGCCAATGCAGGGGACGCGGATTCAATTCTCGGTCTGGGAAGATCCCACATGCCACGGAGCAACTGAGCCCGTGTGCCACAACTACTGAGCCTGCGCTCTAGAGCCCACGAGCCACAGCTACTGAAGCCCGTGCACCTAGAGCCCGTGCTCCACAAGAAGAGAAGCCACTGCAATGAGAAGCCCGCGCAACGTAACAAAGACCCAACACAGCCAATAAAGAACTTAATTAATTAATTTATTAAAAAAAATTAAGGGACTGACCTTCAAGTCATCTGCTTCTACCATATCTCTTGGTGGGAAATCCTGGTAGAAAGCAATGTAGACCTTACAATGTCACGAATAATGTTACTAAGCATCCCACCCCTGTTGCCCAGCCAGTGAAAATTCTCATCTCCTCTTCTAGATCCCCTGTGTTGATGAGTAAGCATGCATTGGCTTGGCCATTCCACACTAAAGCCAAGGAGTTCCTCCAGAACCTTCAGATGTGTCAAGCATCCCCACTCCCACTTCCACTAGCATAGGAAGCTCTGGTAATTACTAAATTACCAGGCATTCTATACTTAATATTTCTCTGCTTTGGACTCCCTTATTAGTTAGTTAGGAGAGTATCTACTTGAGCAGAGGTGTTTGCAACTTTTATCACTGTATGACTCTTTAAAACCATTTAATACATTGGTATAAATGCCCTGTCTGCGTGATTCATTGGCTGTGAACTGAGGCACTTTTGTTTTGGACTAGGAAAAGTTCACTAGATCAGTATACTAAGGATGCGTTCCATGATATACAAATCTTCTGAAATGCTCAGTGAGAAAGGGTTTCTGTGGCCAAAAATGTTTGGGGAAACACTGTGTTCTTGGTGATTCAAAATGTGTATTAGAATGGCAAAGTGCTAAGAAGTATTTCTTAAACTTATTTTATCATATAATTTAAAAATTCTGGGAATTCCCTGGTGGCACAGTGGTTAAGAATCAGCCTGCCAACGCAGGGGACACGGGTTCGAGCCCTGGTCTGGGAATATCCCATATGCCGCGGAGCAACTAAGCCCGTGAGCCACAACTACTGAGCCCGCGCACCCAGAGCCCATGCTCTGCAACAAGAGAAGCCACCGCAATGAGAAGCCCGCACACCATGATGAAGAGTAGCCCCCGCTCGCCACAATTAGAGGAAGCCCACGCACAGCAACAATGACCCAACACAGCCAAAAATAAATAAATAAATAGATAATAAATAAATAAATTTATAAAAAAATAATTCTGCCTCCCTCCCTCCCTCTCTCCTTCCTTCCCTCTCTCCCTCTTATTCTCTATCTCTTTCTTCTACTTTCTTCCTCTTTTCTTTTTAGAAACATTAAATATGTAGGGCTCCATGGGAAAGATTTTGAAAAACACTGTACTTGCCTATTTAAGCAAAGTTTTTAGGGGCTAATTTCTACTTTTCTCTGTAATTCCAGAGCCAGCACTGTATCTGGCACAAAATGAATATTCGTCAAATGTTTGCTAAATTGAAGGGCACACATGAGAGTATATTAATGAGATGTCAAAATATCATGTTGAAAGTGTTTTACAAAATCACGCCAGTTATTTGGTACCAAGTGTTTGGTACTTTTACAGAAACAAATTATTTAGAAATTGAATTCAATTAATCCACTTTGGGTAGATGGATCAGAATCACAAGATGTCTGATTTGGGACAAGTCCTAGTAGGTATTTAGTCATCATTTTATAGACAGGTCTTATCTTTCATAGTGAATTTATAAAGAAGTTGAAAGAGTTATCTCAAGCAACTGAAGTAAAGGAGTAAAGATGTGAGTTCTGGGCTTAACCCGAGTGCGCTCGAACGCTGACTCTGCCACCTACTGGCCAAGGGAATGTGGGCAAATATATCTGCGCCTCAGTTTCCTCATTTGAAAATGGCGATGGTACTTGTACTACCCTCAAAAGGTCACTGTGATGACTTAATGAGATTCAAGCTAAGCACAATGGCACATGGAAACAATATTAATATCATTAAACGCATTATCAGACAGGATTGCATAGTCACTATGAAATGAGAGGTGACCACACAATTGTAGAGAGAATTTGGGAGACCTTAAAGAATTATGGACGGGAAGGAAGAAATTGTATAACTGAGATCTCCATATTGATGGACCCCAATACTGGGCAATCTGTAGCATTTTTTGGGAGAGGGAGAGTTAATTCTGGTTTGAAAGTACAACTCCCATGGAATAACTCTTCCCAGGGTAGGGTGTTAGGTAGGCCTTTTACTTGTTTGGGCATTCTTCAGGCTCAGGAAGAATCCTCTCTTTTTACTCATAAGTCCCTGGGAGATTGCATTTTTTAAAGAAACCACAGAAAGAAGAAAGTGCCCTGCCCCTCCGGGAGACGAGTGAGCACAAGTCACCATTCCCTACCTGAACGGGTAGGCAAATGCTACGTCAATGCTGAGGTTACTTTCCGTCTTGTTGACACAGTCCACACTCAGCCGCAGGCCTCCGGAATAGCCACCGCATGTTGCAAATGCAAAGATTGCAAAAAGCTGTGGAGAACAAAGAAACAAAAGAGAAGGCGGCTATTAGGATGGTGCTGATCTCACGAGATCTGTCAACAGGAGCTCAGCGTCTCACACTGAGAAAGGTTGGAGTTCTTCTAAAGTGCGGCATCTTATTTGGTTCAGGCTGGAATGAAGGCCAGGGTGATGATGGGGAATGGGGTGGTGGGGTCTGAAAAAACTGTCTGGGAAGCTGGAGTAATTCTGTTTGTAGAAAAATTAAACACAAGGACAAAATATCTGTGTTTGAGGCCAAATATCGGTGTAAAGAGCTGTCACACCTCAGAAAGTAGAGAAGGTAATCTCACATCAAAGGCTCTGGAGAGCTACACACCAAGGGATTAATGATGGATACCTCCAGGTAGGAAGAATTTGGTACGTTTCCTTGCTTGCTTCTTTTTGTTTATCTGTATTTTTTGCAATACACGTGTTTTGTCTTTTGGAATAATACAGATTTTTAAAAATGCATAGTCAGAGAATTTTAGAGTTGATGGGTAGAGGAAGAGGAGGTGGGTATCTAAAATATGCTATTCCAGAGGACAAGATCTCAGTATATGTCAGCCTCAATGCCCCTTTGGTGGTTCCAACTCTGTATTCCTTGCTCTTTCTGAGTCAACTACTAAAAGGTTCAGCTGGTTACGAACTAATGTCATAGTCTGTCCTAGTGCAGAACATGCATCTATGGGAATTAGGTACTGAAAATTAAGAACAGGAACTCAGAGAAGTCTTCCAGAGAGAAGATACATCTGAGAAGGTGAGAATGGCCTAAGATGGGAAGGAAACAAATGCCAAACTTTGTCCACTTAGTTTGGCTAAATTCAAAAGAACTTCCTGCTCATTTCCAAAGAAAGTCAATCAAGTGCACTTAACACTCACCCATTCTGTAATACTCCCATTTATTTTATTTTAATTTTGGAACTCAGCTTCTTATAGTAGCTTGGAGTCCCCATTAGGAACACCAGATCACTGCAGAGCGAGAGGAATTCTTGTGTAAGGGTTAAGTGCATGGGCTCTGGAATGTGACCTTGGGAAAGTTGCTTAATGCACCTGTGAAGCCGGCTGGTCCTGAACTTTTGTTTGTTAGGGTTTTTTTGATTACTGATTCAATTTCATTACTAGTGATCAGTTTGTTCAGATTTTGTTTCTTCCTGATTCAGTCTTTTTTTGTATTTAATTTTTTTTATACAGCAGGTTCTTCTTAGTTATCTATTTTATACATATTAGTGTATATATGTCAATCCCAGTCTCCCAATTCATCCCATCACCACCACATACACCCCCCACCCCCGCCCCTGCCCCGTCCCTGATTCAGTCTTGGAAGATTGTATGTTTCCAGGAATTTTTCCATTTCTTTGTGGTTATCTAATTTGTTGGCATATAATTGTTTGTAGTAATCTCTTATGATTTTTTCTATTTCTGTGGTGCCGGTTGTAACTTCTCTTTCATTTTTGATTTTATTCATTTGGGCCCTTTCTCTTTTTTTCTTGATGAGTCTAGCTAAAGGTTTATCAATTTTATCTTCTCAAAGAACCAGCTCTTAGTTTCATTGATCTTTTCTATTGGTTTTTAGTCTCTATCTCATTTATTACCACTTTGATCTCTATTATTTCTTTTTCTTCTACTAACTTTGGGCTTTGTTCTTCTTTTTCTAGTTCCTGTAGGTGTGATGTTAGATTGTTTGAGATTTTTCTTGTTTCCTGATGTAGGCCTGTATTGCTTATAAACTTCCCTCTTAGATCTGCCTTTGCTGAGTCCCACAGATTTTGGAATATTTTGTTTCTATTTTCATTTGTCTCCAGGTATTTTGTGATTTCCTCTTTGATTTCTTCAGTGATCCCATGGACCAGGAGAAGCATATTTGGTAGCATGTTGTTTAGCCTTTAAGTATTTGTGATTTTCACAGTTTTCTTCTTGTAATTGAGAGTCTGGTCTTATACCACTGTGGTGGGAAAAGATGCTTGAAATGATTTCAGTCTTCTTACATTTAAGACTCACTTTTTCATCTAACATGTGATCTATCCTGGAGAATGTTCTAAGTGCATTTCAGAAAAATGCATATCCTGCTCTTTTGGGGTGGAATATTCTGTATTTATATATTAAGTCAATCAGATATAATGTGTCATTTAAGGTCAATGTTTCCTGATTGATTTTCTGTCTGGATGATCTATCCATTGATATAAGTGGGGTGTTAAAGTCCCCTACTACTATTGTATTGCTGTCAATTTCTCCTTTTATGTCTGTTAATATTTGCTTTACTGTTGGATTAATCTTTTCCATTATTATGTAAGGCCCTTCTTTGTCTCTTTTTACAGTCTTTGCTTTAAAGTCTATTTGGTCTGATGTAAGTATTGATACCCCAGCTTTCTTTTTGTTTCCATTTGCATAGAATATCTTTTTCCACTTCTTCACTGTGTGTCTTTCACTCTGAAGTGGCTCTGAGGCCCGACTGAGACTGCTGTGGGTATGCTGCTATGTGGGGCTGGGCCCCTGGAGCAGGAGACACCTGGAGGGGTGCCAGTGCCAGCTGGGGATGCCCGCTGGGTAGAGCGTGGCAGCAGCTGCTGTGGAAGAGCCCGTTGGGGCAGGCAGGTTGGGCAGGGTAGGTCCTCAGGGAAATACTTGGTTGGTGCACATGGTGTTAGCTAAGTTGATGGAGAGTGACAGAAGTGGTACATGCTCATGCTGGGCCCGCGAGGTGGATGGAGAGTTTAAAAAAATAATGGCACCTGCCACTTCTTCTGTCTCTGGAGAAAATTTCACCAGATCTCTGCCTCTCCAGCACATGCCCTAAAATTTAGTCAATGAATCTCTTTCTTCTATGACACAGGCACTTCTTTAAAAAAATTTATTTCCTTTATTTTTGGCTGCGTTGGGTCTTCGTTGCTGTGCACGGGCTTTCTCTACTTGCGGTGAACGGGGGCTGCTCTTCGTTCTGGCGCGCAGGCTTCTCATTGCTGTGGCTTCTCTTGTTGTGGAGCACGGGCTCTAGGCATGTGGGCTTCAGTAGTTGTGGTTCGTGGGCTTAGTTGCTCCATGGCATGTGGGATCTTCCTGGACCAGGTCTCGAACCCATGTCCCCTGCACTGGCAGGCGGATTCTTAACCACTGCACCACCAGGGAAACCTGACACAGGCACTTTTTAAGCTGCTGCTTCTGCACTGGGACTTGGAGCAAGTGAGTATGTATGTATGCTCTTCAAGAACTAAGTCTCAGTTTTCCACAGCCCTCCAGCTTTCCTGGACATAAGCCGCTCTGGCTTTCAAAGCCAGACGTTATAGGGGCTCATCTTTCTGGTGCAGCTCCCCCAGGCTGGGGAGCCCAATGTGGGGCTCAAAACCCTCGCTCCCCAGGGGAAACGACCATGGCTGTGATACCCCTCCCTCTGTGGGTCAGGGCACCAGGGGTGACAATGAGATCTCCGGAGGATAAAGCTTTGATTTACAGCATTTGCCAATTTCCATGGTGTAAATACTCCCACCATGGCAAATTCCAAGCTACCAACATAACACCTCTGAACCTTGACTGGGAAGAGACCTTGGGCTTCTTTCACTGATTTCACTTCAATTATTCACTCATTTATCCATTCAATCACTTATTATTCACTTACTGATTTAGCTACTGTAGGAGAGACCGTTGATGCTCTGCTGAGATCCCCGCAGCCCACCCTACAGGCCACCTGCATTTTCAGGGGGACAGTCCTCATACGCATCAAAGGCTCCTCCCCAAACACTCGAGGTTCTCCGCTGAGGGCTTTCTCAGGCAGCAGGAATGCAGCCTGTGACTGGTGCACGGTGCAAGTCTCTGGGAGTCAATTCCCTGGCAGCTTCCAAACAATGTGGGATGGAAACTGGTGGATAAACCCCCAGTGCCCTGTCTGTCTGTGGGGAAAGTTTGAGGTGTGTTCAGTATAGTTTCTTCCAATGGGATTAAGCCCCTGTTGCCCACAGCAACATCTGCTCACAAACGACACCCTTGGTTGGCGTTTTCCTTTTTCTGTCTCATTTCCCCACTCATCATTGTGCTTCCTGGCATTACTTCTCAGGTGACCTTGCTGAGTCCAAATTCTTGTATTTTCAAAAAGCAGGTCTCAGGATCTGCTTTTGAGGAATGCAACTGAGACAGTTACCAAACACGGACCCAGCACCGATTACTCTCTAGGCACTGCAGTGGCCCTAGGACTGTATTAATGGAAGGACTGGTACCACTCAGCGCACCTTAGCTCATGCCTCTCAGCTTCTAGCTCGCCACGCTCTCATCTCTGCAGCCCTCTCCAAAGAAGCTGAGCCCCTTTGCAAACAGAAAGTCTTCTTGGACTACGTTGTCCAGAGGAGGGCTCCTGACCCCAGCCCACGCCACCCTGACTCCCATTATTCCCTGCCGCTGTTGTTGTTTACCTGAGCAGACATTTAAATAAAAACCTGTATTTGGTCGGCATAGTGTATTCACCTGTTTATGTTTTGTCTGACCACTTCCCCGAGGAAAGGTAATACCCTTGTCTGTGTTTACTGATGAATCCCAGCCCTTGGCACGAAGTAGGTGCTCCCTAAACACACGTTGACTAAATATAGTCAGCTCCCCTACCTCCAGGGAACTTGCTGTCCATTTGGGGATGCAGACAAGTGGATGAACAGGTGCAGTGACAGTGCTTTACGGTGGTGGCGGTCACTGGAGCATGCTAGAGAAAAATGTGGTGCATGCTTGCAGAGGAGTGGAGGGGATGTGCAGAGTGGAGTCTGGAGAAATGGACAGCTAAGCAGACACCAGGCAAGCATGCCAGGTTTAGCCACGTAAGAGGGAGAAAATGAGTGTTTTAGGCAGAGAGAGCAACAAGTCAAAGATACTCAAGTGAGCAAGTGAGGCACATCTCGGCTGTGCAGTTGGTAGGACAGGAGCAGACATTGTAAGATGGGAAGAAAGTGGTGACTCCATTCAGGAGGCAAGTGGGATGTGTCAGGTCTGGTCTAGGGAGGATCCAAAAACTAAGGCCCCTGAGCCATGTCCAGCCACATCCATTCACTCACGTATGGTCTACGGCTGCTTTCAGGTTACAATGATAGAGCTGAGTATGGACAGTAAAGATTCTACGGTACAAAAAGGCAAACCTATTTATTATCTGGTCGTTAACAGAAATCGTCTGTCCGCACGAGGAAACCTGGGCTTTAGGAGGGGTTGGGTTTTCGGCAGGGGAGGGGCGTGACAAATCTGCATTTCAGAAAAGCCACACTGGCAACAGTGGAGAGTGCGGATGGAGAGAGGGCAGGACCTGATGCTGGAGGATGAGCAAGTGTCTCACTTCCCCAGACAGTCTGCAGACGCTTTGCCAGCAGGACCACACCTCAGTTCTCTTTGTATCCTTGCTGTGCCAAAACATGGTAGGTGGCTCATAAATGTTGTCAAGTGAATGAAAATATGAATGAATGAGCAAGACAAGATGAGAGGATGAAGGGCTTGAAAACGTGAACCCTGGCACCGAAGCCCAGAATAATAAACACTGTGAAGGCGACGATGACGGCGATGATAACGATGATGATAGCACTAAAAAAATCAACCACATTTGATTCTCGGGGCCAGTCTCTTCAGTAAATACATTATTTATATGAGCCCATTTAATCCTCTCAACAACCCTCTGAAGTGGAAACATAACCCCTCATTTTTCACATGAAGAAACTGGGTCAAACTGCACGCCAAGATCACATGGGTTATTGGTATGTTAAGTAGTCATGGTTTGAACTCGGATCTGCCTTTCTCTAAAGTTTATCTTCCCTCTTCCCAACTCTCCCAGGGCTGTGAAGGGCATCTCACTTGGCTGGAGCAGACTATGGAAAGACTAATATCAATTAAGGGCTAGTTAAGGCTTTCTCTGTCACATCAATGCTCAGGAAGCCAAGTGAGGACTAAATGAAGCACCTGTAAGACAAAGTCCTGATCATCAACGTGGATGCCAGTGGCAGCTCGTGGATCTTGCCTCAGCCTCACAAGCCTTCGCTCTGCAGTATCACAGGACATTAGGGGGAAGGAACTTAGAATCTGGTATGATAAAGACACTGGAGAAGCCTGCCAGGAGTAGTTCTGCCAATTACATTTAACAAGCCCCTCTTCCTAATTCTCAGCCACCCACGGTGGGGCGGGGGGCGGGGGGGGGTTCCTCACTTTCACTCCCGTCCATCATTCAACAGCTTATAGGTGAAAGAGACCCAGTTCCTGCCTCTGATGAGCCCCTCTGGTGCCTTCTCCTTTTATGATTTGTCTTGGGCTGAGTCATTGGTCCTTAGCACCCCTGAGGAGCATTTCTGGGAACACAGCTGTTTAAAAGAGCTGATTACTCACTAGTAGCCCTGGAAAAGTGAGGAATACACACTGTCAGGATATTTTCTGGTGCAGAAACAGTGTTTGATTAACTGTGGCTTCCCTCATAGCCCAGAGGCTGCCCAGGAGGACCTCAGCTGACTGATGAACGCCTCTAAAACTTAATGTTCCAATTTTACTCATTTTGGTGCAATTCTTCTTTCTTCTAGTGTTTCTTCTCTTATTGATAATTGGATTTTTCCAAAGAAACTGACAAAGCACCTATTCTGGCCATCAGTTTATGGTTACTGCAACACTCTGACCCAGAAAGTTTTTGTGAACAACCCTGTAAAATCTCGTATGAGGCCTTCCCGTGAAGATAAAAACTGCAGGTCATCCCTGGAAGACAATATAATTCTATCTTATTTGGAGGCACTGAAAACCATGGTCAAAAAGCTCTTCCCCATAGAGCTGTATGTTTTTTCTTGGAGTTGTATATAACTATCCGTGTTCTTAACCAGCTCCAATATCTCCCACGCTGCTTTCCATTTCAGGCTACCTGTCAAGAATTGTATACTGTGCCCTTCTAGCTGCTTTGTGATTTATATGAAATCTTCCCAAGCAAAGGCAGCCTCCTAAAATTGGTACTTCATAGTAGCACCTGAGGAATTCTGACCAGGCCTTGCAGAAGGAGAACCCCAGATTACTTATATAGCGTAAGAAGTTTCTGTTTTCATTTTCTTAAACCTGTAGCCTGGAGATGGATCACTTAATAACGTATCTGGGCACAGGTAACAGAAAGCTTGATAAATAGTGGCTTAAACGAAGAGGACTTTGTTTTTCATATGTATTGAGAAGTCTAGAACTAAGTGGCTGCTGGCATGATGATGTCTGAGCCAGCATCTCTTTGTTTCCTATCTCTGCCTCATCACCAAAAAATGGTTGCTGCATTTCCATGGATATCCTTAGCTGCACGGGAGTCTAAGAAGTGAATATTTGGCTTTCCTGGGCTGCAGAGGGGAGGTAGGCAATGGTACAAGGGCTGGGAATGGTTATTCAGTCAGCCAGTTGCCACTGTCTGCCCCAGAAATTTATGGGAGATGAAGAAGTAAAACAAGCATTCATGGCATTTTATAAAGGCAAGATAACATAGTCAAGCCCATTCAGCATCTAGTCGTTTCCTCTTCCCTGGACAGTACCTAGAAAGTCCCGTGCCTTATATGCTAAATTTAACACTTGTCCATGAAGAGAAATGTAAATTTCTGCTTGAATTTTATTTTCCAACATAAAGCCTGACATAAATCTTTAAAGTAAAATGCATGACTGAAATAGTAAAAATAAATTGCAAACTTCATGCCTATTAAAAAAATAATCAAATAAATTTTGAAGTAGTCAATCAATGAACTATTATGCGATACTTAAAAAGTATGAAAAGCAGTATAGAAAGTTATAGGTGATCTTATGTAAAGCAAAAAAAAAAAAAGCAAATTGCCAAGTATGACATATGTGCATTACATTTTTGTAAAAGGAAGTATTTATACATGTATACATTTTTAATGGACTTGAAAAGGTCTAGAAAGGTCGTACTGAAGTATTATCAGTTTTTAACATTAAGGAGTAAATTTTGGAAGCAGAATCTTATTTTTAAATTATTTTTGTATTGTTTCAACTTCTTCCAATAAGCATGCATAACTTTCGCAACTAAAAAAAGAGATATTATTAAAGCAAATTTACCGTTACCAAAGGGGAGAGGGAGGGTGGGAAGGACAAATTAGGCATATGGGATTAACAGATACAAACTACTATAAATAAAATAGATAAGCAATAGGATTTACTGTATAGCACAGGGAATTATATTCAATATCTTGTAATAACCTACAATGGAAAATAGTCTGAAAAATATATAACTGAATCACTTTGCTATACACCTGAAACAAACCCAATATTGTAAATCAACTATACTTCAATTTTGAAAAAAGATCTTATTACAATTGCAAATTTAGACAACCTCTGGGTAACTTGAACAAAGTAAATTCAGGCCTGTCATTAGACAGCTATGCTATTTTTAACCTCCATTTTGATGAAAAAAATGTAAAATCAAAGAAAACCCACTCCCTTTCAGAATTATCTTCATAATACCTTCAAATTATTTACATTTGGGGGAGGGACAATATAAGAATGGGGGGAAAAGGGTTAATGTGGGATTATATGAAATCATGTGTGTGAAACTTCTGAAAATTGTAAAGCACTACAGAATTCAAAGAATCTTTCATTCAATAAAAAAAGTTAAAAAATTATTTACATTTATAGAGAGTGTAAATGGAATCACATTTTTGACTTGCTCATTTATTAAAATACTTTGGCAAAGTCACTGTTTACAATCAAGGTAAGACTATTTCAAAATATATCATGGGAATATATGCTTAAGAATGTGTCAATCTTTAGTTGAGTAAAAGTGTAACTTACCTTTTGTCAGATTCAGTGATGGTCATTGTTTTTAAAGGACTCCACTCCCATTCTCTCACATCCGTCATAACGGAGTAACAAGAAAAAATAAAAATTCCACAGAACTTCTCACTGAGAACTGAAACCATTTCTCTGACACCTGACTTAAAAGTCTTATGAATTAATTTCTTGCCTATTGTAGTGGTTTTGAACTTGACATTTTTCTGGAGAAATTTGATCTTAGATCACTGAAGAAAATCATTGATATATATCTTAACTGCACACTTTTGCTTGACAGGAAAATTAGAGTAAGATAAACGCATGGAACACAGCCACTGTTCTATAATTTAATAACATGTATAGAATATGCTGGCATGAACTATTCCTTGCCAGAAGCCATGTTTTCATGATAATGTAGCATGTTTAGAATTTTTTTAAAACTAAAGTCACAATCCTTTAACCCCATTTTTTTTTTTTTTATAAAGAGCAGGCTTTAGTTACCATGTCTCTAAATAGAAAGTAAAAGTCAGGTTGGGATTCTATTCTGGATGAATTCGGTGTATTTCATGTGTCTTCTTTAAAATTCGAACATTTCATGAAACAGAGTTATATTTATATCCATAAAGCAAATTAGAATAACATAGGATTATTTGGGGGAAAAATACTGATACATAACCAACTGGCCACATTCAATTAATTCTTTTCATTAGACTGTATGGCTCATTAAACAGAGAAGTTTCTCTCATTCACTCTCCTTTAAAAAAAAAATTAAAACAAAAAAATTTTGTCTTAAATGCAGCTTCACTTTAATGAAAGACAAGCACAGGGTCCCATGAAAAGAACAGAAGGAGCTGATTTTTTCTGCTTGTTTAGCCATTTTTATGCTTGTGGCTATATTATAAATAAATAAAATCCAGGGCTTATCAACTATAAGCCAGGAATATGAACAGGCATCATATTTAAGCTCATGAACTAAGAGGCAGAAACCCAGAATGAGTCATAAAACCATTTACTGTCAAAAGAATTTTTAAAACATGCGAATAACTATGTAGAGAGATTCAAAGGCCTTTCTACATTCTACTTGCTTTGCACACACCTCACTGGCAAGTCGCATCTCTCTACTGTTCATACTTCAAGATATTTGTGAAGTTCTGATTGTTCTGATTCTTGACCTGGGAATCAATGTCTGAACCTCCCAAACATAACGCACAGTCATCAAAACACCTCTGGAATAACAGGGCACTTGCTACCATGTATTATTTTGATTATGTAATGGAAAAGAAGCAAGCCTGACATAGGCAGTTAAAATGTAGCATTTATTCATTTGAAAAATACCCAAAATACTAGAGTAGAAGTTCTGGAGGAACAGTTTGAAGTATATTCTAAAGTAATATTTTCTAATTATAATTCTAATCATAACAACACAACTGCTGCTACTATTTAGGGAGCTTCTACTTGTGTCCGGCAATACACTTGTCTTTAATGACTGTAATGTGCTTTACAGACATTATCTCATTAAAATCTCATACCTCTGTGAGGTAGGTATCATCATCATCCCCATTTCAGAGCTGGGTAAACCATGGCATTGAGGAGTTAAGTGACTCATCCAAGACCACACAGATAGAGAATGACAGTTTGAATCCAGGAGGTCATAACTATACTAAAAGGAACAATTAATCATAAAAATCTAATTGGTCACTGTTAGAGGATACTAGTGAACTAAAAAACTCGTAAATGAAAGGGAAGCATCAATCATTTATCTTGCCTTTTCTTTAAGAATGCTACTAGTAAGTGACCTAATAGTAGAGAAGAAGTTTGCCTTCATAGAACTATTCACCTAATAATGACAAAGAATTAGAATATCACCATTTTGCAACCTGTTATGGACTGAATATTTGTGCCTCTACCCTAATGCATATGTTGAATCCCTAACCCCCCACTGTGGCTGTATTTGGGGATGATGCCTCTAAGGAAGTAATTCAGGTTAAATGAAGTTAAGGGTGGGGCCCCAATCCCATAGGATTAGTGTTCTTTTATTATTATTATTTTAATTAACGTATAGTTGATTTGCAATGTGGTGCCAATCTCTGCTGTGCAGCAAAGTGACTCAGTTATATACATATAGACATTCTTTTTTTATATTCTTTTGCATTACAGTTTATAACAGGATATTGAACATAGTTCCCTGTGCTATACATTAGGACCTTGTTGTCTGTCCATTCTAAATGTAATAGTTTGCATCTAGCAACCCCAAACTCCCAGTCCATCCCTCTCCCTCCCGCCCTCCCTTACGGCAACCAAAAGTCTGATCTCTATGTCTGTGAGCACGTTTCTGTTTTGTAGATAGGTTCATTTGTGCCATATTTTAGATTCCACGTATAAGTGATATCATACGGTATTTGTCTGCAACTAGAGATTATCATACTAAGTAAAGTACGTCAGAAAGAGAAAGGATTAGTGTTCTTAAAAGAAGAAACACCAGGGCTTGCTCCCTTTCTCTGTATCTCTCCCTGTGTGTACTGACCAAGGAAAGGAGCACACAGCATGGTGGCAGCCACTTACAAGCCAAGAGGAGAGGCCTCAGAATGAAATCTACCTTGCAAGCATGTTAATCTTGGACCTGTCAGCATCAGAACTGTGAGAAATAAATTTCTAATTTTTAAGCCACCCAGTCTTTGGTACTTTGTTATGGCAGCCCAAACTAAGACACAACCCTTAACAAATTAATCTAAACACTGATGACTGATAACACAAAAAGAGAGACAGCCAGATATTATGTGCCTCTAATGGAAGAAGATCTTACCAATTTTGAGGTATTCTTTGCAAAAAAACCCCCAAAACCTGAATTTGATCAAGTCTCTATGTCCAACTGCCAACTTACAAAGAAATGCAGGAGAGAGAGAGAAACATGTGTAAAATGACATCACAAGGGTGAAATCAGCAAAATCCAGATGCCGAGAAACTCTCCAGGTGTAAATACCTTGTTTGTTTAAGAATAACAACAATAAATTATTAAACTGTATGAATAATGACACAGAAGAGGAGACTGAGAGAGAAGAGCTTATGCATGAAAAGGTCTAAAAGATATATCAAAAATCCAGATTTCAGAAAACTAAAAAGAAAAGTCATGAGATTAAGAGAGATATTTGGAAATTAATAGATATTTGATGACAACTGAATTATTGCTCATTTTTAAGACATGTGAAGTGGTATTGTAGCGTTTTTGTTTTCAGTACCTTTGAGAGATACACACCAATTTATTAGAGAAGAAATGATCTAATGCTTGGGGAGTATAAAAGGAATAATGTTAGCTATGAGTTGATTATTGCTGGAACGATGAGGAAACAGAGGCTCATTATATTATTCTGTGTTTTTTATATGCTTGAAATTTTCCATTATTAAAAGTATTTTACAAATTTGAGATCATATTATAAACAAATCTAGATATACATGTCCATGTGTAGTCAAAATTCAATAGTTTTTAAAATTTAATATGTATGTGAACAGTTTTCAAGATATTTTGTTTAAGGATATTCAAGAATAATCTTAAAATTTCTGAGAGGATCACTTAAAAATTTTTTTTATTGGAGTATAGTTGCTTTATAATGTTGTGTTAGTTTCCACTGTATAGCAAAGTGAATCAGCTATACGTATACATATATCCCCTCTTTTTTGGATTTCCTTCTCATTTAGGTCACCACAGAGCACTGAGTAGGGTTTCCTGCACTATACAGTAGGTGCTCTTTAGTTATCTATTTTATACATGGTATCAATAGTGTATATATGTCAATCCCAGTCTCCCAATTCATCCCACCCCGTTTCCCCCATGGTATCCGTACGTTTGTTCTCTACGTCTGTGTCTCTATTTCTGCTTTGTAAGTAAGATCGTCTATACCAATTTTTTCAGATTCCACATATATGCGTTAATATACGATATTTGTTTTTCTCTTTCTGACTTACTTCACTCTGTATGACAGTCTCTAGGTCCATCCACATCCTGAAAGGATCACATTTTAAAGTAAGGAAGTTTCATTCTGTTTTATTATTATAATACTGCAGGACTTAGAGGAAAATATATTCTCTTTAACACAAATTTTTCTTTTTTTTTTTTTGCGGTATGCGGGCCTCTCACTGTTGTGGCCTCTCCCGTTGAGGAGCACAGGCTCCGGACGCGCAGGCTCAGCGGCCATGGCCACGGGCCCAGCCGCTCCGCAGCATGTGGTATCTTCCCGGACCGGGGCACGAACCCGTGTCCCCTGCATCGGCAGACGGAATCTCAACCACTGCGCCACCAGGGAAGCCCGAATTTTCTTTCTTAATAATCTTTTATTGATTGTTCTAAGAACCCATTTAGTTCTGCCTCATTATGAGAGAGCAGCCTTTTCTCACTATGTTTTAATGAGATGAAAGATCACCATAGCCTAAAGGACTATACACTCTATGTAAAGGACATTATTTCTTAGATAATAAGACAAAAATTCCCACCATCATTCAGTAATGTCTTTCTACTGATTAAATTCAAGAGATAAAAAAATATATCAACTTACTTAGTATTTAACAGATTGGCTTTAGTTTCTGAGTACTAACGTTGTTAAGTGGAGTTCATATAGACCATACCCATAAGCACAGACATAAATATTATCCCAACTCCAGCACTGCAGAAGAGCCTGAAAATATGTAGCCATCTAGTGACTATGGACAGAGTGACCTTTTCTAAACATCTTAGCTTCTGGATCCCAAGTTAAACTTAAACCACTTTTTAACACATCTAGCAAGGTTAAAATACCATCAGAGAATCATTTTATTTGTTCATGGGACTCAAACATGATTCTGCAAAACAAAACAACAAAAAAAGTGACACAATTCTAAAAGAAGGGATTTGCATGGGCTAGAGAAAACTGGAAGATGTGGGAACAGAAATGTAAGTGGGAACTGTCTTGCAAATAGTTGATGTCCAATAAAAATGCACTTAATGAATGTGAGGGATAATTCTTCCTCTAAAGAACGAGAAGTAGTCACTGGATGGGGCTCCAGGGAATCATGTTGAGTTGGAAAGGAGGGAAATTGAGGAGTCCTATGTGAAAGGATCTTAATTTTCTTAGCGGATGGATAAGTGAAATCAAATAATGAATGGAAGTGAAGGAGGAGATTAGGAATTTGAGGAACTAGGAAAAAACGCTCAAATACCTACTGAAGAGGTGGAAAGAAATGAACTAAAAATGAAACAAGAATTACAAAAGGGCATGATGTCATTATGCTATCTGCCTTGCTTGGTTGGAAGCCCTCTGAGGGCAGGGACCATCTCTTGGTTATCTTCACATCCCCCATATTGCAGAAGTGCTCTCATCATGTCTGTAAATTAAATAATCTCCTCAATTTGTGCAAGTAAACCCAGAGCACGCCTCCAGGACCTGTCAGATACACACAGAAGTAATTTAAAAAGTAGGATACAATAGTAGAGCCAAAGTTCTTTGATGAAGGTAAATAAAGAACAGCATGTCAGAACTGTCATCAGGGTAAAAATACTTAGCTCATAGCAGGCATTTCATAGTAATTTTTTGAACTAATGGAAATACATCCCTTATCTCCCTCCAAACAGGGCGGGACCCACAAGTTTATATCAAAGTACTTGGTTCGAGGGTGGGTAGGGGGTCCACCAGAAGTGGTTAAAGTAAAAGAGTCTGGAAAGAAATAAGTAGAACTAGAAGAGGGGCCCTCTTTTGATCTCACTGAGCCTTACCACTGCATCTGGCAGATGCTAGGATGGAATCCAGAATCCTAAGAGAGCCAGTGGTCTGTGGGGAGAAGATTAGAAGCGATATTTTGACACAACCCCAGGAAAAGGCCAGAACAAGGATGTAAGAAGGTGTCAGACTTGCTCAAGTAAAAGAAGGAAGCTGCTGCATTTGGCTTTTATTGGTTGATGTGTTTATATTCCCTGGGAAGAAATGGTTGACAAACGCCAGAGGGAAGTAGAAAGAGCTGGGTAATGCAGAGCTTGCTTCAGAGGAAGCTGATCTCTTTAATGGTTATGATTATCACAGTGTTCTCATTTCTTAATGCTACAAGTTCAATGAAACATTGGAAATGAAATAACAAACCCATTTACCTGGTATGGCATAAAGACTCTGGGCTTAACGAGCATTTAAAGGCTGTGTTCCCTTGAACGTGGCTCCTAGAACCCATGAGAACAGCCTCCTTTGAGATATGCTCCATCTAAGCCCATGGTACCTCCTTCTGTCCCATCATCAAAGTCAAAAACCTGAGAGTCCTCCTTCACCTCATTCATTCAAACAGTCCCCTGGCTTTGTTGGTTCTGCATTCTTAATATTGATCAGAGCTTCTCTATTCACTTGCTACTTCTTTGACCCAGGCCACCATCACCACTGGCCCAGAGTAATGGTGTGGTCTCCTCTCAGCTGTACCTGCCTTCAACCTTGCCCTAGGACATCCAGGCTCCATTCTGCTGCAAGGGCCACCTTTCCAGAATCCAAGTTTAACTACCTTGCTTCCCTTTTCCACTTATCACCATTGAATGGCCCTCCACTGCCTACCAGATCAAGTGTGGCTTCCTTAGCATGGCACGCAAGGCCTTCTGTCTTCGAGTGCCTCCCTCCTGCCCTCTCTGGCCTCAGCTCTCATTATTTTCTGTGAACAACAAATTACTTACGACCCGCCCCGCCGATTATTAGCCATTCTTTGCATATAAGCCCTCACTTATGTGTCTTCATCATCTTTGTGTTTTAGGACTCAGTCCAAGTGCCACTTCTCCATGCAGCTATCCTTACGTCACTCCTTTATAACTTGGTGGTAGACAGAATAATGAAGCCCCCCCAAGGATATCCACATGCTAATCTCCTAACGTGTAATTATCTTACACAGTAAAAGGCACTTGGCAAATGTAATTAAATTAAGGACACTGAGATGCGGAGATTATGCTGGATTATCTGGGTGGGCCCAATGCAAGCACAAGGGTCCTTATAAGAGGGAGACAGGTCAGAGTCAGAGAAGATGTCATGACAGAAGGGGAGGTGAGGGAGGGAGAGAGAGAGCGAATTTCAAGGTGGGTGACCCAGGCTACCAGTTTTGAAGTTAGAAGAAGGGGCCACAAGGAATGCAGGAGGCTTCTAGAAATTGGAAAAAAGCAAAGAAAAATAATTCTCCCCTAGAGCCTCCAGAAGGAATGCAGCCCCAATGACACCTTGATTTTAAGATTTCTCATCTCCAGAACTCTAAGATAAACTTCCATTGTTTTGTCACAAATTTTGTGGTAATTGTGGCCATGGGAAACGAATACACATTCCCTGTACTTCCTTCCCTCCACCACAAGGGAAAATTGACCCCTCTGTCTTTAAGCTTCTATTGGACCCTTCATACTTTATAATTTACATGCCTTCCTCTCCTAACAAGAATATAAATGCTTAAAGGCAGAAACTGCATCTCTTGCATATTTATGCATGAGCATAGGGCTAGAACATACACGACTATTCATTTATTCATTCACTCATTTTCTCCTTCAAATATATACTATTTATTGAGTGTTTAATATGCACCAGACACTGCTATGTTCAGTAAATGCACTGAAGAGCAAAAACAGAGGCTTCCTGTCTTCAAGGACCTTATAGCTTGATGGAAGAGTGAACATCAATTAAATCACCCCCAAAAGAATCTGAGGTGACTGAAGGGTGTATAAAAGTGGATGATGAAAGGTACTCAGGGTGGGCAGAGGGAACGGAACATGCAGAGGCTCTGTGGGAAGATGGAGCATTTGTGGAGATGATCTGGATGAAGCATGTCAGTAGGGGCATGACGGGAGGGCGCGATCTGGCGCAGCAGGCAAGGGCTGGATGCCACAGGGTCTATGGCTTCCACTAAAGATAATGACCTCTAACCTAACACTGAAAATTTATTGGAAAGTTTTAAGCAGGGGAGCTGGATGAGCAGCCTTGAATTGAGAAATGATTGCTCTTGTCACCATGTGGAGAATGCTTGGAGGATGATGTGGGTGGGCAGAAGAGTAAAAAACGGTGAGACCTTTTATGGAAAGTTGCAAGAGAACAAGGGAAAGCGAGAGAGGTAAGAGTGGAGATGGAGAGAACTAGACAGATGAAGGGATATTCCGGAGGCAAAAGTGACAGGATTTAGTGTTCAGTTGGACGTTGATGGGCAAGCGAGGTGTCAAGGACAATGTTTTTGAATGAGGGAAGGCAGCGTGTTCCTAGAGCTTGGAAGTAGAGAAATCATAGTAGAGTACTGGATAGGTTGCAAAAATGGGTGGAATTCTTTGCAGTTACTCCCATCAAGAGGTAGAGTCTATTTTTCCAACTCTTGAATTTGTGGTGGCCTTGTGACTTGCCTTGAGCAATAGACTGTGATGAAAGTGACTGTGTGAGTTTTAAGCTTAAGCTTTTAAAGGGCTTGCAGTTTTCATGCTCACTCTTGGAAACTCAAGATTGCTATGGAAACAAACCTAAGCTAGCCTCCTAGATGTTGAGAGGTAGGTTGCCCAGTCATTGCCATTTCCCCAAGTGAGAGATAGTTCAGATAACCTCTAGAAAGAGAACCATCTTATTAACTAGAAAATGACCATACATGCATCATGAGTGAGCTGGTCAAGACCAGCAGACATACTACTTAGCTGAGCTCAGGCCAACTTGCTGAGCCACAGAATCATGAGCTACATAAATAGTGTGGATTGAAGCCATGAAGTTCTGGGGTGGTTTGTTATGCAGCAAAAACTGATAAATAAACTCTGAGAGAGAGAGAGAGAGAGGAGAAGAAGCAGAGGGCAGTGTTATCTAAGTAAAGTATATAAATTCAAGGAAGAATGAACCTTGTTAGTAGATTTTATGTGACTTTATTAATGTAACAATTCAATGACCTTATCATATATCAAAAACAAACTTTTAGGCCCCCAAATATCCTGATTTTCATAAAAGGTGTGTGCACAATAGGATTAGGAGTAGACGAGGTAAGAAGAAAATTGAGCGTCTCAAAAGGAGAGTACGATTCATAAGAAGTAGGTTGAAAATTCCTCCATTTAGAGTAAACAAAGGCAAGCCGGGCAAGCCAATACAAACTTATTGTGATCAGTAATATCCAATCATCAGCCAGGAGTAAGGTAATTACATAATCTTCCACGTACCAGGCATGAACACTGTCCAGGCAGGGGAGACTTCCCCCTTCCTGGACCAATACTTGCTAAATATTTAATGTGCCCCTAATAGAGTTTGAGCTCTGTGGGCCTGTGTAATTCTTCAGGGAACCTTTTCCCTCTTTCTAAGGTAATGCAAATTGGAGTTTGCTCCACTGAGACTTTTGACCCTTTATTAAGTGCAGGAGAGGAGTTTAATGACTTTCTTATTCTGCAAGTTCTTTTCACTTCTTCCTGTTTTCTAGCTAATAAAGCCAGTTTGTTAGATGTTGAGGCACTTGAAGCTCTCTTCAATCTTATTGTGACCTAATTTATTTTAGCGGATGCAAGAAACTTCACCAAAGAACTCATTAAAATGACACTTCTGTGCTTCTCATGCTATGCGTATTGGTGAATTCTCACATGTCCTTAATTTCTTAGGGGAAAGACAATGACCTATTAGAACTTTAAAGAAGAAAAAGGAAATGATAAAAAAAGGATCATTCTAAGTGGGCAAGCTAGAGAAGACATTCTTAGTTTGGAGAATGATGACCCCAGATAAAGAGAAATGAGCAAAGGCCCAGGACGATAAGCCTACTGATTTAACTCCCAGCTGGGCTGGCCCTGCAGCACAGCCCAGGGGAGGCCACTGTTGAGGTGCCACTCAGCAAAGAGGGGATCTGCCCTGGGTCTACCAATTCTGGCAGAAAATACAGGGCACTTTTTGTTGGTATTTGTGTTTGGTCCTCATTTAGGGTGCACAGCTCCAATCTTATAACAGCTGAGGGGGGGGCGGTCTCAGAATGAATGTGAGGAAAAGGACTTCAAGGCAGGGGAAAACAAAAGAACAAACAAACAAACAAAACCAAAGAGACTAGTAGCTACCAAAGGGGAGAGGGAAAGAGGGAGGGGAAAATTAGGGGTATGGGATTAAGAGATACAAACTACTATGTATAAAATAAATAAGTAACAAGGATATATTGTATAGCACAGGGGATTATAGCCATTATCTTTTAATAACTTTTAATGGAGTATAATCTGTAAAAATACTGGATCACAATGCTGTACACCTGAGACTAATATAATATTGTAAATCAACTATACTTTAACAACAAATAAACACAGTTAAACAGATAAACAAAACAAACAAACAACCCCCCCCCCACAAAAACAAACAGAAATCGGCTGGCTGGAGAGTGGGTTCACCTGAGGAGTCTTAAAGGTACTGATGCAACGGAATGTTCCTGCTGAAAGAGCAAATTCTACATGGTTGTCAGTTACTCACTCGACAGACATTTACTGAGGGCCTCCTCTCTGCCAAGCACCATGACTCAGAGACGGTGGAATGACAGCAAAAAGAACAGGGCCTTGATATTTGAGGTTTATTTCAGAGTAAACAATTTAATGGGAACAGGATAAAACACTTGATGTTTAGCATTGAGATTACTGAAGATACACACACACACACACATACACACACGCACACACACGACTATACACAAAGCAAAATGAGAGGAAAAATGGGGGCATGTTTTTTGAGGTTTAGTACAACTAACTTACTGTGTGAATAAATATACAAATCAGTTGGTGGATTCAGCAGAATGTGGCTATTACCAACTTTCCATAAGAATTCAACATGCTGCAGGAATTAACAATTTTTTTAAAGAGGGAATAAGAACAGTGGTTAATCCAACAAGTACAATGAGTAGGGTTTTTTTTTTAAAGAGCTTCTACTGTGTTTGCAAATAACAAAATATTATTATTTTCTAACACCATCAGGTCCCTCTACTCTTTTTATTTTAACTGTGGAAAGCGCACTTAATATGAGATCTACCCTCTTAATAAATTTTTCAGTGTCCAATATATTATAGTTGACTAAGGTACAATGTTGTACAGCAGCTCTATAGAGCTTATTCCTCTTACTTGACTGAAACCTTATGCCCAGGTCTCTCTACTCTTGATATGTTCTGATTTCTAGCTCCAACCCATCTGCACATGGCAGACACCAAAGCTAACCTTGATGAACTATAGCTCTTAGCTTTGAGGACCTAGAAGAATGAGGCTAAAGAAAGATGCTTTCAGAACATTACTATCTTTAAAATTATGATTACAGGGAAAATTGTCCTTCAGTCATGCTGCATTATTTATGAACCAATTTCTTTTTAACTGACAATCTTAACTTATACTTAAAGTTGACACATTTCTGGATACATATCTGCTTTGTCAGAACTTTGGGGCCACATACATTAGAAAACCATGTGCACTATGTCTTTAGCTGTTTGTACTGCCATCAAGGATGGCTGCATATACTGGATGTTTCCTATTGTTTCCTGAATTTTGTGTTCCATATGTAGCGGGGGGGAACAATGTAGCAGTGTGTGCATGACTAACAAAGACATGACCAATTATGACATTAGAAAATTTCATTATTTCATTAGAGAAATAATTGCAAGTGGAGTTTGAACAGTGTAATGTGAATTTTAACCTCAATGTAATAAGATGAGAAAGTTAATGAGGCTGTTCTAGAGTCCAGAGGTAGCCATGGCTCCAATGGAGCCCAGTTGTGTTCTAATCGTGCTGGAAGAGTTAACATAATAGTTAGATCCACTTCTAATATTTTTCTGTTTTAACATATTCCGTCTAGTATTTTCATTATTAGAGTGTAGCATTGTTTGTGGAGTAGTGAGAGAATAAGAAGTAGAAATGTTACAGCTTCGAGGTACATTTGGATGTTTAGCTGGTAGAATTCACTAGGATATAATTCCAATTTTGAGTCAGTAAGAATAAACTGTTCCTAAATTTTAATCAGAAGGTGTTAAGAGAGCAGTATTAGGAATAAAATGCTTAAAAATACCATTTTAAAACCTAAGTGAAGTTGCTTTGGAAAATTCCATATGTTCCAGTTCTGAAGCTGATGTTCCATGCTTCATAAATTCCATTTGCCATTATATTATTTAATTCCATTTTCATTCTCAGCACCATCATATTTAGACAATGGTAAGAGCTTAAACCTAAAATAACCTCAACAAGTCCCCACATTGCAGACCAATATTCTAGAGCCCTGACCTTTATTTTACAAGGCTTTGTAGAGATTGTCAAATAAGGAGAGATTCTGTGGTAGAGTCCATTGTTGAATTCGAGGGGAGAGGATCTTTGCATCATCATTGACCAGCGGTAAACCTCTGGTCAATTGAAAATGTTTTTTCTGAGCCATAGTTTTGCTCCCTTGACAGAAAACTCAATAAACAACTAATCTGTTTGTTTCCTGGGGTTACTGTTAGTATCACATGGAATGATGCACGACGTTGTCAACTTTAAGGGAGGTGGAAAGGTGGTACCATTGGTCACTAAGTCTTGAATCAATTTAAGTTTTTCCAACAGGCTGATTCTTCATTTTAAAGAAAACCTGGGGCTTCCCTGGTGGCGCAGTGGTTGAGAGTCTGCCTGCCGATGCAGGGGTCATGGGTTCGTGCCCCGGTCCGGGAAGATCCCACATGCCGGGGAGCGGCTGGGCCCGTGAGCCATGGCCGCTGAGCCTGCGCGTCCGGAGCCTGTGCTTCGCAACGGGAGAGGCCACAACAGTGAGAGGCCCGCGTACCGCAAAAAATAAAGAAAGAAAGAAAGAAAGAAAGAAAACCTAAAGATGAAATCCTAAAATTCACGAATGTGAAAAATAGTTATGTACACTTCTACAACTTTTCTGGAAGTTTCCCTTGATAAACTTACTGTTTAATTCAATTTATAAAAATATGGGTTTGAAAGAACAGCCCATTCCCTCTACCTGATTTATCTAACAGCTCTGCCCACTATCTAACATTTTCTTTTCTTTGTTTATTATTGCCCATCTCCACCCTGCTGAGTAACATATAACACTGCTGCATCTCCAGTGCCTGGGAAAGTCCCTTGCCTTAGAATCTTAATAAATGTTTGTTGAATGAATAAATGAATGAATGAATGAAATGATAAGATACATATGCTAAATTAAGTTAAACATCACTTCTAAAGTATTTCAAGTAGGTTTTTCTTTATAGCAACTAATCTATAATTTCATAATTATGTCATGATAATATAGATAATTTGAGAGTAGTGACTTTATAAAATTTCATTCAACAACCAATGATAATAATTACAATCTATTTAGTGTAGTACTCCATGCCACATACTTATATACACTATTGAGAACCTCACAACAGCATCTCCCTCCTCCCAACGGTGAGAATCCTTTCCTCATATCACAGATGTTAAGTCACTTCATTAAAAATCACATAGCTGATGGGGAATGGGAACCAGAATCTGAAACCAAGGTCTGGATGGATCATTCCACAGAGATAGTTCCTCCCAAAAGAGGATTAATTAAATGTAAAAATTAAATGTGATTTAATGTAATCCGATAATGTCTTTACTGCATCCTTGTTCTGGATAAAAACCTTAGGAAGGATATTCAATGCTAACCTGACAGTCATTTCTCCTGGTGTTTGAAGACACTGTTACACTATGTATTTTGGCATTTACTGCTGTTCTGAGAATTCTGCTTTTAATCTAAGCATCATTTTAAATGAATTCCCCAGGTGATTCTGATATAGGTGGTCCACGGACCACAGTAGCAAAAACAATTCTAGAGATAAAAGAGAGACTCAGAGCTTCTACAGAACCTTCCTCCCCAACAGCTCCAGGCTCCTCCATGGGATGACCTGTGATCCCATCCACGAGGAGGGTTAAAGTCATCTCCACTGAAGACACAGAGCAAAGATAATCTGGGGAGATCAAACAACTGGTCAGTTAGCATCACAACCAGAGCTGAAAGCTGAAAGCCCAGTCTCTTAACTTGTTCTAGAGCTGAGCTTGTGAAACTTAACTGTGCATGTGAACCATATGGAGATCACCTAAATGTGGATTTCAGTACTCAGTAGGTCTGGGGTGTAACTGGAGAGTGCATTTCCAGCAAGCTCCCAGGCGATGTCAGTGCTGCTGGTCCTTGGTCCATGCTTTGAATTGGAAGTTGTAGAAGCAGCTGGTGGTCCCCCTTGGAATATGCTTAAGGATTAAGCATATGTAAGGACACAACGCTCCTGGTCCCACAAGCTCCGATTTACTCCAAGAAGGATCACTGTATTTCTTACTCAGATGCACATTAACATAACCCTCTCTGTCCCCATTCTAGAGTATTTTCCAGAATATGAACCAATGAGGAATGCCCTAATCAGCCTTTCACAGGTTATCATTGTGTTTAAGTGCCCAGGCTTGGGGTCAAACACACCTAAGCTATAGTCTCAGAATCACCCCTCATAAAATGTGTGACCTTGTGACCTTGGACAAGCGGCTCAGGCTCTCTACATCTCCTTCTCCCCACCTTGGAAATACTAATAGCAATCCCTCAGGATGCTGTTGGGAAGGTTCAGACTGTGTGAGGTGCAGAGCACAGTGCCTGGTAAACAGTAAGCGCTGTCTAAACGTCAGCTATGTGAGCTCTTAGCATCATGCTGTGTGACCCTCATTCCAATATTCCTAGACTTATGAAAGGAGTCCGAGCCTTTCAGGATTTTATGAGCTCTAATCCTTCCCTCTTCAAACCCCCTCAAAGAGTTATTATGAGGATTAAATGAATTAATATGCATGAAACACTTGGAGCCGTGCCTGTCACATAATTAGTACCCAAGATGGCTTAGCTTTTATTTTTAGCCCTTACTACAATGATAATTAAGTCACTTTTGAGGGATTTTTAAATTGCCTCTTCCCTCATTAGACTGCAACTCTTAGCAGAATAGGGACTACATCTGTTTTAGTCACTTCTGTATCCTACATCTTAACACTGTGCCTAGCACACAGTTGCTGCTCAATAAATATACAGTAGAAACATAAATGAATGTGTGAACAAATGAATGAGTGAATGATTGAGAAAACATGCTTGCCTTCCTGAAGAGATCCACAGGGGAAAAAAAAAGCCTTGAGAAACACTCTCCTACAGTGTAGAGGCAGTGGGAGAGAGAGAAGGCAAGCATATTGGGAAACTGGTCTGGGGGAGGGTTGGAGGAGATGTCTTCCAAACTCCTCAGAGGATGAGGAATTTATAAATACCACTCAGAGGAAAGAGGTGAGTTGAGGGAAGGAGACTGGGAGAGGGCTGCCAGCAGATAATGCTCCTGGAAAAAATACCAGCTAACCAAGTTTTCGGATCAAATGTGTCAGGAGATGCTTTGAGGCAAATAAAATATGAGAAATGAGAAACCTTTGAATTTCCTACACCAAGGGCTAATGAGAAACTCAGGGTGGGCAGCAGGAGGCTTTCCCTGAGCTTTGATCCTTAGGGAGGAAAAAATTGGGATTTGTCAATTCACCTGAGGAGCTCTCTCAGGTGGAGAGAGAAGAGGGTTAAGGTCACACAATATCAGGTCAGAGATCATGTCAACCCCCCTCTTCCCAACCCCTCATAACTAATGGATTATGCCTGGACAGATGGCAGGGAAAGGCTTCCGAGGAAGTTGAAAGGGAAGCACAGAAGCATTCCCTGAGCTGAGCTGATTACAGGGAATTGCTTTATCCATATTGCATTTGGTTTTATTATAGTTATTCTTCAGTGAAGATACTCTGTCTCTGCAATTTATAATATGAACATAAATCTCTGCTTGAGATAGAATTACCCATCAAACCATGGATAGACTACTTTAGGCCCATCCCACAACTGCAGTCATTTTCTTGGTAGACTGGGGAAACATTCCCCCTCACCCCATGCACACATCAAGGGCACTGAGTGAAAACTGACAGCAGAATGAACTTTGATTACAGAGGGAAGGACAAAATGATACAATTGTCTAGGCCCACGTGGTCTCCAAAGGGTTTTCTCATATCATTTATGAGAGCGATCCTCTCCAGAACTCTGGGGAGGGGACCCATTATTTCCATTTTACAGATGTAGAGACTGAGGCCCAGAGGAGACTAATGAATTGTCTAAGACCATGAGTGGCAGAGGCAGGATCTGGATCTATTTCCTCTCATTCTAAGTTCAGTTCTTTAAGACAATGCAGGCAGAAGATAGCTTTCTTGATGGGCATTCTGCCACAGCAATATGCTTGGAATGACTCTTATCTTGGCAAAAGCCACGAGGGTCTCAATAGTGACAGATACCTTTTAAAAGTTCATCAGATGATGAAGGATGTGGGCCCAGGTACAGTTGGAGGCCTTCTCCTGGGAAAGCCCTGCATCCATCCAAGCTCAGGAGTACATGTGATGAGCACCACTGCAAATTACTGCCTGTCTTTAATGTGTTCCAGATTCGTGTCCACAACTCTTTTAAGATCCATCCAGGAGCTCAATGTCTCCTGTAGCCTCTAATGAGGCTGAAATATGGTTAAACTAACCCCAAAGATTCTTGGGTGTACCCAGTTCAAAATGTAGCGTCGATCTCAGGCACTCAGACTTCTGGTGGTAACCCAGAACACATACATTTCTGGTATGTGCCAGATCCATGAACCGGCCTTTCTCCATTTGAAATGATTCTTCAGCTCATTGGGCTGGAAGTACACTGAGCTCTGCTTTTATCATCCTTCTGTACTGATTTCACCATAAGGCCTGGAGAAATGCAACTCACCTTTCAGGGCTTCAATTTTCTGACTTAAAGAAATTAAGGTTTAATGTTTTACTGTCACTGGCAAGAGGTCAGATGGTTTGAGGATGTCATCTCTTCCTGCTGGGATGCTGACTCATACAGTAGGTACATCTGACTTCAAAGCCCGTGCCCCATCCACTCTGCTGGACTGATCTCTAGAGCTTCCTGTGGTTTTTGTGATGTATCACTCCACATTCCTTGAACTACTGAGGATGGGAATGAAGAAGGGATGCTGCTATTTGCTATTTGCACTAAGAGTGCAAAACCACCCAGTTAACAAATACTTAGTAAGGAGCCAAGCCTGTAGACCTCCATCCACAGCTACATTGCTATTATTTCCAGTACAGCCTCAAAGAGAGAGTGTGCTTTAAAAATACTTACCTTGGTTTTCTCATTAAATTTTATAACTCTGTAGAAAAACACTGGGTTTTTGTGTCAGGACATCTGAGTATGAATCTAAGCTCTATCCACTATTAGTTGCAAGAATTTGGGCATATAACAATTCTAAATGTCCATTTATTCATCTGTTAAAAGGTTATTATATTTTCCTATTGCCTCATTTGTTGACTGCTGGAATCAAATGAGACAAAATGTAAGGCAAATGAACATGGTAAAGTGTTATACAGAAGGGATATAATGGTAAAAAAAAAAAAAAGACTTAGAGATGCCTTACTTGGTCTTTGTTAGACACGTTGTACAGAATATTTGGGGAAAACCACTGAAAAATCCTGGAGTTAACCATGCAGCAGTGTATCTGAAAGTCAGAGAAGTAGAAATGCTAAGGGAAGATTCGGTCAAAGCTGTTGGTTATTACTCAGTTTCTTGCAAGGTTTTAACTAGGGATTATTTGGCATTGTCTGGAGATAATTTTGGTTCTTACAACTTGGTGGGTTGGGGGGGCATTTGGCTACTGACATCTAGTGGGTAGAGGCAAGGGATGCTGCAAAACACCCTGAAATGCTTATAACAGCCCCACATCAATGAATTATCTGGGCCAAAATGTTAATAGTGTTGAAGTTGAGAAATCCTGGCCTACTAGAAGCTGCTTGAGTTCAGAAACTAGTATACCGTATTTATTCCTGTGTTCTAGCACCTAGTGTTGCACTTGGCACAAAGTGGGCACTATATATATATATATACATTCTGAATAAATGAACACCCACAGAGAACCCGATAATGTCAGTTAGAACTAATCATACTGCCACTGCAAGTCTTATTTCCTCTAGGCACCCTCTCTGTCTACTCTTCTAGCTTCTTTACTTTTCTGTCCTGTTGTAGCTTCATCCCTCTTTCCTCCTCCCAACATCGGGCAAGAGTGAGAATAGCGTATCAAATCTGAGGATGCCTTGTAACGATAAATAATGCTTAGAAGGCACAACTACAAGACTTCCCCCGGCTCCCCACCTTCAGACCACTCCGTTTCAGCCAGACGAATAATCACATCAGTAAATAAATGGATTAACTCTCTGAAGGAAATGGATTCCTTCACTGAGCATAAACAGACAGGACCAAAAGCACATATTTCCTGCAAATGTCTTACTAGAACAGTTCAATTATGCTTTTAAAAAGACACATCCTGAACCATGAAAAAGAAACTAGGTTTAGATGAGAAAAAGGAAAATGAAGGCATTTAGTTCTGGGAGCACAGATATTATGTCTATCTGTTCATCACGGCATCCCTGAAGCCTAGTGTGGTACCTGGCACTTGGTAAGCATCCTTAAATATTTGCGGAATGCAAGAATAGCCTGGTGAAGTCAACACTCCAAGCCTTCCCTCAAATCTGCCCCCAGTTAAAAAAAATTATTTTTTGGTCTCAACCATTCAATTTCATAGGAAGGCAAATTGAATGTCGTAGGCTTTGAAAAATTATATCCCATTTCTTCCCTCATCCAAAGCTAGATAAACATATATGGGTTCATCATTGAGAGGTAGATGTCACTATGGTGACTTGAAAAGTCCTCAAGTAATAATCTATATTGGGCACAAATGTTCTTAAAGCCATTTTTTACCAGAAATAAAACAAGTCTAAAATATTTGTCATATCTTTGCCAGAAAGCCTACTCAGAGACAATGTGTGGTAATTTGGGAGGATTTTAAGATTCTGGAAGCAGGGCTAAAGAAGTCACATGGGGATTATCAATGGGAGGATTTTAAGATTCTGGAAGCAGGGCTAAAGAAGTCACATGGGGATTATCAATAGAAGCATTTTACCCCCAACCTACCAGTCCCCCCCCAAACTCTAATGAAATGATTACCCCCTTACATTTGGCCAACCCAAAGCTCCACAGTGAACTGATTGCCCCGTGTTGGGAAGAAGCTTTCCAGAAACCGTAGTGGAATGCATTTGAAGTTGCCCAGGAACCATTTTCCATTAAGACTTTTGGCTAGGATCTGTTCAAAAATGATCACTGTAAAATCTATTAATTATGCAGATCCATGAGTCTGCAGAGTAGTGACTGAGGTGCTTCCATTCTCAACTCATCCCTAAACTTTAAACATTTAAAGGCACACCAATGACCAGGAGCCTCTTCTAGAGGACTGAACGCCTCATGTGTTCCTTTCAGGCTCAAAATCCTCCCTGATTCCATCTTCTTAGACAAGGATGGAACAGGCCCACCAGCTCTGTTTGTACACCAGCTTAGAATGTTTGATGACAAATTCAAGCCTCGTCCCACGCTCATTATGTCTTAACACCAGATGCTATTCCTGCATACTCAATAGATCATTTTTAAGCTCTTAAGGATCAACTTGATTAAGTACACACATCCGCAGCCAAAGAAAAGGCAGCAGGAAATGTAGGTAAGATGAAAGACAGTCTCTACTGTGATTTATTTTGGATTTGGTCTCCTCTCGGAAGAAAGCTCTATCTTGGAGATGGAGACTGACATATGATATGCTTTATAAAACTGTCTCTAAGCTTAGTTTTAAGGGATAAGCCTATATTTCATGAACACTGGGGATGAGTACAACATATTTCTTTAAAGTGCTCATTTGATGACTGTTAATATATTTAAAACTCTCATAAATGCTGGTGGAAAACGCAGATTGATTTAAATTTCTTTATCCTGACTGGCTCTAATACCACACTCTCTGATTAAACCATCCAATTATTATTATTTATTTATTTTTTGCGGTACGCGGGCCTCTCACTGTTGTGGCCTCTCCCGTTGAGGAGCACAGGCTCCGGACACGCAGGCAGGCTCAGCGGCCATGGCTCACGGGCCCAGCCACTCCGCGGCATGTGGGATCTTCCCGGACCGGGGCACGAGCCCGTGTCCCCTGCATCGGCAGGCGGACTCTCAACCACTGCGCCACAAGGGGAGCCCCCAGTTATTATTTTTTAAGAGCAAGGAAAAGAGGTCAATAAGTTTTACCTCTGACAAAAATGACTATCATTTTGGAAACACATCTTACTGAGTACTGCACTCTGATCTCTTTAATTTACTCTACACCAGGAGTAATTCAAAAGCTAGCACTATTACATGCAGCAGACCACACCAAGAAGTCAATATTGTGTCAACACTTCAAAACTGAACTCTTAATCCTCCCAATTTGGGATGGGTTGTTTTTGTTGGTTTGTTTGTTCATCTGTGTTTTTAGATCCCTCTGGTTTGGGGTGAAATAGAGCAAAAGTGTCCTAAGCTAGGTTCTCCCTTCTAGCAACATTTTCATCACTCACAATCCTTTCTCTCTCACTGAGGGAAGAAAATGCAGCATTTCACAGGCTCACCTCATGACGGGTGTGCCCTGCTTCTAGTCTGAAAACTGCCAGTGGAGGAGAAATTTCAAACATATTGATTCTACTCAGTTGCATTTTCCTCCTAAAAGATCCAGTTGAATTTTATTGGCTTAAATGGATTTCAAATGGAGAGTTCAGTGCTCAGGTGCAAAAGAATGCATCTGGGGCCTCTGAGTTTCAACTTTGTCACACTTCTCAGCATGCTTATTGGCAGCTGTTTTCATTTTTTCATTACCCAGGTGGTAGAGGCGCTTTGCAATATTCTACCTGAAGGGCCACGTCAGTGCTTTCCAGCTGGCCACAGAGTGCGAGAAACTCATGCTGGGGGTGAGTAAAAAATAAAAGGTGAGAATTTTACAAAGTCTCCACAAATACATCAATTCAGTAGCAACTGCTTTTTATATTTTGCATCAGTGATAAACCAGATACCTTGAGGTATTGATATGGGTGTTATCATCACATCTTAATTTTGACTCTATGTTCGAAAGATTGAAAACCAAAGGGATGGATTTCTTGTGATCAATTAAAAAAAGCTACCTTAATTCAGCCACTTCTGCATATAGCTCTCCCTAGACTGGCTCCCTCTTGTGAGATCCACATCTTTATAGTTGAGTGGAAATACAATGCACACTCGCTAGTTACAAACACATAATTAGCCTGGAGTCACAAAGGCAGAGTCTGAGAAGAAGGAGGCTATGTAGCTTCAGAGGGGGGGAAAAGCACTAATGAAAATATGGTGTAAAAAAAAATATGGTGTGTTATGGTACACCCTGCAAGTCACTGCAGGCTAGGAGTCGGCTGTAGATTGTACTGATGAAGTGAAACCCTGGCTGAGGAGAGAGATGAAGAGCCTGACTCTGGAATGAGCCTGTCTGGCTCTGAGTTTCATCATTATCACCGTGTTGCCACAAACAAATGGCACACTTGCCCTCTGTCTCCGTTTTCTTATCTGTAAAACGGGGATTTATCTGTAAATCTCCCTCCTGGGATAGCTGTGAAGATTCAAGGAAACAAGCCACGTAAAATGCTTAGCACAGGGCCAGGCATACAGCAGGTACTTACTAAATGGAAACGACGACTGCATTCCTCACCTTGCTAAAAAGAATAAGTGGTCTCATCGTGAAATCAAAATTCCCTTTGTTATTCTCCCCTACATGGCACAGATTTTTATTCCTTTGAAGAGACTACAACAGTTTTGAGGGTAATGGCATTCTGGACTTTTCCAAAGGGATGCTTTCAAGACCAGGCACGTTCATCCTAAATCACACAGAAGGTCCTGACCTCTCCAAGATACAGATGCCCCACTGCCCTTCCTATATCAGTGGGTGCGAGCCTGCTGGGAGCCCTAACGGTTTTGTAAACTGGCAACCCGCAGGACAAGACAGGTGCTTTCACCTGCAGGGTGACCCCCCCACCCCACCGCCCAGATCTGCATTCACTTCTGTTACTGAACAGCTTCAGAGGATGATCAACTCCGTTTACAGCTAGCGACTTTGTACATAACCTGTTAATGACGGCCATGTAAAGAGAAAGATGACAAAAATATTAAGGGATGTTGGGGGAGTGGGTGTTTGGGGAGACAAAGACAGATGTTCAGTGCTCTTGAGTTTCCTTAGCAGTAAATGCCAACAGCCCAAGGATAGAAGTTTTCTTTTCAACAAACTACCAACTAAGGAACACCTGGTGCTCGTGAGGGTTTATGGCATCTAAGGCTGTTATAAGGAACATGCTTCTTGTGACCAGTAAGAGGCAATGTAAGTTCATATGGGTTTAGAAGATTTTTAAAAAATGTATAATAGTTTATTACTATACACTCAAATGAATACTTTAAATGTAGTCTTATTTCTTTTAAATTTTTACTGGAGGATTTTTGAGGCTGAACTCAATTAACCAAAATTCAAAATTCTGTTTGTCAGAATGAGTAGTTCCATTCCAGCTTGCAAAGGGTGTGTGAGGGGCAGAATGCCCAAAAGAAGCAGACGTGAGGACCACATTCCTAGATTCCCAGACACTAGTGTTCCCATGAGCTGCCCCTAGATTACTTCAGGATCTGAATCATTGCTCTTCCGAAAAAGAATTCTATGCCTAAGAGGTCTAGGCACACATGACGTTCCTAACTTTACTTTCAAAATCTCTGAAGAATAGATAGTCAGACCCGCTCTTGCTTCTTATTCAGTGGTGCCTTTAACTTTCATTATAAATATATTCTCTAATCCATTTCACCATGAAAAAGACTATGCAGATTTGTTGATTGTGTAACAAAAAGAGAAGATGAGAACCTCAGTTTATTTCCATTAGAGCAATTATTTAATCATCCAATCATCTCTGTCTAGGATAATTATATTGACAGACTTTCTCTCAGAGTTCTGAATTAACAACAAAGAATTCAGATCCTCTAACACTCTCTAGAAAAACAGATGATAGAAAAAAAGCAGTTAACCAGGTAATGCCTTTAAAAATCATAACTAGCAGTGGTGAGCAGATCACGGTATGGCACTAGTTTGAATTGAATAACAGCAACTTTTTCTTGATCAGCGTCAGATACAGAAACATGAGAGCCAGGGCTGGGCATTTGACAGACGGTGGCACAAACACACAGTGCAAAGACAGAAGAGAAGCAACAGCCACTTGTGATTAGATCTTTTCAAGGAATTCTAGAGATGTACTTTAATGATCTGAACACTTTTCATACATTCAGTTCTTTTAAAGGTGCACGTACCTCATCTTAGAGGAAACTCATCTCATCCATTCTACCCTGGCTTAAGGCCTCATGAAATTAGCACACCCTTTCTTGGCAAAGCACAAAATATTTGGTAACTATTTATGGAGTTTACGAAATTCTTGCTCTGACATTGAGGAAGAAACTTTAATTAAAATGATATGCAGATTATGGCACAATGAACATACTTAAGACATTAAACACTCCCGGTGGGAGGCAGAATGACATTACATTTTTATGAAGCCAAACGTAAGTTTGCTTAAATAGTTTCCTTACTATGTTCAGAGAAACCCAGCGCATCCTTCAACAACTAAGGTAAGCATCACACTCTTATACAACAGAGCTCTCTGGCTTAGACAGATGAATATGAGCAAGCAAAGTAAGAAAATAAAAAGACATTATCCCTAAAGATTTCAGAAAATGATATCTGGAAAGATACGTGACTGTACAGTCTAAATCTATGCAAACACACACACGCACACACACACGCACACACACCCCACCCCCAGCCAGCTGTAAATCAAGAGAGATATAAAACTTACCGGAGCAAATATCACCATACACATTTACAAAAGAATTGATCATCCAACTTCCCTCTCCTGAAAGAAAATAGAGGCTCTCTCATACTAAAAATCAAGCTTCTCTGTCCACAGCACGAGCCACTGGTCCCTCTTTTTATGAAGCAAAGGAGGAGAACAAGAAAATCAATGAGGAGGGTAAGTGAGATGTTATACCAATCAGGTAGCAGCTTCTGCCTTATTTGCAGAGAGATGGCAAAACGGTCATATTATTAGACAGTGACAACCCACAGTACAGGAACCTGATACTTCCCTCTGGTGAAAGGCTGCCTGGCTTTTTGGGAGGTGGTTACCATCCCACACTTGGCTCTTTGCTCCCAACTGCAAGGGCAGGACCGGCTGCTTTGAGCAAGCCAGCTGCATCACCCAGGGAGCACCATCTCCCCCTTGAATCTGCAAGCGCCCTCCTCCCTCCACCCAGTGCTTAAAAACAAACTGGGAAATCAAAAGGAGCTGGGAATTTGTGTGTCCAGGGTGCGTGGGGGAAGTGGTGGTTTTAGAAAATCCTTATGAATAGATTTGCATAGATTAAGGAGATGTGTATACGTTTGCTTAGAAAAAATTGCCCTCGTTTTTATGGAAATGCCTGGATGCGATGCCTGATGCCCATTTGGGAAATTCACACACCACCCATAAATAATCACTAAGGTGATGGTACCTGAAGACAGGCTTTCCGGGCTCTGACAACTGGGGAAGGGACGAATTATGACTCGATTGCTTACTCGTCCCAGGAGTGTGACTTAAAGTCTCCCCAGCCAAATCTGAAAAGCGAAAAGGTTTCAGTGTGACCTGGGTCTGCTTTGTCTACAAATGGGCCTCTCTAGAGGGAGATGAGCTTGACAAGTTCAAGGGGCTGAAAGCATGGCATCCTGAGGCAGCACGATTTGGAGGGATTGGCACTGAATTCATGGACAGGGTGCCCACAGGTGAGACACTCTCCACACGCTGGCTTCCTGAGGACCCCTTCTCTCTGAGGTCTACACCACAGCAAAGGAGGAAGAAACCCGCATGCCTCTTCCCTTCACATTCCCCATCAGGAGCCCACTCGGGACAGGAATAGTGCTAGGATGGCCCAGGCATCTCTGCTTTATCTTTTGTGTGGTCGGTGATGGCCCGACGGAAACTCACCTCAGCTGGCCAGCCTTTTTATTGGTGGTTGTTAATTCGGACTCTGTCCTGAGTGTTTCTTTGGGTCCCCCTCTCTGTCTCTGTCTCACATACACACCAGCACGGCAACAGCAGTCATTACCATCACAGCTCCCTCCTCCCTCTCCCCCTCCAAACACACGGTAACAACTCAAGGACGTCAGGAACCAAACAAACAAACAAAACCTGATGAGGAGTCAGGCCACCCGGGGTCCAGCCCCAGCCTTCCACTGACTCGTCATGTGACTTGGGAAGTACCTTAAGGTCTCCTAGCCTCAGTTTGTCTTCTGTGAAATGGGTACACTAACACCTCATAGAGCTGCTGGTGGAGGGGAGGGAACAGATGAAAAATGGCTATGGCTTTCAATGCACGTACAACCTGGGCTCAGCATCCTGCAGCCGTCTGTTTCCTCCTCCTCCTCCTGTGATGTGCCTGTTCCTCACACATCACCCTCCAGGAGACTCTTGAAAGTTTCAACCTGTGCGTGGTCCCTTTGCAATTCTGATTGGAATCTCATTCCCCCCACACTCTCACCTCCACTCTCCCCACCGCCACTCTTCACCTGCCAGTTGAAAGATCACTGCATTTCAAGGAGAGAAGTTACTCAGGGGAGTAAATTAAGCAAATGAACCCAGTTGAAGCAAGGAAAAAAAAAAAGGCTGAGAACCACCAGGCAGTTCCATTAGCTCTCAGTAGGCATTTGTGGAATAAATGAATGAAAGACTGAAGGAATCGGGTCCCTGTGCTAAAGGCCACAGTTCCTGCCAGGCGGCTGGTGACCCGCAGTGTTAGAGCCGAGTTAAAGCGATGCAGTTCCAGCCACACACCTGCAGGGCAGAAGCACTCTTAACAGTTTCGGGTGGAGAGTGAGTCACTTTTATCAGGGTTTTGAATATTAAGAGCCCCATTTCCACTAAAAGAAGTTTTGAATTCCATATAATGATGCCAAACATTTCTTGAATATTTGTCTGTGTCAGGTACTAGTCTAAGTTTTTCATTTGTTTGTTTGTACAAGTGTGTTATCCTATGTGGGCCTCACAGAACCAAGAAAAGTTATGATTTTCATTCCGGTTTACTGAAGAGGAAACCCAAGACCCAAAGAGTTAAGTAACTTATCCAAAGGCACACAGTCAACAATGGGTAAAGCCAAGATTGGAACTCAGTTGGATGCCAGGCGCCAAGCCATTAACGTCTCTGTTCTAGATGTCACATTGCGGCATTTACATTTTTATTTACTCAGCCTCCAGGGTGGGCATGATCCACATATGGCTCCACGGACCCTGGCATAACTCCACAGCTCTTGCCACTGCTTGGATTCACACCACAGAGACTGGGAGGCCCAACTGTAGAAAGGGGGCCTACCAAGCTGCCACAGCCCCCGCCCGGGGTCTGCTGCATTCTGTGTGGACTTGACCTTATTTAAGCCCCTGGAAGACGGGAGGTGTGAGGCTCAGTCTCGGGATTGCCAGTGGCCTGCTCAGGGACCCTGGGCGTGTCCCTTCATTTGTCCATCTTTCAGGTTTTCTCATGTTAAATGGAAGGGTTTCCACTGAGTGATCTCTAAAGGGCTTGTGGGCTCAACTTTGACCAGATAAGGTTCTAAGACTAATGGTAGGATTCTATTCTGCTGCTGGGGTCTGCTCTTCCTGCCTCCTATTTTGTCCCAGATAAAGCGTCCACATTCTCTCCGGCTCCCCAACACCCCCTGCCTTCCTTCATCTCTCACCTGGGCCACTGTGATAGACCCCCTGCAGACCTCCCCGCCTTCACTCTTATCCCGATAAAGCATTCTCTATATGTTATCCAGACTGAGCTATTTAGAATATAAATTAGTTCATATCACTCGTCTGAGAAAAATAATTTCCGTCATCGTCCAGTAGGTTGCATGTAAAACTCAAACTCTTTACTGTGTCTCCAAAGCCTTATGCGATGCGGCTCTCATCTGCCTTTTTGTTTTTAATCTAATTCCAACCCTCTACCTCCCTACTATTCAGCCACACTAGCCTTTTATACCTTTGCACTCGCTATTTCTTCTGCCTGGAACATTCTTTCCTCAGATCTTTGCCTGCTCTCTTCCTTTGTCACTGGATCCTTAGTTCTATTGTCCACTCTTTAGAGGGTCCTTCTTCCCTGATCACCAGACCTAAAAACACCCTCTCTCTCCCCAGTCACTCTCTTTCATGTTACCTTGTATTTTGTTGTTGTGGTCGCAGTGCTGCTGGTGGTGGTGGTGATGGTGTGTGTGTGTGTGTGTGTGTGTGTGTGTGATGTGGGTTTTTTGTACCTCTTATTGCCTTTTTGTTCTTGTTTACTTGTCTGTTTAATTATCTTCTTTCACTAGGAGATAACTTCTGGGAAAGTAGGAAGTCTGTTTGTTTTGCATAACACTGTATCCTCAGTGTCTAAGAGAATGTTTGGCACTTAGTAGATGCTTAATAACGTCTCATGAATGAATCAATCAATCAACATGAGAACAAGTTAGGCTTGAGACAGAGGAAAAGAAACCTGCTTCTCAAAAGACCTTAGACTTGAAATGCAGCACAGGTGAACAAAGGTGATTGGCTGACTCATATTGATGGACACAGACTGTTTGTACTTCCTCATTCGGGGAATCTTCTTGAAAGGTTGCAGATTTCTGTATCATGTTGATTTAAGTGGAGGCCGTGTCAAAGACAGTGGAGAGATCCTTTTGTAAACCATATGGATCAGGTGTTCTATAGAAGCTTGGGTGCCCAGGGTTCAGTTTATCTAGGTCCACACAGATATTTGGATATTTGAATACTTGACTGTAAGTTTGTCATCAGAGAGCAAATAGTCTTGTCAGTCAGCCACTGATACTGTCCTGACTTCCATTCTAGCAGACAGTTCAGAAAGTCGGCTACCACTGTGTAACATGCCATTAGAACTGACATGAATAAAGCAATATGCCATTGTTTGATGGTTCTTGTTTGGAAAAAATGATACTAGCATTGTCACTACTGCCTTCAAAATAACATTTACCCATTATTAGACTATTAAAAATAGTACAGTGTTCTCTGAGTTGGGTATTTATAGAGAAGGTTAAATAGATGTAAATAATCTGTGATTCTCTGAAAACATCATCAGCAATGCTAATTTCCAATATGGTCAGATCTTCAGCTCTGATCTTTCAACTGAGCGCGGCCTTCAGACAACTTCAAATGAATTTTTTTTCTAAACCAAAATGCTTGTCTCCCCTTTGGTGGACACACCTCCTGGTAAATGCAACAGCTCCTTTCCCTTACAGCTTCTGTTTCCAAACATCTGGCTTCTCACAAGGGGTCCTTTCAGGCCTGTCTGCTTCAGGTTGGGATGGTGGGAGGTCTAGCTTTCTAAGCATTTAGCAAACACTGAAAGGAAAATTGCAGCGCCATGAGGATCTCTCCCTCCATTGCTGCAGGGGGAGGAAGGTAATCCAAGACAAGAAGATTACTCTGGCCACACTAATAAATGACTGAGGGCATTAGCTAAGTTTCTTCCATTTTGCTCACCAAACAATTTCAACTCTTTCAAGCTATAGTAATGAGAGCACTTATATTTAATCTACTTATGGAACAACCTTGAAATCTTTAATGGTGCCTTCCTTACTCTGACTGCAAACAGCTCCTGGCAGGAATAAAAGGCCATTTATTCTGACGTGGACAGGTAAATAGGGTCAGGGCAGAACTTTCTAGACCTCTTGTTATTTATTTCTCTGGAGGGAGAAAGAGTGTTTTCCTCCAACTCTGTCTCTTTTCTTTTTCAAAGACCTAATGAGATAAAGTAATATCAATAACATTTGAACATTTATTAGGTTATTAGCTTTCCTCAGGGGAATTCAAGGCTGGCAAACAGAAGCTGAACACAGAGAAGAAGTTTGTGGAAACAAGAGAAACTAAGAAATATAGTGGAACAAGGTTTGAGGAGTGTTTGGGTATTGGGGTGGAAACACATCCCTGCCTAGGAGGACAAGGGAGACAAATGATAATGAACATAGCAAATGAAGCAGACAGAGAAAACAAACTATGCTTACCAAAGGAGAAAGGCGGGGGAGGGATGAATTAGGAGTTTGGGATGAACAGATACAACTATATATAAACTAGATAACCAACAAGGACCTACTGTAGAGCACAGGGAGCTATAGTCAATACCTTATAATAACCTATAATGAAAAAGAATCTGCATAAGAACATATATATAACTGAATCACTTTACTGTAGACCTTAAACATTGTAAATCAACTATACTTCAATAAAAAATGATAAAATTTAAAAAAAAACCCAGCAAGTGAAAAATGTTTGACAAATTCTCTGAAAACTGTGAGTCTAAGCAGGATCATACCGTATCCATCTCTGTACCCTCCAAAGCAAAGTGCCTGACACAGAGCAGCCAAGCAAAGATGATTTGCTGAATGCGGGAGGACAGAAGGATTGGGGGGTAAGATATGTATGGTGAAGTGCACGACGACCTTTCGGGCAGACACTGTGCTGCACAGCTTCTGTTTGTCCCTCCAGCTCCCCCCCCACTACTCTGTGTCCCAGGCTGACCTAACTGGACCGCATGAATGAGCTCCCGTCTCCTGAGGCATCCCAGTGGAGGTACAGCCAATGGGAAGTAATGCCAGGAGGTCTGAGGCCAAGAGGAGACTGAAGCCTGGGTACTTATTCTCTCGGTCCCTCCTGATGGGTTTCTAAGTGGGGTCCGTGCCTCTAGCAAAGGCTACAGGTGCTGTAAAGTTGCCTTCTCCACACACTTTGTCTCTCTTTCGGTCTCTCTGTCCTCCCCTGCTCCACGTGACCCTTTGGGCCTGGGGGCGTAACAGCTCGTCTCAGTTGCTATCCTTAAGGTGCTGCATGGGCACCATCCCTTTTTGCTTTACTTAAGTCTTCCCTACTCCTTTTTAATAAGTCCCCTCCCCTTAAAAAAACAAAACAAACCTCCCCTTAATCACCCAGTTTGAGTGTGCCAGCTCTTTCCTACCTGGAGCCTGACTACACAAACAGGTGGACCTGAGTTCCAGTTCTGTCCCTTACTCCATGTAGAGTCTTCTCACTCACCATCACCTATAAGATCGAGTACTTGTAAACTACTGCATGCAGAGTGTAAGTACAGAGCAAACGCACAGCATCTAACAAGGTGGGGACAGTTATACTCCTGATAGTGATACTCTCTGCCAGGTTCTGCTTGCTTTATAGAGATGATGCCTGGCTGTTTCATTTCTCCTTTAGAGGGAAGAGATTGTCAGGGTTTGGAAAGAAAAGGACAGCCCATGCCTTGTTCAGAAAGACTTAACATATTTTCCTCAACTATGAGGGAGTTATGCGAATGACACTGAGGCATAAGGCTTAAAGTAAATAAGTATTTGTTGAAAATGGTTTTGAATGTTGACATTTCTGAATATTCATAGTATATACATGGGTCCATCTACTCGGTCTACAGAGCAGGTCTTTGGAGAGTTGCTTCCTTCTGACACTTCATGGACGGCAGTCTAGGGATTCCCCAATATCCATCCATGATCTCCTGGACTGCAGGCAATAACTCCAGAACTATTATAAGCTGGGTAATTTCTGCTTTCATCCCTGCTCTAATTAAATATTTCAAGCCAATGGAGGGATTGAGTACCTTTAGTAACTCTCTAGAGATCTCAGAAAAACCAACTCTGGAGAGAAGGGGACTCAGGTTTTATATATCACAGCTAAAGCCTACTCGGGGCTCATGTTTTCAATAGGGAAGAACAATCCTCAAATCCACGAGAACTTTGTTATTCTCCCACAATGAAAGGACAGTCATTCATTAGTCTAAAATTTCAGTTCAGCAATTGTTCATGGAATGAGTGCTATATGTCAGGCATGTGCTAAGTTCGGTGGATTCAGTGGTGAAAAAGATAAATAATAGTCTCTGCCTGATAGGTTCTTAGGATCTTTCTGATTTATCTGCATAAGTCAGGAACCTACTGGGGCTTGGTGCATAAATAGCGCTCAAAACGTATTTGTTTAATGATTGAATGAATAGTGCTGAATTACTCTGATGTACTTCTTAATTATAGAGGTAAACACGTAAACATGTTGGCCTACCCTCACATGTAAAATATAACCATAAAATAAATATTGCTGTTAAATTCTTGTATGTACCAGAATATAGATAGTACATCCAAATGACCAGATCATCTCAGCTCACAATATAATTATAAGGATAATCTTTAATATCATAGCTTTCAAGTTGAATGCTAGGAATTCCATGGAACTGCTCCTTGGCACACAATGGAGGTGGGAAGATGGCGCAGGGGGCTCCACACCCTTCTTTGCTCCAACCCCTCCACTCCACTCCACTGGTTGCTATTCTATATCCCAGGCTTCTATATACGGTGGTATAATTAGAGAATGTTCTATGTCTTAAGCAAAAATGCATGGAGAACCACTGATGCAATGGAGGAATTTGGAATTGTCATTTTATTTTTTAGCTGTAATAAAATCTCTAAATCTACATCTTAATTATGACTTAAAAAATTTTTTTATCGGCATATAATTGACTTACAAGGTTGTGTTAGTTTCAGGTGTACAGCAAAGTGAATCAGTTATACACATATCTAATATTCTTTTTTTTTTTTAGATTCTTTTCCCATAAAGGCCATTACAGAGTACTGAGTAGAGTTCCCTGTGTTATACAGCAGGTTCTTACTAGTTATCTATTTTACATATAGTAGTGTGTATGTGTCAATCCCAATATTCCAATTTATCCCTCCCCCACCTTATACCCTGGTAACCGTAAGTTTGTTTTCTGCATCTGTGACTCTACTTCTGTTTTGTACATAAGCTCATTGGTACCCTTATTTTTGGATTCCACATATAAGCAGTATCATATGATAATTGTCTTTCTGTGTCCGACTTAACTTCATTCAGTATGACAATCTCTCGGCCCATCCATATTGCTGCAAATGGCATTATTTCATTCTTTTTTATGGCTGAGTAATATTACACTGTATATATGCACCACATCTTCTTTATCCATTCCTCTGTTTGGCAATTGTCATTTCTTGCAGTGAGTCTTTGTGATACAAATAACGATGCTAATGTTTATTCCTGGGTATTAGCCTAAGCTCTGTTCATGCACTATCTCATCTGATTATCATTCAACCCTGTGATCTAGAAGCTATTGTTATTTTCATTTTACCAATGAGGAACCTAATGTTTACTGCAATTCAGAACTTGGCCCAAATCTGCACAGATAAACAGTGTTAGCGCTAGGGTTTGAACCTAGGTTGTCTGACTCAAAAGTCCTGGTTGTAAATCTCATTACCAGCCTTGCTAATGTGTGCAATTTTGGCATGTACTGTATATACAAGGTGGGCAGCTGACCGTCACTTCTCTGACTGAGCTTATACTTACTGGAAAACAGAAATGATGATGTATTTCAGTGGCATAATTTCTGATGATAATATCTGCTGTTCTGCTGTAGAGGGTTAAAAGTGGTCTCACCAGAAACCCCTAGACAATAGACTCATTCTTCCCACTAATCTTGCACAGCACCCAATTACTGCTCTGCATATAGTAGGTACTAAATACATCTTTGTTAAATCAGGAAGAGAAAATGAATGAACTTTCTTAAGCCCACATTCAAAACTCTAATCAGAAAGAGCAAAGATACAGCTCTCTGTTTTCATATCATTTTTTTTATAATAGAGAGAGCTCCATCAGCTTACAAGTTTGGCTGTTCCTGACACATATTTCTTAAAGCCTGGTGCAGAACCACAAGATGAATAGGGGTTGCTATGATAAGGATTAAGACTTTATATCAGAAAGAATCCCTGAGGTCCATTTTTTACATGAATCTTGCCGGTAATGTAATAAGAGGGAGGGAAGAAAAACATGGAGACTATTTTCAATAATCTTGCTCGGTACACTGAGAAACGAATAGTAAATCAGATCATGAGCTATGTGACTTCACTGATGGGCTCCCCATGAAGAGAGGGGTCATGGCCAAGTGTGTACACTTGTGGGCCCCTTTGAGCCTTTCTAAACTTCAATTTCTTCACCTGTAAAATGAGAATAATGCTGATGCTAACGTGTTATAAATAACACAGGGAAGGAAGCCTGATGGTAATTATAACAACACAAGTGTCTTGTACTGTCTCTCCCTGCTAATGCTTAAGGCCAGATAGATTTAAGAATCAAATCCGTGCAAAATGGCTTTCAGGTTTTCCTTTCCTTCCCAACAAACATGCCTCCAAAACCCACACTAAAGTACAGCTCTTAATAAAATAGGGCGTCTGTAGGAAAGAGAATGAGGTCTGCGTCCACCCCACGTAGTTTATAAAATGTAGAATTTGAAAAATGAGAGCCGTGGAGCTCCAAGCATACTAGCCATGGCTAATTTGGTTGATTCCATCTGAAACTATTCCCAGTCCATCCCACCTTCCCACCGCAGCCCAGCTTAGGGATGTGATTTGTTATGATGGGGTGCAGCAAGAGAATGGGGTCTGTCAAAGAGACCTGGAGCATTATTTTAACCTAAGGGCTTATGAATCTTTGAAAAACCTCTCTTTTTGGCCTGAGTATGTCCTACCCAGAGGTGTCTCTGGATTCCTATGATATGGGATTTGGCCATTTGGCTTAAAGCAAATTAAGTCTCTGTTGGCCAATTCATCTGGCCAATAAAATTTCTCATAATTTTACAAACCCAAAAGATCCCTCCTATCTGGGGATGCTTCCTGCATTCTTAATTTATATTTTTCCCAAATCCTTGGATTCAGGACTACCAAGAAAGATGTTGCAGCCTTGGCTATCTCACAGGGCAGCTGTGATGCCAACACAAGACATCTTTGGTGAAAATACTCTTGAGAATTGAAATTTACAATTCTAAAGAGAGTTCCTGTTCATGTCTGTGCTCAGTGTCTGCCTCTATAAACATACTATGCAACAATTCCTACTGTATTAGTTGATTATTTATTACTGCAGGCCAGCTTAGAATGGTTCAACTTCAACGTGCCATGTGCACTCACACAGAGGGAGTTTTCTTTTTCAGCTGTGCATCTATTTTTAAAACAGACTGCTTTACCAATGTCTCCCTTAAAATGTTAGCTCCTTCATAAACCATCCCCGAGTTGTTAAATGATACAAATTAAGAGAGTGAAGCTGAAGAACAAGACATTCTGATATTTCCAGAATGTCACTTATCTCAACTCTAAGAGCAGCCCTTTTCCTCCCATCTCTAGGGAACTGTGGGCACAGAAACTCCCTGTAAGGGGCTAGAAACACAACTTGTTCTGACGTTAGCTGTAGTAGTCTAAGGGAAGTCAGCCTTGCATTCTGTTCAGAAAAAGAAAAAGAGTCCACCCTTTCTGTTCGAATACCACGTTGCTCTGGGATGTGGATCCTGGGGATCAAAGCCACTGAGAAGTACGGTTCTCAAACCTGGCTGCACATCTGGATCACCTGAGCAGCTCAGACGAATCAGGAATTACCAGTTCCAAACTCAGACCTCCTGAATCATAAGCCAGAAGGGTCCCCACCTCTTTCTCCCCAGTGGGAATTTGATAGGACACAGGTGTTAGCGACCCCCCTGCACAGTGGATGAGGTCAGTGCTTGGATTAAATTATAGTCAACACAGCCACAATGTTTGTCACACAAGGTGAGATCCATATTCACCCAAGGCTCTGAGTAGGAAGAAGAGTCTCACCTCCAGAAAGGAAGGCTGCCTTCCAGAATCTGTGCCATGGAGGTGGGAGTGAGATTTCAGTAAGCATGCTCTCACACACACAGACAAGAGGGTAGACCAATACAAAGATGATGGCAATGACCATGGCGGGTATTTATGTGCCAGGCTCTGGCCTGAACATTTCATATGAATTAACTCATTTCATCCCTCTGAAAATATAACCAACTAAAAAAATCCAAGTCCCCCAACCAACAAAAATGCTCCTTGAGCCGTTTCCCAGAATCAGCCTGGATCCTGCCCTCTCCCATGAAACCAGCCCCAACCCTTTCCAGGAGCCAGGAGCAGGCTGTCTTCAGTTGTCTTCTCCAGCAAGCTTCCTCCTGAGACAATACTCTAAGGGCAAGTAGTTTATTCGGAAGGTGATTCGAGGAAAGCCAGGGAGGGATTGAGTCGGGGAAGGGAAGGGAGCTAGCAAAGGATGCATTAATGGGTAGCTCACCATGAGGTGCAGGAAACTGGCCCAGTTATTTTCCAATCCTTTTTCGGCTCCCGCAAGCATTAAACACCCTGCCGATCCCACTTGCGGGGCTAAAGCCCTCAGGCTGAGAGGCCGGGTCCCTGTAGAATGATACCAAGGGCCTATGTTGGTGCAGTGAGTGCTCAGGATAAGGTATGGCCTTGGCACTGACTGCTGCACAGCCTACAGGTACCTTTGAAAGGTCTAAGTCATCAGCAGGAAAGGAAAAAAAAGGGAAGGAGGAAACCATGACTTTTTTAATGAGGTCATCAAGGAAAGACTATGTTGGTTGTTGCTCTCTTTCTCTTGTGTGACTTTTTTCTTTGTGTTTGTTTGGTTTTTAAGGGGCTTGGTGATTTCTGGAACAGACCAAGCTTCTCTTTTCACCTGTTTGCTTTAACGTTTCTGCCCCTTTGCTTGTGCTGTTCCTGCCAATAAAATGCCTTCACTTTTCCTCTTGGGTAACTACATCCCTACTGGCCCTTCAAAGACCAATGCAATTGCCTCTGCTATCCATTTTAGTTTGTTTTTTTTCATTTATAGTCCCTGTTTCCTTTGGTCTGACTCAGAGTTAACCATCTTGATGTTTGTCTCTCCCTTTTAATCCAATTTTTTGCAAGTGATAGGTGCTCAATAAATGCATATTAAATAGATGGACAGACTACTTCTAAATAAAGAGATTTCAAGCTTCTTCCCTATGATTTATCTTCAGACCCTAGGCATATGATGGCGGAAGGGATACCTTGTCCCTCTTTGTACAATTTCAAAATTCTGTTAGTTCATGCAGTGTTACGGAGTTCTAGCATATTCCTCCCCTTCCTTCATAAAGGCCCAATACTGTCTGATTGCAATGAGGGCTCAAATAACGTTTTAGTAGTGAGGTGGTGCATGTGAGTTGACAAATCACACTAGTCAGTGAACTAGCTTTCCTGAAGACAGTGAAAGAAATAGAGAAGCATTGTTGACTCTGCTGAGAAGGGCAACAGCCTCACAAATCACCCTCCACTTTCAAAAGCAAATCTCCACATGTTTTTTGTTGAAAAGCCTCTTTCCCTGTTGGGGATTTGTTATTTGGTTTGGTTTGTGAACTCCTACTCATCCTTTGAAACCCAGCTCATTTGTCACCCCTCTGGTGAAGAGGAAAAGGAGAAAGGAGCTGTGGAGCACTTATGGAGCACTTATTCTTTTCCAGGCACTGTGTGGGGCACTTATGTTCTTTTATTTTATTCTCCCAACAACACCGCAAGGCAGGTATTAGCCCCGTTCTCCAGAAAAGAAAAGTGGGGCTAAACAAAAACCTAGCTAATATGTGATGAAATCAAGATTTGAATCCAAGTCTTGCCTTATATATAATACTTTATATAATAAGCTTTGAGTTTACATGTCCTTACTCAGGGTTATAATTAAATCCTCACAATAAAGCTGTTAGTTGGATATTATCAACCACACTTTACAGGGACAGAGAGACCTAGGGGGTCTTTTCTTGCCTCCATTTTCTCTTCTTCCATAGTGGCTGACATGTTTCAGTTACAGTATTTGTTTTAATATTTCACAATTATGTGCTTATATTTCTGTTTTCCAAACGACAATATAGTTTCCACGTGGACAGGGTTTCTCTCACTGTGTGTGTGTATGCACACACATGTGCACACACGCACATCTTCAGAGTAGAAGTAAATAAATGAATGTGTGGAATAAATGAACAAACTCACCCTGCACCCTAAATTATCATGTAAAAATAAGTCAATGCTTTGGAAAAGTCCGTAATTTATGTGACAAACTAACCTTTGGCAAAACAGGGTTATGGAATGTTTAACGTCCTTAGCACAGTGAGCCCACCTAGAATGTATTTTATTTATTCATTCCGGTCACTCATATCTTTACCTCTTTGACACCTGATAATGTGCTTTGGATTTAATGTGCTTTGCATTCCCAGATCTGGCTCTTGTCTTTCCTTGGATAGAGGCAAGACCAAGAAAATAAGCAGGCAAAGGACATGTTACCAAGCTTCTGTACACTAAAGGTCATGCACCTTACTCAGATTAGAGGCTTCCTGGTCCTTACTCAGAGCGTAATTACTCTTATCCTACAAATAATCTTAATAAAGTGGGTTTTTCTAAGATGACAGCATATTAGAAGAGGCCAAGTAAAATGGAACAAACTGTCAGAGGCAGGCACTCTTAAAGCCCATGGGAGCAAGAGAGAGCACGGAAACAATAAAAAGGGGATAAGTGAGAACTTGAAAGCATAACATTCTCAGAATATTTTATGTAAGGATGAAGAAACCCTACTTTGCTCCACAAAGATCTGAAGATGTCACTGCATTATGGCAAAGAACAATATTGTCAAAAACTATGTTATGTTCAAATGGTTTTTATCAACTCTATTTTAAAACACAAGGACATGAACAACTTACACTTTTAAAGAATGACTTCCGTTCAAAATAGTTACAATCTTTTTTTAAAAAGGAACTAAAATTTTGGTTCTTAAATGAGCAAAACTTCAATTATAAGAAATCATGGCAATTAAAGAACGAATTGTTCCCTGGGGGTTCCAGAGATTGCTAAAGCGTTACAGATCTGAGACAGTGCCAGCTCTGTCTGGTAATATGCAGAGTGCCCAGAGGGCTAAGAATAATTGTACATCTCATGGCTAAATTCCACTTGAGATCCAAGGCCACTGGATGTATCTTAGAGAACTACTTTGCTTTGGCAATTTCAGGATCTTTCCATTGTTACCCACGTGCATGCACTGCAGAACAAAAGGCTATACTGATTGGTTTATGATATGCAAATTATGGATCCAATTCTCTCAGTATAGTGAGTAATGAAGTGGTAGATCTTAATCACACTGTGGTTCCTCTTACTGTGTTTTTCCTTTCAATCACTGTTTATTGCACCAACAATGTTATAGCTACCTACATGAAGTAACAAAGTCATAAAGGAAAAGGAAAAAAAGCCCACAGCCCTAACTTATGAACATATCAGTTCTTTGCTTTTTTAAAATATGTCGTCCAGTTCTTGTTCGTATATGTGGTTTATTGATGCAAAAAAGTGATGCTCTGATTCCTTTCACCCACGCTCATTCAGTGACACTCTGCAGCTCTTCTTATGTAAGAAATCGAGGCCATTTCTGCCCTGCTTGAATCTGGACTCACTGATTACTTGCTTTGGTCAATAGAATGTGGCAGAAATGAAGTTGTGCCTGTTCTCAGCCTAGGTCTCAACTTATCTTGCAGCTACCACTCTCTTTCTTGGAAGTTTTCCAAGCAAGCATGTGAATAATGCTGGGATAGCCTGATGAATGATTTGGAAAAGACCCATGGTCTAGTCACTACCTTGCCAAGCCCAGAGCCAGCTGACCGCTTAAATATGGCCATGAGGTTGTTCTAGACTAGTGAGTCTCTGGCTGACTTGACAGCTGACTGTAGACACAAGAGCAAGCCCAGCTCATCACCAGCAAGCCTGTTTATCCATAGATCCATGAGAAATAATAAATGCCTATTGTTATGTGGTTTGTTATGTAGCAATAGCTGACAAAATATGCATGCATATAGTTGACCTAGTGGTAATCACGTTATATAAGTCATGCTTTTTAATGGCTCTCTGACATGTCATACAATGGATATACAAAAATTTATTTAAATATTCCCTCTATTGCTGGATATTTAAATTGTCTACAGTTCCTTAGGAGAGGCAATGATGCAGTGCAATGAGCATGTTATTGGTCTTCTAATTTGCTGCAATGGCTCACAGAACTCAGGGAAACGCTTCACTTGCTATTACTGGTTTATTATAAAGGATATTATCAAGGATGCAAATGAACAGCCAGATGAAGAGGTACATAGGGCAAGGTCTGCGAGGATCCTGAGCACAGGAGCTTCTATTCCTGCGGAGCTGGAGTTATGCTACCCTTCTAGCATGTGGATGCAGTCACGAACCCAGGAGTTCTTTTTTTTTTTAAATTAATCAATTAATTAATTAATTTTTGGCTGCGTTGGGTCTTCGTTGCTGTGCACGGGCTTTCTCTAGTTGCAGCAAGTGGGGGCCACTCTTCATTATGGTGCATGGGCTTCTCACTGCAGTGGCTTCCCTTGTTGTGGAGCACGGGCTCTAGGAGCACGGGCTTCAGTAGTTGTGGCTCGTGGGGTCAGTAGTTGTGGCGCATGGGCTTAGTTGCTCCGAAGCATGTGGGATCTTCGTGGACCAGGGCTCAAATCCGTGTCCCCTGCATTGGCAGGCAGATTCTTAACCACTGAGCCACCAGGGAAGTCTCCCCAGGAGTTCTTTCAACCCCATCATTTAGGGGTTTTTATGAATGTTTCATCACACAGGCGTGATGGATTATTAACTCAATCTTTAGCCCTTTTCCAGTCCCTGGAGGTTGGAGAGTGGGGCTGAAAGTTTTAAGCTTCTCATCAAGATTTGGTCTTTCTGGTGACCAACCCCCATCTTGAAGCTATCTTGGAGCCTGCCTCATGAGAACAAAATATGTTCCTATCAGTCAGGAAATTGCAAGGGATTTAGGAGCTCTGTGTAAGACAGTCCTATCAGCCCCATCACTCAGAAATTTACAAGGTTTTAGGATCTCCGTGCAAAAAACTGGGGATGAAGACCAAAATATATATTTCTTGTGATATCGTAATATCACACATTAAATATAAATAAGCAGATAGACAACAATACATCTGAGGAAACCAGTGCTTAGAGGGAATTATGGGTTTACTCAGCTTCATTTTCATCTATTCAGTTTTTATTGAGACGAGAAGCACTGCAAGAATCAGTGTCCGACAACAGTACAACTGTCCTCAACCTTGTAAATCAGAAATCAGCAGTCTGGTGGTTTCCAAACACCAGTGCCTGGCAAGAACTAAGTGGGTATACAAGTCTGAGCCAATGAACTCATTTAACATACAGATTCTTGAGAGGCACAAAGCCAAAGATTCTGAGGCAATAGGTCTGGAGTTGGGTCCGAGAATCTGTATGTTTTAAGATTTTGCCCATGTGATTGTGCTATACAGCCAGTTTGGGGAATCACTGCCGTATTAACCACTCCCTCCTCATTTTTCAGGTGGAAGATCAAGACCAGGAAAGATGAAATAAGAAGCTCAAATCTCCTTAGGGAGTCAAGCAATGGCTGAGCTGGGATTGGAACCTACGCCTTGGGACTTCTGAGCCACTGTTCCCATATGGCTTACAACTGGGAGAGTAATCCTGAGTTCATCAAAGGACAGAAATCTGCCGACACCCTTGTTGCAAGCACTTAACTTTTCTTCCCAAGGCCAGCCTTTACCTCATCTTCATTGATACATACGTTATACACTGGGAAAATGATTAATGTGAATATCTTTTTTTCTTCACTGAGAACATGTCCTCTGAACTGTAACCAAAGTAACTGACTTTCAGACAAGTTGAAATATACCAAGAACTAGTTTATCTTGTATATCAATATAGAGCTCAGTGTTAGCTTTCAAAAAAAGAAAGCAGTAAATAAAATCAAGACAACAGATTCTTCTAAATTTTATTGTCTCCATGAAGCTTTGTAATACTTTTTTTTAAGATAAAGAGCTTACCGCTCCATATAACTCATCCTTTCGAACAAATAGCACAAGATTTGTTTTGTCTTCCACATTCGAGGTTTGGGAAGACATTCTTTTGTCATGTTATTTCTTTAAGAAATGGAGCTGTCAAGATAGGTATCACAACAAGAGTATTTATTTTGGTAGACCTGGAAGGATTGATAGGGTTTTAGAGTTATTTAAAAATTATTTTAAATTAATTTGGAAGTTGAATTCCAGCTCAAAGCAAGTCAAATTATTTACAGAGACAAAAAGAAAAATTCCAGCCCAACTTAATTATCTGTAAAGTCTTAAGCTCCATGTGGTTTAGCAATGAAAGTAATTCCTAGTATAAAGATTAAAAGCTTGACACTTGAGAAGACAAGTGTTTGAATGCTTCTCTACTTAGAGACAAGTGACCTTGGAAAATAACTCAGCTTCTCTGAGCCTTAACATCTTCATCAATATAATGGGGATAATTATAGCACACCTTTTTTGAATGCTCAACATTTACCGCATATCATTATTTCATCTATTACTTATAAGAACTCTGATGTAGGTGCTACTATTATCCCCATTTTATAGATGCAGAGACTGAGGCTCAGAGGGGTTAACTCGTCTAGGTCACATAGGCAGTGAGGGATAAATTTGAAACTAGGCAGGCTGATTCTGGAACCTAAGCTTGTAGCAACTAGGCTACAGTGAATCAGTCTTTATGAAGTGCTACAAGGAATAAATAAGATGTTCTCTACCAAGTGCCTGGAAATAGTGAGAGCTCAAAAACGGCGGTTCTAATACCATTATTGGCAGAGGAGTACCTTGAGATGGATTACTTACATGGGGAACCCTCTGCTAGAGCTGTAAGCTACCTTCATGTGTGCCTTTAATGATTCCTAGTGCAGATACCTATAATAATAAATTAACTTACACCTGCGTCTTTTCCTTCTCTTTCAAATTATGTCTATTATGGTCAGAAATATGCAGAAAAGTATTCACTGAATCCCACCATTCAGATAAATACTCTTTTAGTGAAGAGTAGATCTTTCCAGTCTCTTCTCTATGCAAATGAATATTCGCTCATTTTTTTTTTAACCAAAATGTGGATTACTCTACACATAGGATTTAATCTTGCCTTCCCTTTCTGATGATTATATTCTAAGTATTTCCCCCATTCCACATACTAGTCTGTGAAAACAGGATTTTTCAATGGCACATCATTTCATTTTATAAACAAACCGTATAGCAAGGTAGGCAGACTCTGCCCTTTCCCTCTCCTGCCTCCTTAGAGGATGGGGCTAATGTGACTGGGATCCTGCATACACCCTAGTAAGAAAGATCACTGTGTTAAATATTCACACCTAGAGCTCTTGCTTTCCCCCTGTCTCCCTCCCTTAATTTGGCTGAAGGAGGAAGATAACCGTCATTTGCACTTTTTCCTTTGTTCTCTCTGCTCTCTGGATAGAGCGTGGTGTAATGAGATTTGGCTTTGGATTTATGAAGAGTGGGAGAGAAAATTCTCCTGCGTAAACATAATGTCTAGTATACCTTATGGATATGCCTCCACTCTCCAAAGTGTCCCATATTGTCAAAGGGACTGTTAACATTGTGTACATTTTACACACATTTACAAACATTATGTGTTTGTTAATAAAGGGATTAGAAACCTGTCCTGGGGCATTGGTATATTAAACTCAGACAATTCAAGCTTGCTTTTTTTTAAAAAAAATAATTAATTATTATTTATTTTTGTCTGCGTTGGGTGTTTGTTGCTGCACGTGGGCTTTCTCTAGTTGCGGCGAGTGGGGGCTACTCTTCGTTGCGGTGCGCGGGCTTCTCATTGCGGTGGCTTCTCTTGTTGCGGAGCACGGGCTCTAGGCGCACGGGCTTCAGTACTCGTGGCTTGCAGGCTCTAGAGCCCATGCTCAGTAGTTGTGGTGCACGGGCTTAGTTGCTCCGCGGCATGTGGGATCTTCCTGGACCAGGGCTCGAACCCGTGTCCCCTGCGTTGGCAGGTGGATTCTTTTTTTTTCTTTTTTTTTTTTTTTTGCGGTACGCGGGCCTCTCACTGTTGTGGCCTCTCCTGTTGTGGAGCACAGGCTCTGGACGCGCAGGCTCAGCGGCCATGGCCCACGGGCTTAGCCGCTCCGCAGCATGTGGGATCTTCCCGGACCAGGGCACGAACCCATGTCCCCTGCATCGGCTGGCGGACTCTCAACCACTGCACCACCAGGGAAGCCCTGGCAGGTGGATTCTTAACCACTGTGCCACCAGGGAAGTCCCAAGCTTGCTTTTTTAAAAAAAAAACAAATATGGATTCTGGATACTATGGTTTTCTTACCTGATACAAAACACATCTGAGGTAATAATAATTATAATAAAATTGGAGTAATAAGTACCTCTCTGCATCTCTCTCAACTTCTGACCCTGGTATGATAAACAAACTTCTAAGACGGCTCTCAAGTTTCCCCACAGGTATACATATCCTATGTAATCCTCTCACCTTGAACGTGAATGAGACCTGTACAGAGGATAGAACAGCACTCCAGTGATTACGTTACATATGTGGCAAAGGTGAAGACATTTTGCAAATATAATTAAGGTTCCTAATCAGTTGACTTAAGGTTCCCAATCAGGCTGATTAACTTGATTAAGTTAATCAAAAGGAAGGTCATCCCAGATGGGTCTGATCTAATCATGTGAGCCCTTTAAAAGAGGTTCTAAAGGTCAGAGAAGGAAGCCACAAAGATTTGAAAAAGCAGACAAGAAGAACCAAACTGCAGTGTTGTAGAGACAGCCACATAACAAAGACAGCTGCCTGCAGAGTTTAGGGTCTCAATCCTACAGCTGCAAGGAACTGAATTCTGCCAACAACCAGAGATCTTGAAAGAGGACCCAGAGCCTCAGAAGAGTTTGCAGCCCTGATTTCAGCCTGAGCAGATAACCCAGCTAACTGCTGTCCCGTGGGAACTGTGAGGTAATAAATGTGTTGCTTTAGGTCTGTAAGTAAGTTTGTCATAATTATCATGCAGTAGTGGAAAATGAATACACCAGGTAACAACTGATCTGCTTTCTTTCACCAAAGATCAGTTTGCATTTTCTAGATTTTTTAAATGAATGGAATCATTGAGCATATACTTTTTTTCCCCCTTTGGTCTGGATTTTCACTCAGCATAATAATTTTTCAGATTCACCCATTCTGTTGTATATCAGTACTTAGCTTCTATTCAGTGTATGGATACACCACATTTTGTCTATACATTCATGGACATTTAGGGAGTTTCCAGTTTTTTGGAAATTATAAATAAAACCACAAGTCTTGTGTAGACATAAGTTTTCATTTCTCTTATTTTAATCTGAATTTTCTTGATTGGTGCCATTGATTTATTTTTCCTATTTTATTGTCTCCTTGAGTGTCCTCTCCTGTGAATGGCCTCTTACTATCTTCTGCAATTTTTCTGTTGGGTTATTTTGTGGTTTTTTCCTCACTGATTCGTAAGAGTTCTTCATGTATTACAAATGCAAGTTCTTTGTTTATCCTTATACATGTTGAAAATATCTTTTCCAAGTTGACTACTGTCTTTTAACTTTAAGATATCCTTTGTCATATAAAATTTTAATTTTAATAAAGTCTAAGTAATTTATCTTAAAAATGTTTGTTTTTATTACTTGTTTAAAGAAACCCCTCCCAGACCTGTTATAAAGATGTTTTCTTAATATTTTTTTAATCATAGTTTTAAGAGTTTTGTTTTTCCCATTAACATCTTTAATCCTTCTGGAGTTTATTTTTGTATGAAGGGAGGTAGGGGCAAAATTTTTTTTTTTCTATAAGGAAAGCCAATTTTCTTAACTCTACTTATCAAATAGTTCATCCTTATTCCACTGATTTTCAATGTCTGATATAACAATTCTTATATGTGCATGGATCTATTTTTCAGCTTTCTATTCTGCTGCACTGGTGTACTTGATTATTAATGAACTAATATGACACTGTTTTAAATATAATATCTTTGCAATCAGCTTCATATGACATTTATGACATTTGCTTCTCTTTCATCTTTTTTTTTAAATTTGTAGACTTAAAAAAATTTTTTTTATTTTTAACATCTTTATTGGAGTATAATTGCTTTACAATGGTGTGTTAGTTTCTGCTGTATAACAAAGTGAATCAGCTATACATATACATATATCCCCACATTTCCTCCCTCTTCCGTCTCGCTCCCACCCTCCCTATCCCACCCCTCTAGGTGGTCACAAAGCACCAAGCTGATCTCCCTGTGCTATGTGGCTGCTTCCCACTAGCTAGCTATTTTACATTTGGTAGTATAAATAAGTCCATGCCACTCTCTCACTTTGTCCCAGCTTACCCTTCCCCCTCCCCATGTCCTCAAATCTATTCTCTATGTTTGTGTCTTTATTCCTGTCCTGCCCCTAGGTTCTTCAGAACTTTTTTTTTTTTTAGATTCCATATATATGTGTTTGCATACGGTTATTTCTTTTTCTCTTTCTGACTTACTTCACTCTGTATGACAGACTCTAGGTCCATCCACCTCACTACAAATAACTCAATTTCGTTTCTTTTTATGGCTGAGTAATATTCCATTGCATATATGTGTCACATCTTCTTTATCCATTCATCTGTTGATGGACACTTAGGTTGCTTCCATGTCCTGGCTATTGTAAATAGAGCTGCAATGAATTGTGGTGCATGACTCTTTTTGAATTACGGTTTTCTCTGGGTATATGCCCAGTAGTGGGATTGCTGGGTCATATGGTAGTTCTATTTTTAGTTTTTTAAGGAACCTCCATACTGTTCTCCATAGTGGCTGTATCAGTTTACCTTCCCACCAACAGTGCAAGAGGGTTCCCTTTTCTCCATACCCTCTCCAGCATTTATTGTTTGTAGACTTTTTGAGGATGGCCATTCTGACTGGTGTGAGGTGATACCTCATTGTAGTTTTGATTTGCATTTCTCTAATGATTAGTGATGTTGAGCATTCTTTCATGTGTTTGTTGGCAATCCGTATATCTTCTTTGGAGAAATGTCTTTTTGGGTCTTCTGCCCATTTTTGGATTGGGTTGTTTGTTTTTTTGATATTGAGCTGCATGAGCTGCTTATAAATTTTGGAGATTAATCCGTTGTCAGTTGCTTCATTTGCAAATATTTTCTCCCATTCTGAGGGTTGTCTTTTCGTCTTACTTATGGTTTCCTTTGCTGTGCAAAAGCTTTTAAGTTTCCTTAGGTCCCATTTGTTTATTTTTGTTTTTATTTCCATTTCTCTAGGAGATGGGTCAAAAAGGATCTTGCTGTGATTTATGTCAGAGTGTTCTATGTTTTCCTCTAAGAGTTTTACAGTGTCTGGCCTTACATTTAGGTCTTTAATCCATTTTGAGTTTATTTTTGTGTATGGTGTTAGGGAGTGTTCTAATTTCATTCTTTTACATGTAGCTGTCCAGTTTTCCCAGCACCACTTATTGAAGAGGTTGTCTTTTCTCCATTGTATATTAATGCCTCCTTTATCAAAAATAAGGTGACCATATGTGCATGGGTTTATCTATGGGCTTTCTATCCCGTTCCATCGATCTCTGTTTCTGTTTTTGTGCCAGTACCATACTGTCTTGATGACTGTAGCTTTGTAGTACAGTCTGAAGTCCAGGAGCCTGATTTCTCCAGCTCCGTTTTTATTTCTCAAGCTTGCTTTGGCTATTCGGGGTCTTTTGTGTTTCCATACAAATTGTGAAATTTTTTGTTCCACTTCTGTGAAAAATGTCATTGGTAGTTTGATAGGGATTGCACTGAATCTGTAGATTGCTTTGCATAGTATAGTCATTTTCACGTTGATTCTTCCAATCCAAGAACATGGTATATCTCTCCATCTGTTTGTATCATCTTTAATTTCTTTCAACAGTGTCTTATAGTTTTTTGCATAGAGGTCTTCTGTCTCCTTAGGTAGGTTTATTCCTAGGTATTTTATTCTTTTTGTTGCAATGGTAAATGGGAGTGTTTTCTTAATTTCTCTTTCAGATTTTTCATCGTTAGTGTATAGGAATGCAAGAGATTTCTGTGCATTAATTTTGTATCCTGCTACTTTACCAAATTCATTGATTAGCTCTTGTAGTTTTCTGGTAGCATCTTCAGGATTCTCTATGTATATAGTATCATGTCATCTGCAAACAATGTCAGCTTTACTTCTTCTTTTCCGATTTGGATTCCTTTTCTTTCTTTTTATTCTCTGATTGCTGTGGCTAAAACTTCCAAAACTATGTTAAATAATAGTGGTGAGAGAGGGCAACCTTGTCTTGTTCCTGATCTTAGAGGAAATGGTTTCAGTTTTTCACCATTGAGAATGATGTTGGCTGTGGGTTTGTTATACATGGCCTTTATTATTTTGAGGTAAGTTCCCTCTATGCCTACTTTCTGGAGGGTTTTATCATAAATGGGTGTTGAATTTTGTCAAAAGCTTTTTCTGCATGTATTGAGATGATCATATGGTTTTTCCCCTTCAATGTTAATATGGTTTATCACATTGATTGATTTGCATATATTAAAGAATCCTTGCATTCCTGTGATAAACCCCACTTGATCGTGGTGTATGATCCTTTTAATGTGCTGTTGGATTCTGTTTGCTAGTATATGGATGAGGATTTTTGCATCTATGTTCATCAGTGATATTGGCCTGTAGTTTTCTTTCTTTGTGACATCTTTGTCTGGTTTTGGTATCAGGGTGATGGTGGCCTCGTAGAATGAGTTTGGGAGAGTTCCTCCCTCTGCTCTATTTTGTAAGAGTTTCAGAAGGATAGGTGTTAGCTATTCTCTAAATGTTTGATAGAATTTGCCTATGAGGGCATCTGTTCCTGGGCTTTTGTTTGTTGGAAGATTTTTAATCACAGTTTCAATTTCAGTGCTTGTGATTGGTCTGTTTTATAGTTTCTATTTCTTCCTGGTTCAGTCTTGGAAGGTTGTGCTTTTCTAAGAATTTCCATTTCTTCCAGATTGTCCATTTTATTGGCATAGAGTTGCTTGTAGCAATCTCTCACGATCCTTTGTATTTCTGCAGTGTCAGTTGTTCCTTCTCCTTTTTCATTTCTATGATTTGAGTCTTCTTCCTTTTTTTCTTCATGAGTCTGGCTAAAGGTTTATCAATTTTGTTTATCTTCTCAAAGAACCAGCTTTTAGTTTCACTGATCTTTGCTACTGTTTCCTTTATTTCTTTTTCATTTATTTGTGATCTGATCTTTATGATTTCTTTCCCTCTGCTAACTTTGGGGTTTTTTTTGTTCTTTCTCTAATTGCTTTAGGTGTAAGGTTAGGTTGTTTATTTGAGATTTTTCTTGTTTCTTGAGGTAGGACTGTAGTACTATAAACTTCCCTCTTAGAACTGCTTTCGCTGCATCTCATAGGTCTTGGGCCATCGTGTTTTCATTGTCATTTGTTTCTAGGTATTTTTTGATTTCCTCTTTGATTTCTTCAGTGATCTCTTGCCTATTTAGTAGCGCATTGTTTAGCCGCCATGTGTTTGTATTTTTTACAGTTTTTTGCTGTAACTGATATCCAGTCTCATAGCCTTGTGGTTGGAAAAGATACTTGATACAATTTCAATTTTCTTAAATTTACCAAGGCTTGATTTGTGACCCAAGGTATGATCTATCCCAGAAATGTTCCATGAGCACTTGAGAAGAAAGTGTATTCTGTTCTTTTTGGATGGAATGTCCTATAAATATCAATTAAGTCCATCTTGTTTAATGTATCATTTAAAGCTTGTATTTCCTTGTTTATTTTCATTTTTTCCATTGGTGAAAGTGGGGTGTTAAAGTCCCCTACTATGATTGTGTTCCTGTCGGTCTCCCCTTTCATGGCTGTTAGTATTTGCCTTATGTATTGACGTGCTCCTATGTTGGGTGCATAAATATTTACCATTGTTTTATCTTCTTCTTGGATTGATCCCTTGATCATTATGTAGTGTCCTTCTTTGACTCTTGTAATAGTCTTTATTTTAAAGTCTATTTTGTCTGATATGAGAATTGCTACTCCAGCTTTCTTTTGATTTCCGTTTGCATGGAATATCTTTTTCCATCCCCTCACTTTCAGTCTGTATGTGTCCCTAGGTCTGAAGTGGATCTCTTGTAGACAGCATATATATGGATCTTGTTCTTGTATCCATTCAGCCAGTCTGTGTCTTTTGGTTGGAGCATTCAATCCATTTACAGTTAAGGTAATTATCGATATTACCATTTTCTTAACTGTTTTGGATTTATTATTGTAGGTCTTTTCATTGTCTTGTGTTTCCTGCCTAGAGAAGTTCCTTTGGCATTTTGTTGTAAAGCTGGTTTGGTGGTGCTGAATTCTCTTAGCTTTTGCTTGTGTGTAAAGGTTTCAATTTCTCCGCGAAATCTGAATGAGATTCTTGCTGGGTAGGGTCATCTTGGTTGTAGGTTTTTCGCTTTCATCACTTTAAATATGTCCTGTCACTCTCTTCTGGCTTGCAGAGTTTCTGTGGAAAGATCAGCTGTTAACCTTGTGGGGATTCCCTTGTGCGTTATTTGTTGCTTTTCCCTTGCTGCTTTTAATATTTTTTCTTTGTATTTAACTTTTGATAGTTTGATTAACATGTGTCTTGGCATGTTTCTCCTTGGATTTATCCTGTATGGGACTCTCTGTGTTTCCTGGACTTGACTGTTTCCTTTCCCATATTAGGGAAGTTTTCAACTATAATCTCTTCAAATATTTTCTCAGTCCCTTTCTTTTTCTCTTCTTCTTCTGGGACCCCTATAATTTGAATGTTGGTGTGTTTAATGTTGTCCCAGAGGTCTCTAAGACTGTCCTCAATTCTTTTCATTCTTTTTTCTTTATTCTGCTCTACAGTAGGTATTTCCACTACTTTATCTTCCAGGTCACTTATCTGCCTCAGTTATTCTGCTAGAGAACTTTTAATTTTATTTATTGTGTTGTTCATCATTGTCTGTTTGCTCTTTAGTTCTTCTAGGTCCTTGTTAAACATTTCTTGTATTTTCTCCATTCTATTTCCAAGATTTCGGATCATCTTTACTATCATTACTCTGAATTCTTTTTCAGGTAGACTGCCTATTTCCTCTTAGTTTGCTTGGCCTGGTGGGTTTTTACCTTGCTCCTTCATCTGCTGCGTATTTCTCTGTCTTCTCATTTTGCTTAACTTACCGTGTTTGGGGTCTCCTTTTTGCAGGCTGCAGTTTCGTAGTTCCCATTGTTTTTGGTGTCTGTCCCCAGTGGCTAAGGTTGGTTCAGTGGGTTGTGTAGGCTTCCTGGTGAAGGTGACTGGTGCCTGTGTTCTGGTGGATGAGGCTGGACCTTGTCTTTCTGGTGGGCAGGACCGCATCTGGTGGTGTGTTTCGGGGTGTCTGTGAACTTAGTATGATTTTAGGCAGCCTCTCTGTTAATGGGTGGGGTGGTGTTCCTGTCTTGCTAGTTGTTTGGCATGGGGTGTCGAGCACTGGAGCTTGCTGGTCACTGAGTCGAGCTGGGTCTTAGCATTGAGATGGATATCTCTGGGATAGCTCTTGCCGATTGATATTATGTGGGTCCAGGAGGTCTCTGGTGGCCCAATGTCTTGAACTTGGCTCTCCTACCTCAGAGGCTCAGGCCTGACACCCGTCCAGAGCAACAAGACCCTGTCAGCCACACGGCCAGGTACGTGGGGAGTTTCTTGTCTTTTGGGTAGTCTGAGGTCTTCTGCCAGCATTCAGTAGGTGTTCTGTAGGAGTTGTTCCACACGTAGATGTATTTTTGATATATTTGTGTGGAGGGAGGTGATCTCCATGTCTTACTCCTCAGCCATCTTGAAGGTCCCTATCTCTTTCATCTTCTCTTTCAGAATTATCTTGGCCTTTCCTGGATTTTACTTCCTCACATAAAGTGGAAAATAAATTTATCTAAAAACATTTGATGCATTTTTTAAAATTTGAATTGCATTGAATTTATAGACCAATTTGGAGAAATTTGCATCTTTACAATACTGAGTCTTCTCACCATGGGCATTTTTTTTTATCTAACCAATTTTTCTTGTCTTTTTTTAGATGTCTTAATAAAATTTTGCATTTTTCCCCATAAGATCTTACACTTCCTTCGTTAGATTTATTCCTATGTAGATACAGTCTTAAAATTTTACGCAAACCATCATGGCTATTTCCCTAGGAAGGTTTTACTGTGAAGAAACTGGAATTTCACCAAGTGGACTACTTTGAACAAAGAAAATGAACCTACTCCTGGTATTGTTTATAAGCTGATGTCTACAATGATATTTTCTCTATCTTATGTTTAGAAGGTAGAGTGTTGTGATGTCTCATGTGAGAGTTCCATATGCCTTTCCTGGAAAATCATCTCCTATAGTCAGGATTCAAGGTATGATTATCCTATAACGTCCTTGACCACTTAATGGAGGCAGCAGCTACTAGGCCCCAGATCCCACTGCAATCAGGAAATGTGAGGACCAAGGTTTCTAGACCTCAAATTTTCAAGAAAAGCTGGCAATCCAATATGAAATTTTGACCTTTAAGCACCGGCAAATAATTTAAAAAAAAACACTAAACGTTATATGGGACAAATTATCAGGCTTGAGACCTGATATGACACAAGAGCTGCCAGTTTGCAACTCTAGGGGTAGCTCTGTCACCACAAGATTCTCAGTTTAGCCCCCCTCCTCGCCTTGCACCACTTTCCTTGAGCCCAGGAGGGTGGGCAAGGCAGTAATAACGTGCCTGGGAAACACTTTGTAGTTCTAAGTATCTGACATCACAGAGTGTGAACTGTAAGGGATATTAGACTAGACTTTGTCTAGTCCTACTTCCATTTTGGTGGTTATAGCAATTTTGAGGCTAAGGCAGGGAAACACCTAGTCCAGGTCAACCCAGTGACCTAGAGGCAAGGCCAGACCTAGAACTCAGGTGGGCTGAGTCCACATCGAGTAGGCGTACCATTACTCACACTGTCTGATTATTTAGAGAGCCTTCCAGGGCCAGACTGTGGCCCTTCCCACAAGCCCTCAAATAAATAAGAGTTGGTTTAACAGGTGAGATACTACAAAAGGCACAGTTCCTTGTCAGCATGCATGTGGAGGAACCCTAGACAAAGTGGGAAGAATGCACAGATACATAAATGTTGCCCTTCAAGACGAAATTAAAAATGCATAAAAACTATTAAGGCTCTATTAAGCCAAATATTCCATTAAATCTTAGTGGCTCATGGGCCTAAAATCTGGGTGGCTGTAACGAGACTTTCCAGATTATTGAGTGGAAAGACTGAGAACAGCAAGAATGTTCAGACCTTAGGCATGTTTGATACATATCCTGTGTATGAGTATATCTGTAGCTACACATAAACACACTCATATAAAATAGAATGAAATACAATATAATGCCAAGCTTCTTACTACATATAGCCATGTGAACTGAAATGGAATAATACAACACACGTGAATCACCCTAAGAGCACAGATTACAGTAAGAGGTAGTGAAATAATTAGAAAATGGTGACTTTTAAGTGTTTATTCTTTTTTTAATATAACCTATTCAGTTCTAAGTCTATATGATTTAATTTTTTAAAATGACCATGTTTAACAACCAGCTCACAGAGTCCTTGAAAACTGGACCATTGGCTCTTGGGAGCCAGGACAAGCCTCCTGCACTCGTCACTGAGTTTAGGAAATATTCACTGCTGAGAGAGAGAAAAAGAAAGCACTTTACTACCTTACTATAAGTTAGAAAGTGGTAAATTTCAAAATATACACATACACTTAAGGGGAAGACTTGAGCACGAACATGTTTGCTAAAGAACATCATCTCATGTGCAAATGATATGGTTGAATTACTATATAACTAACCTGAAAAGCTGCCGTTTATACAGTCAGTCAGCAATCAGACTCTCACACTCTCCATCCCAAATACATTCTCTTTTAACAACAACAACAACAACAACAAAACACCTCAGTAGCAGGTGGATTTCATCTTGATTGTTTCAAAATATTCAGTGGATAAATTTTCCAGTTTTTCATTAGTGATGGGTGGTTTTGAAAGTTATTGTAATCACCTTGAATATTCACAATATTTATAAATTGCAAAAATGAAGAGACAGGGGTAGGTTTTTTTTTTTGCCCCAACATTGCTGACATCTTACTATCACTGTTCCCTTGATGAAGGCACTTGGCGGATTTACTGTGTAAAATCTCTTTTTACACTACTTCCAATTCAATAGACTTAGAACCTAGGCTCAGGGAAAACGTTCACAGCTTAATAAAACTCCAAAGAGTAAGGAGTTCATCAGATGGGTTTCTATTGTGTGTGTGTTTTTTAAAAAAGATATTGGATGTTTAATGTTGTTAAGAAAAAAGAAACACAAAACTAATTACTGTCAACTATATTTTAAGTTTTCAACTACCCAGCCAGCAGAAAGCCGTTATTAAACCACTGTAAGCCTCCTTTGTTTTTCTTCCCACATAAGAATCATTTTTTATTCACAATATTGGCTTCATAACAGAGGCTGTCAATCAAGATACTCAAGTTACCACCTGAAAAACAACCATGGGTCTTTGTTTCTATTTCAGAGAGAGAGATATATATATATATGTTTTTCCTTCTTGGAGTTTCTTACTCTCACCTCCAATTGTCACTAAAGAAATAAATGGAGAAGTTTCCTTATTTGATGATACTGCAGCTCCTTGCTTTTAAAAGATCATTTCTTTTGTTAATGTTCAACTCCCTCATAATTTCCAAAGCACCAGAACCTTTTAGCATCTGGGCAGCGTGGAAAACACATTTGGTGGCGATGTTTTTCCCCAGTCCCTTATTTCCTCTTTCTCAAGCAGCAATCACCTTGAGCAGCAGCTGCCAGCAACTTACATGTAACAACATACAGAACGACCAGCACTCACAGTGATTTGAATAGGCTAAGCCAGAAGCATCCATAGTAGTGCTAGTTGAAGTCCTAGCTTAGCATAGCTGTTCTCTGTTGAAGTGGTACTTGGGGCTCTATATGTTCCAAGTATCTTGTCTTAATTTTTGTCCTCATCACCTACGTCAGTGAAGAAACATAAAATGGCTTTAGCCTAACTAGCAAAACTTAATTTTCTGTCTTGCTTTATTGGTGGACCAAATAAATCATTACATAAGCCTGCAGGGACTCCTTAGAATTTGTTCTCAATTATTTACTCATTTAAATTAAGACCAAACAAACCCAAACTTTTACCTCTGATAGCTACCTTCTGAGCCTTTGGCAAATTGTGGCAGAATGATGTAAGAGGACTTCATAGTTCAAGTCACCTATAGTCAAGACATGGCGAGTCATGGAACATGATAGGAGGTAATCTACATCGATTAAAGAGAGATTAAAGACACACTGTACCTTGTTCCAAATTTGCTTTGTGATGAGAATACGGTTGCTTAATGAGGAAGGTTATTTTACGGCTTCTAACAAGTGAGCAAGCCAATGACATTTTGTGATCGTTATCTAATTTAACCGTGAAAAGGATGAAGTATGCATTTTCTAATTGCCATGCTTCACATGAGATAAGATAATGACATGGACACTTGGAACCCTAAAGGTACTAATAAATATAAAATTCTCTACCGAAAAGATGCAGAGAGCAAGTTTGGATACTGGAGATTGATCTCTTGTAAAAGCCACCCACCTATCTATGCAAGACACAAATCTGATTCCATTCTCCCATTCTTGAAATGCTTCTGTGACACCTGGCAATCTTTAGGTTAAAGTTAAAAATGTTTATAGGATTGCTGATACCAGGATTCTGCCTAAATCTCTAGCCTCACCTTCTACTACTGCCCAGCCCCCAATTCCCTTGCTTCAGCCTTACTTAATAATATTGGTGATTCCTTAAGAACAATGTACTGACCGATGTCTCTAAGCCTTTGTAGCACTGTCCCCCATTCCCGGAACAAAACTCATACCTGTACCTCAACCCTAAAATACGCCCTCCAAAATGCGCCTTTTTAAAGACTTCTGTCCATACCTCCACTACTTACATTTTATTATGCTCGTGTCTTGACTCTTCTACTTCACAACTATACTATATGCTCCTCTAAGTCCGTGTCCCCTTCTTGTCTCTGTATGCCCACACTTGGTGCAAAGTCTATGCTCGATAAAACTGCATTGAATAAGTGGGTGAATGTACCAAACTTGGGTTTTTCAGTCTGGATTTAGTCAGATTGTAGTTTCAGAAGATTCTGATTTTTTTCCTCAGTTTTGTGGGGTTTTTTTGATTTTACTTATTTTTAATTGAAGTATAGTTGATTACAATATTGTGTTAGTTTCAGGTACACTGCATAGTCATTCAGTATTTTTGCAGATTATATTCCATTATAGGTTATTACAAGATAATGGGTATAATTCCCTGTGCTATACAGTATATCCTTGTTGCTTATCCATTTTATATAGATATATTTTATATAGCACTAAGAAAATGTGGTATATATACACAATGGAATGTTAAAAAAAGTACCCAGCTGTAAAAAGGAAGGAAACACTGCCATTTGCAGCAATGTGGATGGACCTAGAGAATATTCTGCTTAGTGAGATACGTCAGACAGAGAAAGACAAATACTATGTGATATCACTTATTTGCGGGATCTAAAAATTAATACAAATGAATGTATATGCAAAACAGAAACAGACTTGCTGACACAGAAAGCAAACTTCTGGTTACCAAAGGGGAGAGGGGAGGGGGAAGGGACAAATTAGGGGTATGGGATTAACAGAAGATTCTGCCTTTGAGATCAACAGAGAGATATCTCCAGGGCAAAACTCTCCATGGAGCTTCAGATCTTCATATTCAGCTACCTCTGTACTTATTTCCTCCCTTGAATGTTACAAAGACACCCCAGTCTCAGCATGTACTGTCCCTGCTCTTTTGTTGCTCAAACTGTTGCTATTCCAATGGTCCTTATGTAAGTTGCCCAAGTCATAAAAGCTGGGGCCCACAAATCACATATCTAACTCATTGTGAAGTTCATTGATTTTCCTCCTCTCCATCTCTCCAATCCCTCTACCCTTCTCCATCTCTCCTGCCAATGCCCTAGCCTGATCTAGCAATCCACTCATGCCTAGACTATTGCAATAGGCTCCTAATTCACTTTCTTGTATTCATGCCACTCGTGGACCACATACTCTGTCCCCACTATAACCAGCATGGCATTTCAGAATGCAAATCTGGCAGTGTTAGTGCATGACTTAATTCAAGAGCCTCCTGCTGATTTTCGGAAAAAGATCAAAATCCTTAATAGAGCTTCTGGACTCTACATGTTTTTCCCTGACTCTGCTGTATCACTACAGCCTTACCTCACTCCATTATCGCCTTTTCTGTTCCCCTCAATCTCATCAGCTTTATAGTTCTTCAAATAGACCACGTTCACTCTGTCTCTGGCATCTGTGCACATGCTGCTCATATCTACTGGAATGTTCTTCTGCTGTGTCCCACCCCCTGCTTGCCCTTACTCTTCTGATCTCAGCTCCAAAATCACCTCCTCAGGAAGGCTTCACTGCTCTCCCACACTTGGTCGTGTCATCCTATTATATGCACTTAGAACATCACTTTCTTTTATTATTCGTTTGTAATTGTGTATTTGTTCATTAGTGCAATCATTTGATTATGACCAGCCTTCCCATTACATAAAACTATTGGGATTATGCCTGGTTTATCCACCATTATATCCCCCAGTGCCCAGCGTGGAGCCAGGCCCACAGTCTATGCTCTCTAAATATTTGTTGAATGACTAAATGAATGGATCTAAGAGTCATGGGCCTGCAGAAGGATGCTGTTCACCCCAATGTGTTCATGGGGAACCCGAGGCTCGCCTCCTTTTCAACCCTTCCCACCTTTGATCTCATATTTCCTAGACTTTAATTCTCTACCTTCACACCCATGCACCTTTAGATTAGCCATTTGCTGCTCTCTCTCCCCAGGATCCGGCTGGAAACTTTTCTGATGCAGCTTCCACACTGCATCAGTTGGGGCTCTTCCTTACAAGAAGCAGAAGCTGACTGCGGCTGATTAAGCAGAAAACAAGTTCATTAAAGGATAGTGGGTAGCTCACAGAATTATTGGGAGGTTTAGAGAACTGGGCTTAATGCCAAATTTCCAGGAATAATGTCCCAAATCATGCTCTAGAACTAGCCTGATGAGAAGAACGCTGCTCCCCCCAGCAGTGGTACTACTGAATGAGCTACTTTCAACACTGCAGCCTCATTACAGATGCAACACACATGCCAGGCACTCACCCCTGCCAGCACTGCTCTCAACACCGGGACCTCTCTGTTGCCCCTCCCCAGCTAAACGGATTCCACAGTAAGCCTTTTCCCTCTGATTGCTCATTTCTGAATTAAAGTCTAGAGGGGGTGAGTCTGCTTGGTAGAGAATTGTTATATGGCTCTGTGTTCTAGCTGCAAAGGAAGCTGTGAGTTTTCGGGCTCCCACACTGGGGAGGTGGGAACCATCAAGTGGGAAAATCCTGTAAACATAACAGAGGATTTAAAAGTTGCTAGGCAGCCAGAAAACATGACTGATGCCTTCCCCATAAAACATGGCCAAGTTCTGGCATCTTGTTCAGCCTCTCTTTGGTGGTGAGTCTAAGTTATTTTACTTTGTCCATTACAACTGAACTGACAACACACAAGGAATTTAGCCTGCTATGCTAAGATAGACAAGACCCAGCCCCTGAAAGATTCAAAAGACCAATTGTAAACTATTCTAGAAATCTCTGTTTGAGACAGTAGAATGCAGCATTTCAGAGCACAAACTCTGGAATCCAATGGTTTAAGTATGAAACCTACCTTAATCATTTCATGACTCTGGTGGATAAGTTGTCAGAGGCTATAACAGTAAGTACCATGCTTCGTTTTTGCAGTACCTATAGCCTATATCTGGCACAGAGGAGATACTCGCTAACCATCTGTTGAATGGGTAAATGGATAAATAACTGCATGAATGAGTGACTTCTGGGTTAATCAGGATGATCAAGGTCAAGTTCGGCTTACAAACAACCTCCAAAACCCAGTGGCTTAAAGCAACAAAGTTATCTTTCTTGTGTGTTATTACCTGTCCACTAAGGGTTAGACAGGGCTCTGCTCTATGTCATCCTTATTCCAGGATGTAAGTGAATTGAGTTTCCACCACCTGGAACGCATTGTTGAGACACAGAGAAAGAGAGTATGGTGAATTGTGCATTGACTCTCAGAGTTTCACCCATAAGTAACATGCATCACTTCTACTCATATTTACCAAATAAATTATATAGGTATACTTAATACCAAGGGGGTAGAACAGCACTTAAAAAGGGGAGCTGAAAATGTGATGAACAGCAAAACTGATGGCCTCAACTTTTCTGAATCTCAGTTTCCTCATCTGTAAAATAAGGATGAAAGATGTTGTGATGAATGAGTGTGAACTTCAGGAAACCCACATCACCCTAGTACTCGTATTATATCTTCATGAGGGTATGATAGCAGAGCCCAGGGATCAGTGTCAGCATGGAGTCAAAGACAGGCGCCAACTTGCTGAAACCTGAAAATGGGACTCAGAATGAGAGGATGTAATGTAGCACGATAGGATCTTAAAACATCAATCATTGTACTTTTCTTCCTTTCCTTGATTATGACCCTTCATCCTATCAGTCAGAAGCACCACATTGCCTCAAGGAGAACTGGTGTGGTTACAGCAGAAATGTAAAAGGAACAAAAGAAACTGATGTTCAGTGTTTCTGAATTCCAAACTATGTTCTTGAAGCCCACATCAGAAACAACAGCTTTGAAACCATGGCTTTTGATATATAAGGAATGCTGTTGAGAGAAGAAAGGGCTTTTGAGAATCAAAATGGAAGCCTCTGAGGAATGAAGGAAGGAGATCAGGTTTATGCTCTGATCTTATCAGAACGAGAAGAAAGAAAGCTGCAGACTGATCCATCTGTAGGGAGACAAGACAAGGGTGCCTCATCCCCAGAGGGTAGAGAAGACAGGAAGAGAGGAGTGGGGCTCAAAATCCCGAGGGACAGTGGTGGAGTCACAGAGGAGAGACTTCATGAAGAGTAGAGGGTAGAGTGAGTAGGGAGACTGCAGAGGCTCTCTGTGGGCGGCCATCAGGAAGCCAAGCCAAAGCCTATGAACTTCCACGGGTGAGCACTCCGTGTCCCAGAGCTTTCTCAGAAGCCCAGTCGGCCAGTGTGCTAAAGATGCCTGTGAATCATTCAACAGAAAGATGCCCTTAGTAGGTCCAGCGTCTTTGCTGACCCCAATCCAAGTGGACAGTTTCAGCCCCTTCAAATGGACCTGGGTAGTCTAACCTTCTGAAAGACAGGCCATCAATATCAACATGGCGTTACTGCCGGGAGAGCCCAAGCATCTGTACTTGGGTGGGAAAATGGAGACACCCACTCTGCGTTATAGCCTAACATCCAATTACCCTTTCTATTCACCCCAACAAGATTAGATTGCACCTCTGGATCCACCTCTCAAAAGAATGATTTCTGCATGTGTATTTCTTTTTTTCTCTTGAGCAAAGGTATCTTTGGGAAATGATATATTATATATAAATAAGGCATTTCACTTGTAAGTTATTAAAACTGACGAATAAGTAACAGCTAACACATTGAGCACTTACTATACATCAGGTCTTACTCAGCACTTTAAGTGGAGTATCTTACCACAGTATTATTTCCATTTTACAGGGGAGAAAACTGAGGGCAAGAGAGCTAAATGTCAAGCTAGGATGATCTGAACCTAGTCAATCTGATCTCAGCATCCAGAGGCTTGACCACTAAACTACACTGCCTCACTATACAGGAATAAGTTGCTCATCATTCCTGCTACTCTTCATTCATTCAAGCATTTTTTGAGAGCTTGCTGTAAATTAGACCCTCTATTAATCACAGGGATAAAGAAGCCACCTGGACAGAGCATTGCTACTCTTGAACCACTCCTGTCTGTGCTGCAATGGGTTATTGCTGCTGCAGCCATGTACGGGTCAGGTGACTGCTCCATGGAAAGCCAAGATGCAGTGGAAATAACTTTGTGTAAGCTTTACCACCAGGGACATGTGTGACTTTCAATAAGTAAATAAGTTATTTAAACTGCCAGTGCTTCAGTCCTCCAATTTTAAGATCCTGGGGAAGGACAGACTGTGAGTCAAGGTATCATCTACTCCAAGGAAACTCAGAGGTGAGCTAACATTCCTTGGACTCTCAATTATTCAACAAGGACCAATCTTTAACAATCCAAAGGGCACCAAACCACTTCTACCAGCAGTAAAAATATCTAGACTGGAACTTATGTTCTGGTCCTGACTTCTAATTGTTGTGGAGTTCAAAGTGGGGCACTAAAGCTAATAGAACACACTCCCGCTATCAAGGAACTTGGCACCAATGCAAAGAGAGGAGAACCCTGTTATTCTAATGAGACCTGCGGTGGGATTGCCCAGCTCCAAACTGTACACTCATTAAAGCTTTCCTTTTTCTCCTCTACTTTTTGCATCCTTGTTTACTTCTGCCCCACGGTCTACCTGCCTTGCACATCTCTGTCTTACTTTTCTCTTCGATAGGCAGCAGTGTGCTCTGCAAAGAGAACAAGAGCCTGGCTGGGCTCTGCCCTGTCCTAGAAGAATGACCTTGGGCATAAAGCTAAACCACTGTCAATCTTGGGTTCTGAATCCATCAAATAGAACCACACCTCCTGCCACCTAGAGTTTCTTAGAAGATTAAAAATAATACATCCCCTGCACCTGGCAGAGTGACAAATAAAAATGAAGCACCTAGAAAAGTAGCTGGTATAGGTAAAGTACTGGATACCTAATCCATGCTTAGACTGTTAAATATTTGATTTTTTCCTTCTTTTTCTCTTTCCCACCCCAAACCTACGTTTTCTCCATAGCAAAAGGAATAAATCTCATTGAAAACCCAAGGATATTGGTCCTGACAAGTAAACAGAGTACTGTAGTAAAAAACAAACTACACTCTTAGCCCACATACCTCAAGACTCAGATGTTATATGAATCCCATTATTGGTCTCCAACATTTATTTCCAGCAAGGACATGGGCTCTGGAGTCAGACTGCCAGCACTCAAATCACGGCTCTGCCACCTACTCGTAGTGTGACCGTGGGCAAGAGATTCAACTTCCCTGGTCCCTAGTTTTCTCTCTCTGTCCCTGAGAATGTCTAATTCATGGTGGTGGTGTGGAGATTAAATAAGAAGTGTTAATCAAAAGTGCTCTTCATGGAGTAGACACCCAGTAAGTGCTATTATTATGATCGCTGTTATTATTTTGGTGTTATTGTTGAACCCAGCACATCGAAATGTTCTCCAGTAACACAGAAGTCAGTACAGTAAACCAAGTTCTGTGGATTCTGTTACTTAATGCTCTCTTCAAATCCATTTACTCTTTTTTACCCCTTGGCTCCAGCCACCACCATCTCCTACCCAGGATCTCGCAGGAAGGAGCCTCCAAACCACTCTCCCTGATGACAGCCTTGGTCTTTCCAAACCACTCAGCACATGGCAGCCTGGAGGAGCCTCCTCAAAGGTTAATCTGATCTGTTCGCTCTCTTGCTCAACACTTTTTATCTGCTTCTGATTGCTCTTAAGATAAAGTCCTGGCTGTCACAGGGTCCTAAACTTAGCTGAACTCAACACTAAGCATAGCTTCCTCCATCTTTCACAATCTGGCCTTACAGAACTATTTTCACTTCCTTGTGGGGGTCCCACACTCTTGCTTTCAGTGCTCTGCATCTGATGTTCACTCTTGCCCTACCTCTGCAGTTGGTACCACCTTCTATCAGCCGATAGGCCATTTCTGCTGGGAAGGTTTCTTTAACCCTTGTTGTATACCATCCATGTGATCCACAGTTTCAGGTATTTCTTCTGTTAGACTATTGATCACACCTATTGCATTCTGGAGACCTCCCATAGACGGTTATGTACAGGGACTGAGCCTCTCTTGTTCATCACTGTATGTCAACCATGTTTCTCAACTGGGATAGGGGAGGCACAGCCATCACCTGGGCTGCAGTAGCTGTCGTAGGGAGCCACTAATACCAATGGCAATATGTCCTTTTCCTTAGGAATGTCACCAAATAATGGTGTGGATTACTGCCCACTCCTCTTCCGTGACACGTGACACTGGTAGGTCTGCAACAAATATTTTTGAATGAATGACTAAATAAATGCTAGGATGTTCGTCGACACTGCCTACTGGTAATTTGTGATTACAAAGAATTAGAGCAATGCCTCTCCCTTCTGTAGATTTTTAAATTCCAGCTTGAGAGGGTAGATTAAGCTTGCCTTACCTTCAAGGTTTATATGAAATGTGTTAAATACATGAAGCAGGTGCTCTATTTAAAAGAATCAAGTGACTTGATTCTTTTAAATAGAGCATCTTTTAAATAAATAAATAAGGAGGGCTCCTTCAATATTAAAAAAAGAATAAATATCTACCTTAAATATTGATACTCCAAATTGTGATTTTAAAAAACACTAAATTAAATAAAAATGTCTTATGAAGTGGATGATCATAGAAGTTATTGCAGAACCAGAGTCCCTGTAGTAGATAAAAAGCATGTAATTAAAATATCATTAAAATGATAGGCTAATAAAATCTGTGATATGACCCAGTTCTAAGGAAAATCAGAAGGATACAGCCTAAAATATTCCAATGAAACCTTGAGGCAGAGATTTAAGATAATTGGTTTTCTTTTAAATAAGGGATCCTGTCTCAAAACCTTTTTTTTATGATTTTCCTCAATATATCCTATATACTTCATGTGTGACTATTATCATTGTTACAGTCCTTTGTTAAGAAACCTATTTTACTCTAATTCTATTCACTGTAATTTTCTTAGTAACAGGCTGCTCTCTTTTTCTCTTAAAAACTATTAAAATGTCATTCACATCACATTCTAGATGTGGATCCAGCTATTCCCAATAACTATTCAAAAAACATAATCACCATAATTACTGTTGACATCTAATTAACATTCAGCTTCCTTTCTACAGCATCTACAACTGGACAAACCATCTATTCCAGGATAAAAACTAATGCTGTTGCCTTTTCTTGAAAAAAATAAAACCAACCAGGATGCTATGCATCTCGGCTCAGTGTTTTTGTTCTCCCTGTAAATGGTGGTTGGGGGCTTCCCAGGTGGCACAGTGGTTGACAATCTGCCTGCCGATGCAGGGGACACGGGTTCGAGCCCTGGTCTGGGAAGATCCCACATGCTGCGGAGCAACTAGGCCCATGAGCCACAGCTATTGAGCCTGCGCGTCTGGAGCCTGTGCTCCGCAACAAGAGAGGCCGCAACAGTGAGAGGCCCGCGCACTGCGATGAAGAGTGGCCCCCGCTTGCCGCAACTAGAGGAAGCCCTCGCACAGGAACGAAGACCACACACAGCAAAAATAAATAAATAAATAATTAAAAAAAAATGGTGGTTGAAGGTAGGACAGCTACCATGAATACCTTTCTAAATATTACCAACTGGTAAATTGGACCTGGTCATAAGAAATTAAATCCATCCAATGGCTTATGGGATGGCTGATGTTAAGGTGCAATGTGAGAGTTGTGCTCCATTAAGGATGACTCCCAGAGTTTGCTAATGATGGTCTTTTGATGCGGTCTTCCTTGATCATCTTCCTTTCTATCCAGCTTACTTCATCCCTTGCCACCCGCTTCTTTGTTCTCTCCACATAATCCATCTGGACTCCTTCCAGGTTCCAACATCATGTTCTCTCTCACCTCTGTGACATCAACCATGCTACTCCTCTGTCTTCCTCCATTAGTGCAATGGTTCAGGGTGTGGCTCTAATATGAGAACACTCAGGTTCATATCTCAGCTCTCCATACCACGAGCAGTATGACCTTGAGCAAGTTAGCTTAGCCTCTGGGTACCCATTTGATTTTCTCATTTGCTAAACGGCGATGGTGTCCAACAAAGGTACCCACTTCATGGGGTTACTGCGAGGATTAAATGGGTTAATATATATATTCTAGAATATATATATAGCTGTTTACTGTTTTAGTCTTTACTCCTGGGCAAAGCCTTCTGGTCTCGTATTATATTATAAGACAGTTTAGATCTCCAAGCTCTGTGCTCACTCGCACGGCCCCCTGTATTTCCACATTTGCAATACCATCACACTTGTACTGACCATGTCAAGCATAGTATGCTGTACTCATTTGTACAACACAGATTGTTTGAGCTGCTACTCAGTGCCAGGCACAAGGAATACAGCAATGAATGAAAAAGATAAGGTCCTTGCCCCAGTGGGGCTCACACTCTAGTGAGTGTTTGGAAATAGGAAATAAGTACATGCTCAAACTAAGAAAACAAATTCAGAGGTTAAATATTGTGGTTAAAAAAAAAAAAAAGCAACAGTATAATGAGATAAGGCATGATTGAGGGGATGCACTATTTTTGGTTGGGTGGTCTCTGAAAAAGTGACATTTGAACTGAGCCCTGTTTGATCAAAAAGAACTAGCCATATGCAGATCTGTGAGAAGAGAGCTCCAGGCAGAGGAAACAGCTAAAGCAAAGGCTTGAAGGTGGGACTGACTTTAGACTTGTGGCCCTACTTGCTTCCCTCTCCTTCAGTGAAGGCACAGTCCACACCCCACCCACTTCCTCCATCTTGGAGTTATCAGAATGCGAGGGAGCCTCCCCAGCTCTACCCACAAACAGACTGGCCCTTTCTCCTGTTAGGGGGAAGCTGCCAGGGCGGTTAATGCAGAAAAAAATGATGAAAGGGCAGAGTTTCTAGAATCCTTCAGTGCTCTGATCATCATGGACAGACATGTTACAAAATACTTTTTCATTTCTGAGATGGGAACTGGAATTCATGTTGGAATTCAATCCTCTGATTTTTTATCATCTAGAGCAGTGGTTTTCAACTGAGAGAGATTCTGCACCCTTTAAACACCCCAGGAAACTTGACAATATGCGAAGACATGTTTGATTGTCACAGCTTAGTGGGGAGCGCTACTGGTGTCCAGAGGATAAGTTGCTAAGCATCTGATAATGCACAGGATGGACCCCACAACAAAGAATTATCCAGCCCCAAATGCCAATATTACCTGATCTAGAAAGTGGTCTTCTTCAAACCCCTTTTGCTACTTCCACCTGCATCTTTAACTAGAACAGCAGGGGCTCCTTCTTCTGCAATAGTCCTCTTTCTTCATGAGTAGACAGGCTTGAATATATGAAATTAAGGATGAACAGCAGGGGCCTCTTTGGAATCTGGAATCTCTTCTTCATCAGCATTATAACTAAACCTTCTGTGTGTATTATATCTAGTTCTTGTGCCCTGACCTTACCTCTGCCACTGGTCACTCTACTGCCAATTTTGCTTTCTTCTGGACAACCTCAGAGGATCTTCCATCACAGTATATCACGCCACTCTGTCTTGCTGGAGCTCTTACACACATTACCCTATTCCTTTTCCTCAGGGCATATCAAGGGAGTCTAAGCCTACTTTACATGACATTTCCTCCTTTTGTGTTTATTTTTTGATTTCTCTGCTTCCACTTCCCCTTCCTTTAGCATTTTATTTTGAGAAATAACTCAAATATTTTTTGGGGGGGAATTACCTTATTTTATTTTGGGGAGCTACCTCTCCTGCATTTTGTTCGATTCAATGATCTCTTAACCTAGTACCTGCCTGTGGGGCTTTAAAATACGTCCAGATTCTTTGACACACCTACTTTTGAATGGTGGAGCGGAATTCTCCTCCCCTTAAGTGGGGGCTAAACTTAGAGACTCTTTTCAAAGGAATAGAATGTTTCAACAGTCATGGTGGGTGACTTCCCAATCCATCACCAAGAAGGAATTGGAGCCCCCTCTTTGAACTCTCTCTTGGGGAACTTCTTGCTGTGGGGAAGGCCAGCTGCCAGGGTTGTGAGGACACATGAGCAGGGAAGTCCGTGTGACAAGGAAATGAGGTGTTCTGCCAACAGACAGCTCCAGCTCACCATCCATGTGAGTAAGCTATCTTGGAAGTAAACCACCCAGCCCTTCAGGTAACTGTAGCCCTGGCTGACATCTTAACTGTGGCTTCATGTAAAACCCCAAGTCAGATCCTTTCAACTAAGCTGCTTCTGGATGCCTGACCCACAGAAATTATTTGGAATAATAAAAACTCACTATTATTTTGAGCCTTTAAGTTTGGGCTAATTTGCTATGAAGTGACAGATAACTAATACACTGTATCTCACTGAGAAAACAAGCTATTGCTGTGTAAGGGCCCCCAGATCTTGTTTGCATATAAATATCATCATTCTTTTCCTCACACATCTACAGGTCAGGTGGGATGGCTTGGTTGATCTTGGCTGAGCTCAGTCATTTCTCTACAGAATTTGTTGGGGGTTGGCTCAGCTATATGGCTCTGCTTCCAGTGACTCTCATGTCCACTGAACAATAAAGGCATTGCCTTCTCACAGAAGTAGCAGAGGCACAAAAGAACAAGCAGAAATATGGGAAACCTTTCAAGGCACAGACTAGGAATTGACATGTCACTTCTACCTCTTTCGATTGGACAAAGCAACCTACATAGCTGAATACAAAGTCAAGACACAAAAAATAAATAATTTAGTGAAACGAACTACAAAGACATGTGGCAATGACTGTGGATGTATAATTCTGTTACGTGGGAGGAGGTAGAGTGTTGGCATGATAATCTAGTCTATCACAGCCAGATCCTCAATGCACTAGGCATTGTGACCTAAGCTGATCTAATCAGACAGTTTCCACATGAGTTCTGCGTCTCAGACTGAATGGTCAAGGTTGGAGAAACTTGCTCCAACATCTTGCATCTCATTTGTTCTAGCTGTAGGTCCTGGTGAGCTTTTCCTACCATAAAAGCAGTCATGTGTTCCTGCTTCCTCACCCAAGAAATGTCTTCGTTTCTGCCTATTTCCCAGCCTGGGTCTCGTTCAAACATTCCTCATGGGATGTGTTCTTTTTATTTATTTGTTTGTTTATTTATTTATTTTATTTTTGGCTGCGTTGGGTCTTCATTGCTGCCTGCAGGCTTTCTCTAGTTGTGATGAGCGGGGGCTACTCTTCATTGTGGTGTGCGGGTTCCTCACTGTGGTGGCTTCTGTTGTTGCGGAGCATGGGCTTCAGGCACGTAGGCCTTAGTAGTTGTGGCTCGCGGGCTCTAGAGCGCAGGCTCAGTAGTTGTGGTGCACGGGCTTAGTTGCTCCGCGGCATGTGGGATCTTCCTGGACCAGGACTTGAACCCTTGTCCCCTGCATTGGCAGGTGGATTCTTAACCACTGCACCACCAGGGAAGCCCCATGGGATGTGTTCTTCATTCCTGCCTCATTTAGTTGTCATCATCTGATAGATCCCTCTGAAAGAATACTCTCAAGTGGTCAGATTCAAATACAGTTCTTCGTGCATGTTTGAAGCAGCAGAGAGTAAAGAGAGCATATCTCTTTGTCATAGAGACCAGGCTTTTGTTAACAGAGCCCAAGATGCCATTTGCTTTTACTGATCACTCAAAATCTTTTTATAAGGCACTGCTCCTAAGACACTTCCCCCACGCTCTATTTACGCAGTCAAATTTGTCATCACTTGAAATGAAGAGTCCTCCCTTCCTTTGGCAACTGACTTCACTTACAGACGGTGAAGAACAATCAAACTTGGGCTAAGTCATGCTCCCAAGCGCCAAATTGGTTACTTGATCATTTTGTATCCTAGGTTCTTCTTTTTCTTTTTTTCTATTTTTTTCTTTCTTTTCTAGGTTCTTCTAAGAAAGCTTTCATCCTCCTCTTCATAAAACTCTCTTGGAACAGTGAAAAGCTTCTCCCTCCTCTGTCCATCTCCAAGGATAACTGCAAGTTCTGTTTTCCATATGTTATGGGTATGTTACATACCACCAGATGATTTCTTTGCCAAAGCTACTGGAATGCCTATCTCAAGGTCACTTTTTACTTACTCCAAAGACAATTCTTGGGACACAGGAAAGAAGAGAATTAATATCTCTCGAACATTGGTCATGGGCTTTATTACTGTTTATTTTTTTGAGGAAGCACTCATCTTCCTCAGAAGAGAAAAGCGTTTTTGTAAAGAAGATAACTGACTTGTCCAACGTTCTGTGGCTAGCCCATGGCAGAGCATGGATTGAAACCCAAGTCTGCCTAATTCCCAAGTTGACAGTCTTTTTTCTACACCATGCTCAATGGCCTAATATTGACCTGGCTTCTGACATCAAAAATCTTCAGAACTAGTAAGACCTTAGGATTTGCTGAAAGCCATGATTTCCTAACTGTGACAATCTGGGTCCAAGAGTTCCTCAAAGGTACCTCAGAAGCTGCCAGAAGAGGAGAATGGGGGTGAAATCGGAGGAGGGGAAAGAAGAGGAAGAAATAAGTGAAATGAAGGCCCAAGCACTTTGGGCCCCTCTGTTCTACTTCAACCAGAGTTGAAGTAGATTTCTGTCTGTTTCATACGTCAGAGTTCCAAGTAAGAGTTTGTTAAAGGGTTCCACTGCATTAAAAAGTTTAAAAACTACCAATTTGAATCAACTCTCTCATTTTCTAGATCCATGACTGGAGAGAGGTTAAGTGGTGGGCTCCAGGCCTCAGTAAACGCAGTGCCAAGATACCTTGTCACCCAACAAAACACTTCCTCTTGTCTCCCTTCTTTAAAGCCTCTTAGAGCTAACTTACTCCACCATATTTTCATGTCAATGCCCTAAAGGCTTCAGACCGCTCCCTTATTCTATTACTAGAGAATCATAAGCAGAGAGTTCTCACAGAAAACAAAATAAAACACAGGTATGAAATAGTTAACTTTTACTATTTGCCTCTTTGTCAGATTTTGAGTACTGGTGGTCCCTGAGCTGGAGGGAGAACTCAGCCCCCCATCACACATCTTTTCAAACCAAAGACCTGACAGCCCAGAGACTTAATCAGGAGTGTTCTTGATGGGTTAAGATGTTGTCAATCTGGGAATTGAAGATGTTGGTTGGAAAGAGACGATACCTGAACTAATACTGTTTCTGAACGGGAAGTTGATTTAAGGATGTCTCAGGAAGGAGTGATTGAAAACTTCTCCCGCACCCTCTCCCTCTAGACGTGGGATATTGACTAGCCCACAGAGTTGGTTTTATAATTTTCTTCCTCGGGTTTCTATAAAACCTGTTTTGTCAGAAAGGGAGCTCTCAAAGTTTCATTTTTAGACTAATAGCTTTTCTTGGAAGAAAGATCTTGAGGAGCCTTGTGATATGATGAATCACTGAACTGAAGGGCAGAGAGTCCTTTCATGCAGAGGGCATGCCAGCCTCAGAATTAATTAATTGTGGAGCTGACGTCATACAAGGGACTGTCCAATGTGCGGGTATAGTCACCCCAAGGGGGTAAATACGCAGCCAGCAACAGCTGGTCTCTGTCTGGGCAGGAGTTCAACTGTAGATGGCTGGTTATGCTTGAGTGGTTATTATTAGGTTATTCTTAAGTAATATCTAACTTTATTAGGCTGCTTACTATGGGCTGGGAATGCTCTCAATGCTTTCCATGTTTTCACTCATTAAATCCTTAAAAAGGATGAGGAAATTGGATATTGAATAGGAGAGATGCTCACCTTTACAATTAAGAAACATTTTTTTTAACCCCAAGGGATGATTTTGTACCCACTAAATAAGAAAAAGAGAAGAAGACAGAAAGAAAATTTGAAGTACAATATCCAATGCAGTTATAGTGATAAAGTTAAATACATTAAAAAGATGATGTACAGATTATATATATTATATATAATACAATATATAATGTCTATACATGCAATACTTGGTATATATTAAACATTCAATACTTGTTATCTGTTATTGCTGGTTAATACTACTATTACTTCACATGTAATGGAGAGACAACACTTACGAGCTGTGTGACCTTAGGGAACTTGATTAGTCTCTCTGATTCTCTGAATCTCATCACCTCCATCTGGAAATAGGCATAATTATAGTACCTATGACGCAGGGTTGTTGGGAGGTTCAGAAAAGACAATGTGTGTGTGAAGTGCTTAGCACAGTGCCTAACACACAACGACCACTCAACAAATGGAAGCTAGTCGTTTTGTTACGGTTATTATTATTATTGCAGATATTTTGCCAGCAGCACTGAAAATGTGTGCCACCCTTCTGGAAAAACACTAGGATAAATTCACATACTAAGAGTCATAAAGAGGCTATTTCTACTTCTGGAAATTTATTATAAGGAAATAATTTAACAAAGTAAAGAAGCAACATGCAAGTTGCCTTTGGTAGCATTATCTTCAATAATCCTGTGGTTTAGGCAAAGAAGGATGGACATCCAACACAACTCTCTGAATAACATAGAAACTGGGGCCAGAAACCAGCAACCAGTATGATTTTCCCTTCAAGCATCAAAACTGTTTAATAATCAGTAGTCAAGCCCTGAAGCAAGTCTGATTTAAACCTATTATTACCCACCATGTGTGGGTTATAATAGCACACTGCTTTTCATATGGTGGTATAAACTAGTAGATTCATATCCTGATGAATGTGCCTATTTAAACTGAAGATTTTGTCAAATAAACTTTGCCCCATAAATATGAGATAATTGTAAACTTTATCTGATGCTAAAGCTCAGAATTGCTTTAGCGGTTAATATTGGCTTTTGGCTAAAGCACTGTTTAAAGCATGATTACTTAAGACATTTTTATTTCTTTGAACATATTTCTATTCTCTCAGAGGTAAAATCCTGGAGAAGTGATTCTGAACAGAATAAGACTTGGTATTTCAGCTTTCTTTGGTTAGATATTGGCAGTGTGGCCTATAGCAATTCAACATGCTTACTGCCCACGGAAATCTGGGGAGCATTTCCTCTTTAGAAGAAAGCTGAATGGCTCCTTTGATCCAAAAATGTTGCAAATGGTTTGCTTTAAAGGTAAGAGATTTCACCATGATTAAAAAAAAAATGTGGATGCAATTGCCCAATTTTTAAGAAAGCAAGAACAAAAAGTTAAGTACACTTAGAATCTCATTCAATATTGTCCTCAGGGACCAAACCAGGAGATCCTCAATGTGAATGTAGTTTTCCATTTTTTCTAGTAATAATCCCTTGGACAGAATCAAAACAAGATTTAATTTAGACCAAATTCTGGGTTAGAATGAGTAGAGTTAAAAACTAGACTCCAACATCAAATTAAACAAAAAGGAAGAACAAGCAGAAAATAGAATTACAAAATGTGTTACAGGTAAGGAAAAAGGCTAGGAGAGCTTTAAAAGACTTGTTCAAGGTCACTTCAGACTTGTTCCAAAGCTCATATGATCACCAAGCATATATTTATTTTTTACCTACTATGTGATAGTGCTGTGATCTGGGGAAAAGTATTGGCTAAGATGAAACACAATCTTGACCTTGGGGAGATTACATTCTGACAGGAGAAACAGATATAAAAAATAATGATTAGTCAAATAATTAATTAGCATTATGCCAGATGCAATGAAGGAAAAGCACATGGTATCTTGAAGGAGTATACCAAGAGACCTGATCTGATCTGGGAGGTCAAAAAAGATTTCCCTGAGGAGGAGACATTTATGTAAGGACATGAAGTATGAAAAGGAAAATTTTATTTATATACACTTTTAGATAGGTATTAAAATTTTGCCTACTTAGAAAGTATTTATAATATGTATATAACAGACCAAAAATAGGAGCCATAATATGTAAAGAACTTTCACAAATCAATGAAAAAAGAAAATGTTCTGTAGACAAATAAACAAAGGCTATGAAATGAAAAGCTCTCCATCAACAAGGAGATAGCAATGGCTTACCATTTATTATTCATTAAATTAGCAAACATAAAGAAATACGTCAATATTTCCATGAAATGTGGGGGAATAGTCACTCTCTAACACTGATGAAAGGAGTAAATATAAAATGTGCAGCCACTTCGGAGACCTGTATACTCTGTGACCCAATAACTGTACTTAGTATTTACCTTAGGAAAACACTCACATAACATGCAGAAGGAAACATGTATGAGACTATTTATTGTAGCCTTATCTATGTTACAGAGAAAGAAAGAAAGAAGGAAGGAAAGAAAGAAAGAAAGAAAGGAAGGAAGAAAGGAAGGAAGGAAGGGAGAAAAGAAAGAGAAAGAGAAAGAAAAAGAAAGAAAGAAAGAAAAGAAAGAAAGAAAAAGAAAGAAAGAAAGAAAAAAAAGAAAGGGAGAGAAAGGAAGGAAGGAAGGGAGGGAGGAAGGAAGCTATTTAACAGTAAGAAGAGGGATAAAATAAATGTTGGTATATTTGATCCTGTTCAAAATCACACAGCTTTTCCAATGAATGGTTTATGTCTCTATGTAACAAAATAATAAATGTCCAAGCGTATTTCCAGTGATTTATAGTTGAGTCCAACTGCAGAACAATGCATACAGAATGATATCATTTATGCTAAAGATTCCCACCTATACCATTTAGTTTTCCAGGGCCATATACATATAGAAAAGCATAAAAAATGTCTAGAAGAATCAAAATAGACTCACTATAGTGCTTGCCTCTGAGGAAGGAGGCCAGATGGGAAGTGGGATGTGAACCAAGAAAAACTGGAGATTTACCTATGCAATTTTAATATAGTTTTTTTCCCAAGAATAATTCATTCATACATTACTTGTGTTAAGAAAAGCTAATAAAAAGAAAATGTTGCTTACTGAGTGACAGCATTAAGAAAATGGAGGTCTCGTTCATTATCACTTTACAGAAAAAGCAGAGTTTTCACTTGGGCGGGATATTATGGCTGAACCATCAGGCACCTGAGGTATAACTGAATTCCCGGAATGATGATGAATAATACCACTTTCCATTTGTTCAGCACTTTGCAGTTTTCAAAGTTCTTCCCCCATACATTATCTCCCCAGATTCTCACAGCAGCCTTATAAGGATGCAGCTCTATTCCCCAGATGATGCTCAAGACCACAGGGAAGAAAACAGATTTCCAAAATTCCATAAACAGACACACAATGCCATTTCTTCAAGGATCACGAAGAGCCTTATTTTAGGGGTCCTTCTGTGTATATGGTCATCCCTCTGGTTGGGCAAATGTGGGATGGAAACCAGTAATTTGGAGAGTTTGTGTACAATAGTGTAACCTGAGAATCTCTTTGATTTTTTGCCTCTGAAACCAAAGAGCAGTATCATTTCTGAAAACTTGACTCTTACTGCCTGGAATTAGGCAATCTAATATTCCACTCTGAGTATGCTAATGCGAGGCCTTGAAGGAGGGATGTGCGATGCCATTACTGGGACTGATCCTTGTGTCTTCTCTTCTCCATGATAAATGTATCATTACACAAATATTAATTATTGATAGGGCATTTTAGTTAGGCAATAGAGTTGCTAGTCCTAATGGAGGTGGAGATGACTGATAACATAAGCTCACACTTAGAAGGTTCTGCTCATCCCTCACGTCTGATAAGAGGCAGCACAGCTTAGGGAAGAGCAGTAGACATGGTCATCAAGGACCACCAAAGTTGGGCATACCTGAATTATTATTTCGCCTCTGTTATTTTTTAGCCATGAGACTCTGGGTATATAAAATTACTTTTATAAGTTACAGTCTCCTCATCTGTCAAATGGGGTTAGCAGAGGAGTTCAAGCAGACTCTGAACCCATTCATCTGGGTTCACACCTCAGCTCTGCCACTATCTTCCTGTGATCTCCAATGAGCTACTTAATATTTTTTTTGCCTCATTTTTCTCATCTTTAGGAGAGGTAATAATTGTACCCACCTCATAAGGTTGTTGTGAGAATTAAGCCAGTATGTATTTATATACACACATACACACCCACAAACACACAGACATACCTAATGTGTGTGTGGCACATAAATGCTCATAGGTATTAGCAATTATTATGATTGCCCTAATATAGTATACAGCACATAGTAAGTCCTCAGATAATGGTAGCGGGTGCTAATGGTGCTACTGATACTACTGACCTTCAGAAAGAGAATTCTTCAAATTCAGATAAACATGAGGCCAGATTCCTCCATCCAGGTAGAGGTGCAAAGTGGTACTCAGTAGATTCCTGTTACCTGAATGACTAACAGATACAAATGTCCTCAGGAAGCCAAAATAAATGCCTACATGAAATGGAGAGTCACAGAGACACACTGGTGCCAGTTTTACGGACTTGCCATGTCACAATGAGGCAGAGTCTGCAGTGGCCTAGGGCGGGCCCCAGGGAGGGACTGGAAAGATGGGTGGCAGGTAGGAGTCCACCAGACCATTTTCAAGCCTGGCTAGAACGCTCAGTAGAGATGGAAAGGATCCTAGGAAGATCCATCCTCGATGTTTTCCCCCATAAATAGGCCAAAAGCTTATTATTAGAAGCAGCTGGGTTGTGATGAAATTCAGTATATCTAATTTTAATGATAATTAATCCATTCAAAAAATACTGAGGACTTACTATGGCCCAGCACTATCCTTGGCATTGAGCATACACCTGGGAGCACAGTAGATATGATCCTGAGCTTCATGGGCTCACAGTCTACGGGGAAACACAAGAAAGAAGGCAGAGGGTTCTGGACCACAGTGAACTGTGGAGGCATCAGGAAACCCAGGGAGCACAGAGAACTTCCAAAGAGGAGGAGGGCTTGGGTGAGTAGCTGGGAGAAGTTAGAGATGAGCATTCCAGGCAGAGCAAATGCTGTGAGAGAAGGCGCTGGGGAAAGGTGTGTTTTTAAGAGAATTAAAGAAAAAAATCAGGCTGGAGCCAGAGGATCACTAGGAATGTGTGAAAGGATGAAGACTCCGAGGTCTAGGGCATTAAAACATTTTGCCCAAGTTCACACAAGAGGATGCTTGCCCACGATTGTCCGACGACAACACTGCTCTATTTCCTCTTACATGGTGCTGCTGGCATTATATTCCCACGATGGCAAAGGAGATACATGTCCTCAGAATGCGATCATCAATGACACTGTATCCTCTTTCAGAGATCAGCCCAGATCCCTTTCTTTCAGGTGTAAAGTCTCATTTATCTCTAACCTTTCAGTCACTCACATCAAAACCCATCACACGTGAATTTCATAGTCATTCATCCCTTTCTGGGTTTCCTGCCTTTGAGGTATTTAACAGCCACCTGGGTACCATTTGGAGAACATACTCTTGCTACTCTGATTTGTTAAATGCACCATCAAGAGAAAGGCCTGACTGAAATTCTATCTACTTCTGTTCACTCTTTTGACTAAGATTCAAAATTGGGCTGCAAAACATATTTGTTGATCATGATCTTTAGAGAGAGAACTATTTCCCTGTTGCCAATCTGTGTGCAGGGTGGAAAATGCTGAGATATCACATGTTTTTCTCTTCATGGTGCTAGGACAACGTTAACTATCCTATGAAAAGATGGATGTCATTAGTGATTGGTCCAATTTAAAGGCTTTTCATAGGTTCCTAATGGAAAGTGAGATAATACTGCGGAAACAGAATAGAACCCAGAGCGTGCTTGCTATTAACGGTAATGATAGTTCTTAATTAGCGAGCACCCCCTATGTTTCAAAGAGCTTTTATGTACACATCAACAACTATCGTAACACCAATCCTGCCAAATCAGAATTATCAGCCCCATTTTATATATGAGAACAGTGAGGGGAAAAGAATGGAAGTAATTTGCCAAATAAAAGTGGCAGAGGTGTAATTTTCACTTTGGTATGAAAGGATGGTAGATGTTAGGTGTTTTATCTGACTGGCATCCATATACCCCATATATCGCAGCCAAAGAGCATCAGTCCCACAGAGTTGGCTGGAACCACTGATAGGGGAGACACTCTTTCTGTTCTGTACTTAAACTGGGATGATGTAAGCCCACGATCACCAATAGCCATCTTAGGGGGAGCCTGCCTGAGAAAGGAGCCAACCTGATAACATCATTTGGACTGGGCCCCAGTCATGATGAGACTCACAGTTTTCTCTTTCCTCTCTTTTTTGCTTAAGATATGCTTTGTTTATTTGGAGCCCCCCAAAAAATTTTGTCTGGAGTCCAAACTCACACTCCATCCATTTAATGCCATGTTTCTCCATGTGCTATGCACAAGGGGAGCTTAATGAAACATATTCTTTTATTCCTAATTTCTCTCACAGCAGTTCCAAAGATACCACCACTCTTACTCTTGCTGATCATAATTTGATAAAAATAAAAGCCCAGTTGTAGCCAAAATTCTAAATCTCCTCATACAAAGGCTCAAAAGATCTAATTTCAGAGATAAGGACCACTGTTTTGTTAAAATATAATAAAAACCATTTCTCCCTACCCCTTTTTTTCTACTTACTGAAATTTGTGTTGTGTGAGCAGGTATCAATTAATAGCTTTGGGAATCTAATATTAAATTTCTGGGTATAAATCTAATAACCCCCTGGACCTCACGGGGCTCAGTCTCTGCACAGCCAGTGCTTAAATGTACCATTAAAAAAAAAAAATATATATATATATATATATAGCTTGAAAAGTAACTCCAGATTTTACTTGAATATTAAATGGCATCCAGTTCATAATGCACAGTATGGTGGATGCTCTGATATGCCACCCAGATAGCCCTTCAGGAAGAAGGGACCTATCAACCCAAGCTGTGGGTCATGCCGCCAGCAGACAGCACCCATCTGGCAGCCCCTTCAGGGATGGCTTCAGATGAAGAGGGCCGCCTTGCCCAGAGTCCTCTCTCCCTTTCCTGGGACAACCCACACTCAAGGGCTGACTGATGGGGGGACAGCTCTGAAGGGTCATCCTGCCTTCAGAACTCCTGCAGGCTCAGCTGACGTCTTTCTCTGACTATACTGCGGCTCATCTTCTTCCTCTGCCCTATCCTGCTTCCCCTCCCCAGGTGTTGACTCAAGCCCTTGCTGATAAATGTCCTGAGTACTCATCTCTGACTCAGGGTCAACTTCCTGGGAAACTCAACCTTTCACACACAGCGATATACCCATCCCCAAGATGTTTCCCTCCCCTTGAGCTCTCACACCCACAGCGCCTTCGTACCTCTCATTTCAAACCCCCAGCTCCCTCCATAGCCTCCACCCCCTTTTTCCTGTTTCCCCAGCTCCCCCTTCTGGCCCAGCTCTTTGATAAACTGGGCCTCTTTGACTATGATTGTGTTCCTATATTCCTTCCCACTCTGTCTTTCTCTACCCACACTCTAAATTCTGAAGCTAGGTTAGTGCAGAGGAGTCTTTGGCTGGATGAGAAAGATTTAGGAGAATACATTCAAAGTTGTTCTAATCACATAGGATCACAGCAGTGCTAAAGTTCTCTTAACATAGTGGTAAACTTAAGTATGGAAAGAGGCAGGGGCTGCAGTGACATTTAGAGATCATTACGATGAACTTGCCAGTGGAAAATTCTAAAGGTTAAGAGACGTAAAGCCCATCTAAGAGAAAATCACAGATTTGTACCCTTCCTTCCTAATATTTTGGCGCTTTACATTTTTATATTTATTTAAAAAGTAGTGATTAAAAAAAATACCATTGTCTACTTGGATACAAGGTAGTACATGGATGTAATAAAAATTGCAGAGGTGGTATGCAAATAACTAAATGAGAGGAAACCCTCTCTTGTGGGGCTGTTGTGGGGATCAGGTCAAATCATTACATGAGCATAACGCTGTGTGTGAGTGCCAGACATTTGCTTTGCTCTATGAAACATCGCATGATCTGTTAAAGGATAGTCCCGATTTAGAGAGATGGCAGTTCTTCTAAGAGGACTACCAGGCCAGATACAACCTCACCCCAGAGACATGGGATTCTTGAGGGGCAAGACCATTTGCTCTGAAAAATCCTAATTATCTGGAAAGAAGAGCCGAGGCCAGTTGGAAGGGTCCCCGCTGTCTTGAGGTTCTCCTATGGCCCGAGGCTCACCATGAACCGCGGATGCAGAAGCGTCCTCCGGCACAGCCTGATGTGCTGACCTTGGGCAGCCCCACGCTGCGTTCCGCAGGACCAGCCCCCTGCGCCCAGCACCTCGACCCTGGCTGGCTGTACAGCTACATCCCTTAAGGGTAAGCCCAGGTCAGTCACCCGCAACGGAACACAGTGAGTCACAGTCAGATTTGCATGTTAATAAAAAAAAAAACAAAAGAAAAAAGGAAGTAAATATAATCCAACTCTGCTCTTACTCTCATAGAAGATAATTACAGCCAAACAAGAAAATTAAATGTCAAAGTGCCAGACTATATTATAATTAAACAAACACAAAGCAGGTTTCAGGAACATTAAGAATGCCATCGAAAAGATTCAAACAAAGCCTGTTAACGAGAAAGGCAGACACCTTGTCATTACTCCAGAACTCAGCACTTCCCCATGCCTTCTAAGATGGCAGGCGGCAAAGGAACATGTGGACTCCTACAGGGGAGAAATTTATTTCTTTATTTTGGGGGTGAGACAATCAGGCTCAACAGCCAAGGCAGAAGCCATGGGGTCAATTAAAACAGGGTTCAAATGCCACTCAGCATAAGCACACTCTGTGCCTCCCTTTTTTTTTTTTTTTTGCGGTACGTGGGCCTCTCACCACCATGGCCTCTCCCGTCACGGAGCACATGCTCCGGACGTGCAGGCCCAGCGGCCACGGCCCACGGGCCCAGCCGCTCCATGGCACGTGGGATCCTCCCGGACCGGGGCACGAACCCGCGTCCCCCGCATCGGCAGGCGGACTCTCAACCACTGTGCCACCAGGGAAGCCCTGTGTCTCCATTTCTTATCCGTAAAATAAGGATGAATAACAGGCGGTTATGAGAAATGTGGGAAGCCATCCACCATGGCGCTTCATCTGTAACAAGTACTCTGCATATGTTAGCTATGTGCTACCACAATAATTAGTACGGACCATAGACCTGATGCATTACAGGGATCCAGGAGATGTTGAACAAGATGAAATTAAGGTTAATGACCTTCCAGCTAGTTATGATTCCCAAGATATAATTCAGCATTCATCGGGTATGCTCTATGATAGGACGAACGTTTGGTCTTGAGTCTCTCAGCTTTGATAGTCTATGCAAGACTTTTAGTTCTGAGAGGTTAAGAACCATATTTGTTTTTTCTCCATAGACTGACTTACATATAGCATGTGCTTCAAAAGAGTTGTTGACTGACTCCATCATTAAAAGAGCATTAAACAGCATATCATGTATGTTTTCCCAAACTTGCAATAGAGGGTTTTCTCTTGGCCTCATAGAAAGTCTAAGCACATACTCTACCTCATTTGAAAACATTTTCTAGATAATTTTTGGAAAAATATAAATTAGTGGTAGCAGAGAGGAGAGCTAGAGGTGCTATTAATGTTACAGCCAAATTATGAGTTTATGTTTCTTCAGTGTGAAGTTCTAAAAGAACTTTCCACTTTATTGAGTGATTTCATTTCCATGCTTCCATTTGATTTTGATGAACATTCTCAAAGAGTTTAAGCCAATGATCTTCAAATTGTGGGGCACGTTCTTAGAATGAGAGGTAATATTTAGGTGATACACAATATTAAATGACATTGAACCACATTATCAAAAATTACTCCCTTTTCCATTATTCTTCAGTATTTCTTATTACACCCAGGAGAAAGTCTGTTTGGTGCTAGCACATCTTTAACACCTCCGTAATACTTACTAAATAACCTTCAAGAAAGAAAGGGAAGGAGAGAAGAAGGGAGAGAAGGCAATGGAAAGATGGGGGGAACATATGACTATCACCTTCAAAGCAGTGAGTAGTATTTAGGAAGATATTAATGACACTTTTTTCTTCACTGTAGTTACCTTCAGAGTTATCTACTCAAAGAAGGATATCAGGTACATACTGAGTAAATAATAATACTGGAGGTATCAGTATAATGCAAAAACCGAGGAAGTGGTTTTAGGTGAGTAAAGTTCATATTTGCATCAAGTCATAAAGCTGTAAGTATGAAAGCTGGGGCCAGGGGGTCCTCTCAAATCTAAATCTTATGCTCTTCCCCATTTGCAAAAACATGGATGCAACTAGAGATTATCACACTAAGTGAAGTAAGTCAGAAAGAGAAAGACACATACCATATGATATCACTTATAAGTGGAATCTAAAATATGACACAAGTAAACGTATCTATGAAACAGAAACAGACTCACAGACATAGAGAACAGACTTGTGGTTGCCAAGGGGGAGGGGGTTTGGGGAGGAATGGAGTGGGAGACTGGGGTTAGCAGATGTAAGCTATTATACACAGAATGGATAAACAACAAGGTCCTACTGTACAGCACAGGTAAATATACTCAGTATCCTATGATAAACCATGATGGAAAAGAATATTAAAAAGGATGTATATATATATATATAAATGAATCACTTTATTGTACATCAGAAATTAACACAACATTGTAAACCAACTTTACTTCAACGAAAAAAATTTTTTTTTTAATCTTGTGCTCTTTCCACCTCAAGAATGCGTTCTAAATTATTAAGTCATTTCAAGGACAAGTGTGAAGAGAGGTTAAGAGTTCTCCTCTCTAGTTAGAAAGATCTGAAATTGAATCTAGTTTCAAAGCCAGTAGCTATGCTTCACTGGACAAGTTACTTAACATCTCTAACCCTCGGTCTCTATTTTTTAGTAAAGGAGGTAATAATAGCACCTAACTCACAGGGTTGTTATGGTGTCTGAAAGAGAAAAATCAATATCAAGCATTTGGCACAGTCCACGCACATAGGAGCTCCATAAATTTCTACTAAAAAATACTGATTACACAGCTGGAGGCATCACACTTCCTTCTTCATACTATATTACAAACTGTGTTACAAAGCTACAGTCATTAAAACAGTATGGTACAGGCATAAAAACAGACACATATACCAATGGAACAGAATCAAGAACCCAGAAATAAACCCATGCTTATACAGTCAACAAATCTTTGACAAGGGCACCAAGAACACACAATGAGGAAAGGACAGTCTCTTCAATAAATGGTGTTAGGGAAACTGGATATCCACATGCAAAGGAATGAAACTGGATTCCTATCTTCATATTCAAAAGACTTAACTCAAAATGGATTAAAAACTTAAACGTAAGACCTGAAATGGTAAAAATCCTAAAAGAAAACATAGGGAAAAACCAACTTGACATTGGTCTTGGCAGTGATTTTTTTAGATATGATACCCAAAGCACAGGCAACAAAAACAAAAATAAACCAGTGGGACCACATCAAACTGAAAAGCGTCTGCACAGCATAGGAAATAACCAACCAAATGAAAAAGCAACCTAAGGAATGGGAGAAAATATTTGCAAACCATAAATATGATAAGGCATTAACATTCAAAATATATAAGGAATTCCTACAACTCAACAGCAAAAAACCAAACAACCCAATTAAAAAATGGGCAAAGGACCTGAACACACATTTTCCAAAGAAGACATGCAAATGGCCAACAGGTACATGAAAAGGTGCTCTACATCACTAATCACCAGGGAAATGCAGATCAAAACCACAATGACATATCACCTCACATCTGTTAGGATGGATATTACCAAAAAAGACAAGAGATAACAGGTTGGGTAGGATGCAGGGAAAAGAAAACCTTTGTACATTATGGATGGGAATGTAAATTGGTACAGCCATTATGGAAAAGAGTATGGAGGCTCCTCAAGGAATTAAAAATAGAATTACCATATGATCCAGCAGCCTCACTTCTGGATGTATATCCAAAGAAAATGAAATTTCTATCTCGAAGAGATATCTGCACTCCAGTGTTCACTTTTCCATTATTATGGAACCAACCAAAGTATCCATCAACATATGAATGAAGAAAATGTGATATATTCAAATACACATATATATATTTCTCCTATATCTATAAAAGACATATCATGAAATATTATTTATCCATATCAGAGAAGGAAATCCTGCCATTTGCATGAACGTGGAGGACATTATGCTAAGTAAAATGAGCAAGACACAAATAGGTAAATGCTGTGTGATTTCACTTACATATGGAATCTGAAAAAGTTGAACTCATAAAACCAGAGAGTAGAACAGTGCTTTCCAGAGGCTCAGACGTGGGCAAAATGGGGAGATGCTGGTCAAAGGGTACAAACTTCCAGTTATAAGATGAATGAGTTCTGGGGATCTAACGTACAGCATGGTGACTATAGTTAATACTATATTGTATACTTGAAATTCACTAAGAAAAGCTAACTGTGTGAAGTAATGGATGTGTTCATTAACTTGATTGTAGTAATCATTTCACAATACATACGTATATTAAATCATCATGTATGACACTTTAAAAAATCATGTGTACAACCTAAATACATACAATTTTTATTTGTCATTCATACCTCAATAAACTGGAAAAAATACTGACTGAAAGGCTTAACATCAGAACTTTGCCAAATGCTTGAACATTCTAGCATTATAATGGGTGGTTATTTTTACCACCATGAACCGGTCTACCTTAGGACATACTGTTAATTTCCTTTCTAGGACAAACTCTAACCATGGTTAAGGAATTCTAAGGCTTTTTCCTGAGACTGACTAGTTGAGATATAGGAAACGTGAAAACACATTTTGGTCAGGCAAAGATAATGTCATAAATAGACTCTGGGGAAGAAAGGGAGGTGAGAAATTGACCTTAATTGAATCTCAACAAAGGATGCTCTATTTAGAAGTAAAAGATACTATTTTGCAGGATGTAGATTAGTATCCAACAAATTTTAGGAATGCTTAAGAAGCACTCACTCTGGGCTGCACTCTCCACTAGGTGCTGGGGATACAGCAATAAATAAGAGAGACCCGGGCCCCGCCTTCACAGTGCTGCAATGAAGTGTTCTCAGACTCTAGCCCTGAGGTCACACAATCTCCCTAGCACTATTCGGGAAAAAGCATAGCCAGAAAGGAGCAACCGAGTAGGCATTAGGTAACTGGAGTTCAGATCCAGCACTGATTGCCTTCAAATCATGTGATGCTTTGGACAAGGCATTTTTCCTCTCTGGGTGTCCACATCGATACAACAATGTCATTAGGTGTTTAATCTGAGTATCACAAATATTAAGCATTTACCTAATGCTTAGTTATTATACAATTATTATCATAGCTATATTTCACCATACCGTTCTTTACCTTTACATTCTTTATATTACTTCAGGTTTTTATTTTAATACATTTATTTTTCAAAAGAAAACCTCTATCACTATCATAATTAAAAACTGGTATCTTATGACATAAACAGAAGTCATCTGTAAAAAACAAACATTTTACTAAACTTTAGTAAAATTGTATTGACAGCTCTCCATTAAACTGCTGTAGAGGAGAAAGACAGGAAGCCAAGACATGCTTCTTGGGATTGCAAGGAGGAGAGCTGTCACTACATACAGGCAGGAGTCCTACTAGGGTAACTAATGGCCTCTTCCATCCCTTTGCTCATGCTGCTCCAGGAGAGCTAGACTGACTTATCTGCTTAATGAATGTGGGAAGGATAAAGCAAAATCTTGGTTCAGATCCACTTCTTTCTCTTGGGAGCTAATAAGTCTCATGCTAAGTTGTTTTCCCCAATTAACACTTAAATGGCTGCCATGTACTTGCTACTCCTCGATTTTATGATCAATTTCGTTCAGAATGCCACTGGGTAAAAGGTGGGCTATTTTATCAGCACCAAAAGAGAACTGAATGTGAAAGTCATCAGAGAAAGTGGATAGGAAACTATATAATGGATGAGTAAAGCCAACAACTCCTTAGCTCTCTGATAAATCTGTACTTCCCTGAAAGTAAGAGATCCAGATGTTTAGCATCTCCTAGTGTGACGGTCACAGCACCATCTACAAAATATCTGTCTAAAGAATTAAACCCAAAACTAATCAAGTCTCTGGTTCTGTCAGCCTATGGAAATACAGGAAATAGAAGAACCTACTAAATGATACATAAAAATGCAATCAGCAATCCACAATGTTGGAAATTCTTCAAAACAAACAACAAAATAAAAACACTCCTTTTTCCAATAAATAAATGGCAGGAGAAGGGGATGAGGTGAGAACATAAAAACCAGCCAAGGGGGAAGATGGGAGTAGGCATCGTTTTCATTATTCCTCACGCAAAGTACAACTACAAACGCTGGAAATTATATGGAAAACAGACATAAGAAGACTCTGAAAGGGAGAAAGGAAAAGGCAGGCTGCTAGGGAGCTCGCAACTGAAGAAACAACATGGCGGTAAGTTCCCTGGGTTTGCTTTTTGCCTATTTTATCCCAGACACAGGGATGAAGAAACCAGCACCCTGAAAACACCACGGGGTGCAGACAAAAACGTCCCTACTCTGTTTAGACAAAGGGCCAGGAAAAGAGCAGAGTCCCTCTCGTCTGATGATACTCCAAATCTCTGCTTTAACTGGCTTCCTCTGATACCACTCTAGGAGGGGTTGGGGAGGAGAATGCTGCCTCATTATTGCCAGATGGGAGGAGAAGTCCAAGCTCCCCACCGGGTCTCCAATGACACCTAAGGAGTAGAGGGTTACTTGTTAGTGTTGGTGGGAGCGGGAAATCCAGCCTCCGCCTAGGTCTCTGATGATCCTCCCTGGCTTGGAGCAGTACAAGTGTCTGGTTACTGCTCTCTCCACTGACAACAGGGGAGTGCGGCACAGGTGCATCTCTACTAAGCTTCTTCTGATCCACTTCAGCAGGGATGGAAATCCAGGCTCCTTAGGTGGTTTTCTGGACCCTGCAGGGGGTGATGGGGCTTTGATACTGCCCAGCAGGCAGGAAAGTCCTGGCTACCTACACAGCCTTCTCCTGTCACCCTGTTTGGGAGTGAGGAGTAGGTGGTTAGCGTTCCTCATTACAGCCTGGGGAAGTCTAGCCTTGGAAGTCTAGCCTTCCCACTTGACCTTTGCTGGCTGGGGGGAAGGTGGGGTCCACAGCTGTTTTCAGTGGTGTCTGGTACAGAATAGCTACTGTCTAAAAGTTTTCTGTCTTGCTGATTGAACAGAGACTCAAGGATTTGTGGGACTAAAACAAAAGATCTAACGCTCATGTCATTGGAGTCCCAGAAGGAGAGAAGAAAGAGGATAGAGCTGAAAAAGTGCTCCAGAGAATTATGGCTGAAAATTTCTAAAATTTAGCAAGATACATAAACTTGGGTGATCAGTGTATGAACATACTATTCTCTCTTTTGTTTGTGCTTGCAAAATTCCATAACAGTTTTAAAGAGAGAAAGAATTTGACAGTGAATACCTTTTCCAGTCTATGATTTAATGTTATTTAACGCTATGACTTTGGGCAACGTAAAGTCACATAATGAAATATTGTAGTACATATCCAGTTATAATACTAATATTATAAATATCTGTAATTTTATCTAAATACACATATGGAGTTATTCCTTGTTGAAAATAGTCTACTAGATTGTATCATTTTTCTTTATAAAATGTTTGATTGTATGCTTATAGTAAATGTAATATGGATCCATAGATCAACTCTAAAGAATCATAACTTGAACTTTTTATTCTTTACTTTCTGAACCAATACTAATGAGACTTTTCAGTGAAGTTGATCTGTTTAATATTTTCTGCCTATTTATTCTAACAGTCCAAGTTTCTTATTTTCCTCCAGTTTCCATTCTACTTGTTTATTAAAGATTCAACTTGGCAGTAAGGGTAAAAAAAATCACAAAACACTGAACATTCTGTATAATAACTCTACAGTGCTCTGCTTAGTATAAAACCAAATCATTAATGTTTTTGTTTAATAACATAGATTCCAATTTTCTGGAGCATTGTGACTTCATGAAGCAGGTTTTTTAAAGCATCTAAAATGTATCTCACTTGGTATGCTTCACCCTTGCTGTTTGATTCTTTAAAAAAATTTTTCATCTTTTATTTTTATAGTACACTAAAACAAAGACTTTGACTCAAAGTATGTGATTTCATTAAAGATGATATGTTGGCATTACCTTACCGAAATCTGCTATTGTCCTGAAGCTATTTTATTGTACCTTTCCAGGCTGTCAGTTTCACTTAAACCTGATAATTATACTTATAAAATAAGACTTCTTTTCTTACCTGAAAGTGACTTCTAACATGGAGCACGTTGCCCTTTAAACCTACAATTGTTAACTTTGTCTGTTTAAGCTTCAGGAAACTAGAGAAGCACTGGCTAAAAAGCTGGAAGTAAAATGCCACATTGTGTAGAGAGATCTCAGTAAGAAAACATTTCTCTGGTGCTTAAATATTTATTTTTCATGTGCTCTTTGCTAAATAAACGTTTAAATCATTGACCAGCAGATGCTTTTCAAAAATGTTATCTCTATTATATAGCATCAGAATCTATAAACTCTATCGACATATATTAATCCTGGTTTTTCTTTAACCTTTTTACTGACGATTTAGAAATGAACTATCACCTCAACTCATACAGGGCTAAGTAAGCTGAAGTTGGTAAAAGGGGATATTTAAGAGGGAATGGTAAGGAGGGAAATTAGTCTAAGGCATGACTTTGTGGAAACCACTAAAATGAGCATACAACACTGACATGACTCTGTATCTAAGCATTTATCACATGCCAGGAGCTGTGTTATGCGCTAGGAATATAATAGCAAATAAGACAAGTAGGGCCTTTGTTTTTGTAAAGCTTACACTGTAGTGGAGGAAAGAGTCAATAAACAAAGAAAGAAAGAAAGAATTTTTAGATGGTAACTAGTCGCATGAATCAAATATAAGGGAAGTGACAGAAAGAGAAGGGGGATGCGTGTAGCTACTTTAGGTGAGATGATCAAGAAGGTCACTCCCATAACTTGGTACCTGAGCTAAAGCCTGAATGAGGAGAAAGACCTCATCAAGGGAAGAAATGAAAGAGAAGGGGAGTGGTAGGCAGGGCATTGTTTGGGGCTGAAATTCAGCAAGTGCAAAGGCACTGGGGTGGGAAGTTTTACGTATATACAGAAATAGAAAGAGGCTCAGGGTGAAGGGACAAGAGTGACTAAGGTAGAGAGAGGTGTATAATGAGGTAGAGAGGTGGGCAAGAGGTCGTATCATGTAGGACCATGTTACAGAGTCTGTATTTTATCCTAAGTGTAAGGAGAAACCAGAAGAGGTTTCACAGGGAAGTGATGTGAACTGATTCACACTATAACAAGATCATTCCTGAAGCTGTTAAGGGAAATGGATTTTAAGGGGCAAGAGTAGAAGAAGGTTCAGGTTAGAAGACTAATGCAGGGGAGGGGCAAGATAGGAGTAGGGGATTAGGAGGTACCAAATACTCTGTATAAAATAAATAAGCTACAAGGATATATTGTATAGCACAGAGAACATAGCCAATATTTTACAGTAACAATAAATGGTGTATAATCTATAAAAATTTTGAATCACAAAAAAATAAAAAAGAAGAAGATTGCAGTAGCCCTTTTGAAAGATGGTGATGGCTTGGACTAGGGTAGGAGTAGTGAAGATGGAGAGGAGCAGATGGATTTGAGATATGTCCAAAAAGTGCTACTGACAGCACTTGCTGGTGAATTTGAAAGGGAAGGGAGAGAAAAGGAAAGAAACCAAGGTTGACTCTTAGGTTTGGGGCTGTTTAGTTGGGTGGCTGGTGGTGCTATGTCCTGATAGGAGAAGAATTCTGGAGGAGCAGGTTTTAAGGTGGAAACCAAGAATTCCTTTTCTGGACATGTTAATTTTTAGATGCCTTAAGACATCCAAGTAAATGTGTCTGGTGGACCATTACATATTCAAGTCTGGAATTTCAAGGGCAGGTCAGGGCTGGCGATAGCAGTTTTGGACACACTGGCATCTAGATAATATTTCTTTTGAAGTAGTACCCAATGAAATCACTATACTGACATTAAATATCATGTAGGGCAACTGTGTAGAATACAATTTAATTGTAAACCTAAGTCTTCAGCAAAAACTGATAGTAGGCACTTCCATTTATACCAACTATAATCAAAATATCATATAAGTGTAACTGGAAACCCTGCAGGACTTGGAGACTCAGGGTCTAAAAGTGCTTTAATTATACAATCAAAAATGAGATTATTTAAATTTTCATTCACCGATGTGGCTTGGAGGGTATTTTCTGAGCTTCTGAATGTACTCTATTTATACAGGATTCTTCAACTCAGCACTAAATTTTTGCAAGGTTCTCACTCATGAATTCAGAGCTCAACCTGATAGTATAAAATATAAAATTTGAAAAACTTCCCTTATTTTGAAACCCAAAATGTGCCAAAAGATCCATCCTGCAGTTTTGCCTCTGACCTAGAAATTTCCAACTATGCACACAAATCATATAGAAAAAGCCATGTGGCATTGGTCCGCTTTCATCCCAGCATGAAATGGGCACATTTAAGTTCCAGGATAATATTTGGGGTAAGTACAAATTTTGTTTTCAGATCTCTACAAAAGATTATGAAGTTCTATTAAAAGAAAGTGTCCAACAGATTCTTTATTGGTGCACTAGACAGCTTGTCAATTTTTTTTTTTTTTTTTTTTGCAGTATGCGGGCCTCTCACTGCTGTGGCCTCTCCTGTTGCGGAGCACAGGCTCCGGACGCGCAGGCCCAGCGGCCATAGCTCATGGGCCCAGCCGCTCCGCGGCATGTGGCACCCTCCCGGACCACTTTTGAATTTTATTCTCTGCTTCAGATAGGAAGATTCAAATAAGCTAATGTGAAGGAGTTCATCCATGACAAATCTCATGGGACAAGAAAAGGAGTTGGACAAGCTCTGAGTTTCTGAATCTTTGGATACTGTGGGTGGGGAAGGAAAATCTGCTTAGTCTTCACTGGCCTGAATCAATCTCAGAATTTCATACAATGACGAAGAAACAAGAAGGGAGTCTAAAAAATGCCTTAAAGTGGTAAGTAAAATATAGTACTAGATGACCGAGAAATATCCCAATTATGAGCAAATTAAGAAAAGGACATAGAAGGTCTTGAGAGCAGTATCTCTCTCATTCACCTTCACACCAACAGATAACAATTTATTAAATAACAACAGCCACAAAAAGGCAGCAGAATGGAAAAAGGGATCAGACCTTAGGGAGTTTGAACACCTGGCTCCAAATTTCAAAGGAATGGATGGGTGTTCAGTGGAAAAAGACAAGAATTGAAATGTTTTAAGAAAAGTAAATGATCAAGAAATATCACATAGGTCAGGTTATTTGGCAATAAGCACTTAATTGTTTTAATTTCTCAACTGACTTTATACTGCTTCTGCATGTACAGTGTTCTTTTCCAGGCTGTCCCTCTTTGCACATTTACCTTTGTCCCCGCCTTGCAGACTGCCTTAGTCAGCTCTGGCTGCCAGAATACCACACACTGGGGGTTTACACAACACAAATTTACTTTCTCACAATTCTAGAGGCTCGAAGTCCAAGAGAATGTGTGAGGAGTGTTGGTTTCTCCTGAGGCCTCTCCCTGTGGCTTGCATATGACTGTCCTCTTGCTGCCTCATCACGTGCTCACCCACTGTGCACACACACCCTTGGCATCTTTCTCTTCTCGTAAGGACACTGGTCATATTGGGTTTGGACCCCATCCTAATGGCTCATTTTAATTCAATCAACTCTTTGAAGACCTTGCTTCCAAATACAGTTAAATTCTGAGTTTCTAGGGGTTGGGACATCAACACGTGAATTTGGGGGAACAAAATTCAGCCCACAACACAGACCATAAGCACGGATGCTTTATTTCTTCCTAATCTTGAAAATAACGGCATCCTCACATAAAACTTGCTTCTCAACTCTAATAAACCCCCCGGCTCAGGTCTGCTTTGAGTATCTATCAACGAGAGGTCATCATTTTCGCACTACAATCCCCGCAGCAAGTCTTTGCAATCTACTTGAAACACCACCATATAAATAAAATAGCTCTTTCCAAAGCTACTGATAAAGTTCTTTGGCCACATTCAAGGACCATTTCTCCATCCTACTTCTCCTGGTTCATTCTGTAGCACTGGACACTGTTCGCTGCCTTCTTTTGGAAATACATTGCTTCCTTTGGGACCGTAACTTTCCACACTGAAGGGCTCCTCCCTCTTCCGGGTCTTCTCTGTTCTCACTTTCCTTAAGAAAACTCTGCCCTTTTCACTTCAACCATCACCTTCTACACAGGTGGCCTTGAAGTGATATCTCCAGACCTGAACTGCCTCCGAACTTGAGTCTCTTACATTCAATGCTAGGCTCTGCATCCACAATTGTTTGAACACACACACTAGTATATATAAAATAGATAACCAACAAGGACCTGCTGTGTAGCACAGGGGACTCTACTCAATATTCTGTGACAACCTATATGGGTAAAGAATCGGAAAAAGAATGAATATACATATATGTATAACTGAGTCACTTTGCTGTACACCTGAAAGTAACACAACATTGTAAATCAACTATACTCCAATAAAATTAAAAAAAAAAAAAAGAATCTGCAAAATCACATTCCTCTTTCCCTCAAACCAGCACCCTTGCCAGCACTCTCTTTGTTTCTGTGCAGGATACTCAGGCTGGAAGCCTGGCATTATCTTGGACATTCATGAATGTTTCCTACAAGTGTTTGGAGAGCCCTGCTGGGACATACACACTGGGCTAAGCAATGCAGATACCAGTTGAATGAAAGAGACACAGTCCTTAGCCTTGCACCTGCTCTTGGTCTAGCCAACCCTCTTTTCATGCCCCACAGCCTGACATTAATTTCCATAGAGCCTTCCTTCTACACATCACTCAGGTGCATCTCCTCTTTTTTTTCTTTTTTTTTTTTACCATTCCTTACTGTCAAAACCCACATCTTGTTTCTCATTACATCATTTTTATCCCACTTGATGGATGTGATCATCTCCAAACTGATCCTAGGCCTCTAATCTCTACCTGACTTGACCTTCACCAGCCAGTCTCTCCAAACTATCACTACAATGCCAGCCTTTAACCACCAGTGTTGTCACCGTCACCCACTGCAGAAATTTTTCAGTGAGTATACCAGCCCTCTGAAAAACAAAATCCAAACTCCAGAGCTAGGAAGCCTGGACAAAAAGGACAGATTTGAGTTCCCGCTTTGCCATTTCAATGTCTGGTGTCCCCAAGCAAGTCATTTACCCTCGCTGGGCCTGTTTCTCAACTGAAATATTAGGATCAAAACTGCTAAGGAGCTCATGGGGTTGATATGAAGGACACTGGCATGTGGTATTACTACTGCCACTGCCACCACCTGCTGTACAAGCTGACGCTCCAGAAGCACATCGTGTGCCAGGCACTGTGGTTACTGCTTACTATTTAGTATCTCATTTAATCCTCACTCTGTACACTCGCTGTGTGACACTGGGCAAGTTTCTTAACCACTCTTGGGTGCTTTTTATTTGCAAAACGGGACATTGTAAGGAGCGAATGTGATAATATATGCAAGTGACAGTGCCTGGCACAGAGTAAGTTCTCACTAATGGTCCTATGACTCTTACTCAGCAACACTTATTGTAACTCCAGCATAGAGACTGTAAAACTACGTGTGTTCCAAGTGTATCCCTCTCCTATATCCTAGCCTAGACTGATGAGCTGCCAGCAAGAAGGAACTGTGTCTTCTATGTACCCTGTTTTCTGAACAGGAGCAAACAGCATATAGAAAGTATAATAAACCCTTGCTCAGTGAATGACAATGAATGATTTACCAGATGACAATGTTATCTTTAAAGGTGTACATTCTCTACTTGAAGATGTGATCCAGAGGTTTCTGAGAGTGACCTTTTTTTGGTTTATATCATATTTGGCTTTTTTCCTTTCATAGCATAGTGAAGTTACTCTCTTCTAGCCCTATAATTGTAGTGATATAGATTGTCTAAATTTATCCAAGACAATAAATATTCCTCTCCTCACCCCACCCCCAGATAAAATTAGCATTTTAGAAGAGAAAGAAACCTATAGGGAAAAAGTAAACCCTCAATTTTATCCCAGGGAAGTCTTGAAAAGATTTAAATTCTAATTGAATTCAATACACAATCAGAGAATATATATGGGTTAATGAGTGCCAGGAGTAAAACTAAATAAGATTCTGCCTCTTTTGCGGAAAATAAAATAGGTTCAGCGTAATTGTCTCCCAAATCTTTTATTGATGTAATCATTAAATGCAAATATTAATGAATTATACAGACAATGTTCAGAATCATTTAAAATAGCAAAGAGCTGTTGCTGCAACAAAGGAAATCAGGGAAGAGAACATCAAAAGCTTCACACAGATCATCTGCTCACCACGTTTATGTGAGAAATAATCAGAAGATGAGGCATGTCCTTATTATAGACTCATCATGCTGAAGTGGTACCAAGGGTCAAAACATCTGCATTGCTTTTCAGCTAAATAGAAAGTGTAACAAAAGAACAATTTCATTCAGAAGATAGATAGATAGATAGACAGATAGAGGCCTTTTTTTTTTTGCCCTGGGTAACAGTTTTCCCCCAAATTAATGGAAAGAGCGCTGTATATGTTTCCTTCCTCTTTTAGCATCCTTTGGAGAAAATACACCCTGATGATATTTTTGACAGCAAATTGTAAGGCTGACAGACTTTTCAGGAATTCTTCAGCTTTATTTCCCCATGTTAAATTTTAATCAACCAGATTTAAAATTAAATTTCCCATACAAGCCTCTATTTGGACACCTAAAATGTAAAAGAGATATCAGCAGAGCTGCTAGGGTTGAAGCTCCCTTGGGGGCAGGAATGCTGAGCACCATCAACTGCCTCCCCGACACAACCCCGAGTCAGGAAGCCTCCCTGTGGAACCCTGACATCCACGGAACTCTGTTTGAGTACCTCTGGACTAGACTGCTGTAGATCATTGGAACTCCGAATTTTATTCTTCTAGAAGGACATTCTGGTTGTTGAACACACAGGGTGTCACGTGGTGGAATCTGCGGGGTGAGTTATAAGCTGTACAGTTGAACTCTCGTCCCTTGGCAAATAGCCTGTGTGTCAGCTCACACTTGCTGGGCTGGAAGCCACAGCCCTCTGCTGGCATGGTTTTACTTTGCAGTCAGCCAACCTCTACATGTTGTTTGTAATCACTGATCTTAAGCTATCACTCCCCCTTCATGTACTAGTGCCAATGGCTTTCCAGACCCTCCAAAGTAAACCTCTGCATTTACCCCTGTGTTTTTGATGTCATTTCATTAAACTTGGCCCTTGTTTCAGTTTATCCAGGTCACTTGAGATTATAATTCAGCCACCTAATGTATTCATTTATCCTCCAAGCTAATGTCATGTACAAGACTGATGAAAGTAACTTTTTTAAAGTAGAACACCCCAGGTCCCATCTCATGCCCACAGAATCGTAATCTCCAACATTAGATCTAAGTAGTTTTATCTCCCCCATGTGCCCCTGGTAATTCAAATGTTTGGGAACCACTCCTTGAGGTCTTAATACAACTTGTTGGTGGCAGTGCATGGATCAGGACCAAGGACAGAGACCATCTGAACCCTGGTGGCTTTTAATTTATAGTTTATGTTTGACAGCTCAACCAATTTAGAATTCACTGACTCTGTTATCCAAGCTGACAACAAGAATTTCTTGAGTGATTTTTCCAAATACCTTACTTACATCCAGACATATCCATTCAAAATTTCTTTTGATCTAACCTTATTTTTTTAAAGAGGCAGTGAAGTTTATACTTCTAGTTTACCTTCTTCCTTCTCTATGTGCTCATAAGCCATCTATCTATTGGATTATCTGAAATTTGCCACTGGATTGACATTAAGCTCCTGAATCTATAGGTCGTACTATCCACTTACCTCTCCCACCCCTTTTTAAAAAGCATCACCAATATCCAAACAAACTGAGAAGCTCGCTTATTACCTTGTACAAAAGTACAGTTCATCTAGAATAGGCAAACGGACTCATCCAGGTTTCCGCCACTTCACATCAGTGTAGATGCAACATCCTTATCAGTGATGCGTTTTACATTTCTAGACTGATGGTCCCTCTTTTTGACAGAGAAAATGGGAAAAAGAACAGGAGCTGAGTATGGGAAAGCTTTTGCAGATGGTAACTTCAATATTATTATTACTCAGTGGTATATGTTAACATTTTATCATCCTTCCAAATCCAGGAACTTGCTTCTTTGGGGATAATAGTGCCAACAATAGTAATAAGGTAGTGGTGATAAATTTCCTTTCATACTTAATGCTCTTCCTCATTATCATACACAATTTTCATAACTGGTGCAGGCAATGATGCCACAGAGGAGGTTATAAAAAAAGAGCAGAAGGAAATACTATTACGTGAGCCTTAAAGCGCTTTCACTGTGACCTACTAGTCTGGATGTTACCTAAAAGCAAAGACTGTCTTACTGAGGGCTGTATTCTGAGTATCCAGACATTACCTGAAACTGCGTGGGGTTCAAATAATACTTCAATGAATAAGTAAATAAATGATTACATGAGTACAAAGCAGCTCATCTTGTTTAATCCCTACAATAGCCCCAGGAGTTCGCTATCATTTTCTACGTTCTAGATGAGGAAAATGAGGCTCAGAAAGGTTAAGTGACTTGCCTAAGATCACAGAGAGAATCAGTGTAAGAGCAACAACACCAGCCCATGGATTTCGGCTGCCAGATTTTGAATACACCTCATCTGTCTCTAAGCCATGGTTTCAAGAGAATTGAATTTGCTTTGCTCTTCAGTCACCTACCAGCTACAGTCCCTGGGAAAGTCTCAGAAACTTCTAGAGTCTTGGTATTCATACACAATAAAAAGGAGAAAATGTTGCTGGCTCTGCTTATCTATTTTTTTAACACTCAAAGGAGAAGATGTGAAGTTAAACATGAGAAATTATTATTATTATTACTATGTCTCTTATCTTCCTTAGAAGAAAATAGCTAAACATCAAAGAGCTGATATTTCCTCCTATAACACAGATGGTGTGCATGGAGAATTTTTTAAATTGCAGCACTGGATAGCAATAAAACAACTAATAATTATGGGAAATGATGCTGGCTTCCAATATTTTAAGTACACAAGAACATTACTCTAGATGGTATAAAAACCTAAAGCTGTATTTGCTACCATGAAGATTAGTTGCACATAAATACTGTAGAAATTTTTGCATCATACTCACTACTACCCAGTCTCCATATTCAGGGAACTGTTTGGAATTCAGGTAATTCTATTGGTGCTAACAGTCACTTTCCTCAAGAATCATTCAGATAATGGCTTTGGCTCTCCATGAAATTTTGTCTTATTACTTGTCTATCAAGAGGCTGAAGGTATAGAGCAAGTTGTAAAATGAAAGGACTGAAAGGAACAGATTTCAGAAAGTAGAATCAATATATAGTCATCCCTCCATACCCATGGGGGATTGATTCCAAGATACCTTCCTCCAGGCTCACATACCAAAATCCATGGATGCTCAAGTCCCTTACATAAAATGGTGTAGTATTTGCATACAACCTATGCTCCTGTATACTTCAAATCATCTCAACATTATTTATAATACCTATCACAATGTAAATACTATGTAAATAGTTGTAAATGCAGTGTAAATATTATTTAAATAGTTACCTGCCCATGGCAAACTCAAGTTTTGATTATTGGAAATTTCTGGAGTTCTTTTTCAAATATATTGACCCAAGGTTGGTTGAATCCGTAGTCTATTCAATGACTATGGAGGAGGCTCAAGTGCCAAGTAAGGGGGAGAGAGCTACACCGTGCGTCTGGAGATGTAGCCAGTGTCTGGATAACGTTGGGTGCTGTAGGCCAAACTCAAGATGCTGGATTTTATTTTTAATGAAATGGAAAGTCATTAGAGGGTTCAAGGGTAAGTGATATGTTTTAGTTTTGTTTTTAAAATAATTAATCTGCCTTCTTTTCATAGAATAGAATTGGGACAGGGGCAAGAAGTGAAGCTGGGAGAAGAGATAAGAGGTCATTGCAATGGTCCAGTTAAGATAGGAGGGCTTCTGTGTGGTTGACGTGTGGGAGGTGAGACGTGGTGAGAATCAGGTATAGGTTGAAGGCACGACTGAAGAATTTGCTGATGGGGCGGATGTGAGGTGTGAGTAGAAGACAACGAAGCTGTCTATAAGATTTTTGGCTAAAGTAACTGGATGAAAGGGGATATGATTACAAAAATAGGGATGGCCAGGATTTGGAGGAAGAAGCAAATTTTATTTTATAAATATTAATTTTAAGGTGCCTATTATAACTCTAGGTGGAGATTTCACATGGCAGTTGGATATTAAGTCTGGATTTCAGAAGAGGGGTACAAACTGGGATGTATATTTGACAATCTGATGAGGCTAGCTTTTAATTCCTAATTCATGAATCCCCAGGACTGCTTAATTGTCATTCTTTGAGTATGCTTCTTTGTATTTTCACTAAATCTACCCATCGATTATGGGTAGATAACCTATGGGGTCCCATAGATTATGGGATAACCCAAGTTATCCCATAATCTTTAAATAAATTCTCCACCTTGTGTCCCCTTACATTTACGAAAATAAGTTTCTGTTGTTTGCAACCGGAAACTGAGGCATATAATTATTATTATCCCCATTCTGTAAATACACATATAATTATTATTATTATCGCCATTCTGTAAATATGAATACTGAAGTCCAGAGACATTAAGAAACTTGACTAAAATCACAAAGGTAGTCACAAAGAGCTGGGACTTGAAGCCAGATGTGTCTGTAAGATAACCACCTCTCTCTAAAGTCAGAATATTACACAGCTGCTGCCTGCACAGAATATTACACAGCTGCCGCCTGGTCTCCTTAGCAAGAAGTTTTCAAAGGCCTGGAGCCAACAGGGCGGTTCAAAGTGACTTCCTGGTGGCGAGGAGGGGCTGGAGAGAGGCACAACTTCAAACAGAAAAGAGCATCTCTCTGGGAGAGCCAGCAGTTGCCAACCTGAAATTTCAGGAGACATCTCAAAGCCACAGGGAGTTTGCTTTTTCTCCTTTGGTAGCACACCGTGATTTTACACTGAGCCTCTGTCACAAAGTGCAAACAATCCAACTTTGAGGTGAATTTTCCTAACAGTAGAGCTATTCTGAGGGGGGAAAGCTATTATTCTGTGCCCAGGTATAGACATTCAATTCACATTCAAATACTTAGAGGTGGGTATACTCTCTTGCTGGGAGAATCTGATAAAATTCATCTACATGAAGTACAAGGTAAGGTCCTGTGGAGATCTTATTGAAGGCCAGTCTCTCATTAGGTTACTACCTAGAAGAAGGAGAAGGGTGTTTCTCTTGTTCACTCATGTGCTCCTCGGAGCCCAGCACAGTGCCTGGTACTCAGCATTTTTCTGCGTATATGTTGAAGAAAAACATGGAAAATATTTGCATTTCTTAATATCAAATAGAAGGCTTTTTACAAATTCTTAGTATCATAAAAAATTAATGGAAGGACATTAAATTTTATGTGAGACTCTTGAGGAAGGAGAGGTAGATCATAAAGTGCTTACCTTCAGTGGTTCTAATGTCAAACTGCCTGGGCCACTATCCTAGCTCAGCCAGAAACTAGCTAGGCCAGGCTCCAAGGTGCAAGTGGAGATTCCAGAGAGGTTGGTAAGAGGCAGCCTAAAGTGGGAGGGATCTTTGGGTCTCAGATGGAAAGCATACCATGGGACCAGGGAATAGGGAGGGGGTGAGAGCCTTAGGGCAGCAGTAGAGCTAAGGGCTGTTCACCCCCCAGGCACAACCAGGGACAGAGCTAGGACACAGGATGCAAACCCTGCCAAAGCCAAGAAAGCCCATTCCAATTCCAGAGAAGTGAGAAACAGGTCTCTGATGTCTGGGCCAAGTCACAAAGATTTGTATAATGATAGTTACTATTTGCAGGGCATTTTTCACGTGAAAAGCACCGTTTTAAGCATTTTTTACATGTTAAATCATTTCGGTCTTCCAACAAGTCAATGAGGGTATAGATTTTATTACTACTTCTGCTTTGCTTACCTCTACTGATTTCCTTGCTTAGTTTCATTTGCCTTAGTCTATTGGGAAAATCCTTCTTTTTCCATTTCTGAAGCTGCTTATGGGTTTGTATTGGGACAAATGTATTTCATATTCAGTGAACATTAACTGGGTACTTGATATGTAGACATGGGGACTAGAAAGATGAGTGAGACCACTGGCTCTCACAGGCTCATGAGGAGAGGGGCAGTAATGACAATGACACACGTCCTGAGTCCTTTGGGAGCACAGCAAAATGAGGAGGGCACTGACCCAGTCTTGGGGATTCAGGGAAGACGCCATTGCCTATTGACCTTGAACAAATTGTTTTACCTGTCTCTCTCAGTTTTATTCCCCCGTCAGCAATAGACAGAATGATAACAGAACGCTAACAGCGTTATTCTGAGGTTTAAATGAGATAATGTTTGTAAAGCATTTAGGATAGTGTTTAACACATAGTAGGTGTTTAATGAATGCCATGCGATTGTTGTATTCCTTGAACAAAGTTCCAAAGAACCCCATAGAAGTTAGCCAAACAGACCAGGGCGATGAAACACTCTTGATGCCTTGTGATTCCAATGTTGTTTAGTGAAACAACTCTAACCAAGCTTCTTCACCAGCCCCTGTGCTGGCTGCTAGCAATACAATGAGCACAGCAGTCATTGCTAAGTTCATGGAGCTTACTCATTTGTACAAAAGGCAGATAATGAATAAAAAAGTTACAACTGTGGAAAGTACTACAGAAGAGAAGGATGAGGCAAGACAAGACTAACAATGCCATGTCCTGCTCCTTAAGGAGACAGACTTGAGCTGAGACCAAGGATGAGTAGGAGGGAATTTGGAGTCCCAAGGCTGGGTGGCATGTAGAGAAGGTCACAGGCTGAAGAGCCACATCCCACCTGTGGCGACATCATACCCAACAGAGGGTGACAACTTTGAAAAGTGCTATTAATGCAGGTGAACAGCCCTGAGAGAATGCAGGCAATAAGGAACTGACCTTCGGGGAGGACAGGGCGCCTTCCTTGAAGAAGTGGTCTTCCAGGTTACAACATGGTACATGAGTCAAACAACCAGGTGGAGAGCCAGGGAGAGGGGGAGAGAGGCCCAGGCATGAGGAAGAACATTTGCAAAGGTCTCATGCTAAGGAAGGGGCCTGAGCAAGGGCTGGGGAAGTCAGAGCACCCAGAAGCAAGGGAGAATGGGAGGGGATGGAGGATGCAAAGCAAAGTAGGACCTGGAACATCAGGGTCTTGGAGGAGATGTTAAGAATCTTAAGATTTCTGAAAGAGTGACTTGTTCAAGATTTTATGCAGGTGAGTAGCATGCTCAAAATTGCATTTTTAAAGAATCACCCTGGCTGATGAGTGTAGAATGGACTGGGAAGTGGGGCCAGTGAAGATCTGGGACAACCAGTGGGAAAACTATTATCAATGGCCATTATCTTAGCCCTGGAAATCTGAATGATCTGGGAGGCGGGGGCTTAGGGCCTGCAGTAGATGCTGGTCTCACTGCCACAGGCTTTGAAGCCAGACACCTTGGGTGAAATCCTAAGATCTCTTGTCCTGTAAGTCTGCATCTGTGAGCTTGCCTCCTTACTTGCAAAAGGCAAAGTCATTCGCACTCCCCAGCTTTACTGTGAAGGTCACATTACATAATGGATATGAAAACACACTCAACAAATATTGATGATGGTTATTATAAACATGCATGTCCCTAGCTTATAAAGCAGGCTCCATTCTGTCTCAAGATGCTAATGATCATTCCTGCAAAATTTTCTAGACCAAGACGACATTAGAAAAAGAATGGTGATAAAAAACAAGTACTGATATAGTATTTACTATGTATCAGGCACCTTTCGAAGCACTTAAGACATATTCATATATTTAATTCCCACAATAACATTATGTGTTGTGTGTATTATTTGTCTCCATTCTTCACTCCTCCCTGTAGCCACTCCCTTTGCCATATGACTTTGCAGTTCCTTTTATGGTAGGGGCAGAGTATATAACTCTGCCCTTTGAGTTTGGGCTTGGCCATGTGCTTTGGTCAACAGGACAAGGCAGAAGTAATGGTGTGCCAATTCCAAGTCTACCTCTTAACAGACCTTATGTGCTTTTATCTTATGACTTTGCCATCATCATAAGAAGTGCCAGTCTGCTGGTCCAGGGAGTAACAAACCCTAAGTTGCAGTTTGGAGCGGAACCAGCCGAGGTGATCTTAGCTCAGCATAATCCACTAACCTCCAACTGACTCTTATTTATACAACTCAACCTCTGAGTTATAGGGTAGCCTGTTACGCAGCACTTTTATGGCAACTGCTAACTGATGCACTCTATAAGATGGTTATTATTGTCAGAGCTCCTACAAAGAGGAAACTGAAGCACAGAGAAGTTCAGTAACTTGCCTAAGTTCTTATAACGAGGAAGTGCCAGAGCTGAGATTTGAACACAGGCAGCGTGACTTCAGAATCTGTGTTCTTACCTTTCCTACATACAACCTCATAAGAAAGCCAAACCCTTCAAATTTAAAGTGTCAGTTGGTCTTTCTAAACATAACACAAAAAATAGATAATCAATAAGGACCTACTGTATAGCACAGGGAACTCTACTCAATATTCTGTAATAACCTATATGGGAAAAGAATCTAAAAAAGAACAGATATATGTATATGTATAACTAAATCACTTTGCTTTACGTCAGAAACTAACAACATTGTAAATCAACTATACCCCAATATAAAATAAAAATTTAAAAAATAAATAAATGTAACATAAAGCATGAAGAGCAAGTAAGTGAAAAACAAGGAGCTGACAGCACTCTACTTTTGTGTATTAAAATTCACACAAAAAATTAGATCTCTCCATGCTAAGACAATGCCTCTTCATGGATTCCTATCATATCACCACCCCCAGCATTAAGAAGCCCGCCTCAGTCACCTAGCTGGATGCATTCACAGCTTAGAGTGATGTAAAACGTTTGTAAGTGGAGGGGATGGTTTGTTTCGAGTGGAGCTGAGATGAGGAGGGTTGGAGTCACCAGTGAGTCAGGCAGGAGTGTGACTACGGAGGGCCGGAATCATCCAACTGACCTGTCCTCACTGTGATCCAACTCCTGGCTAATCCCCAAAGCTCCACTCCAGTGCTGCATGACCGAGGACTCTATAACCCGTCATGAATGTTACATAAGCCCAGAATGTACAGCTTAAAACACAGGAGGCTCAAGGCCAAAGTCGGAGGTTCCATTTTAGAAGGTAGCCCATGGCACGCTTAACTATACGCAGGCTCGTGAGGTCTCCCTCACTGTCAAGGAGGACGAATAATGATGATCCAGCTTATTCCTGGGAGGACATCTCAACTCCTGTGGGTTGATAGCAATCTCTTTTTCCTCTGAATTCCCCTAACAAACTGCTTGTGCCTATCTTCCCTGATTATATGTTTCCTTAAGATGAAGACTCTTTGGTGGATTTCTATTTCACCCCCAGCACCTTGTATACAGTAGGTGTTAATAAATGTTTGCTCAATTAACAAATAAATGTACATGGAGAAAGGAAGACATGGATTTAAAAGGACTCACTTGTTTATCACTGTATCACCAGTGCCTAGCACAATGCCTGGCCCTTGGTAGATGCTTAATAACTAGGTGGTAATGAAAGGGTAAATAGCACTGGGAGGCAGAGTACCTGGCTTGGACTTGATCTCTACACTGCAGTGTCTTGAAAAGATGCCCCATTGTTTCTGCAAATCTAGCTGCCCAGAACATCTTTGGGTCTTGTTAATCAACTTCCCCTTGTTCCATTAGCTCCCCAGCTGCCTTCCATAAATTCTCTGTTTACTTCACTCAGCTGGAGTTGAAATCTGTTGCTTGCAACCACAGAACCCTAACTGATAAACCAGCGTTTTCTCAAAATGTGGTCCACGGACCCCTTGGAAAGGGAAGCCATGGAGCTTAAAGAGACAGATCCGTAGGCCTCAACTTAGACCTGTGAATCAGAATTTCCAGCAGACTCTGCCTATTTGACAAGCTCCTTGGGAGATTCTTTTGCGAGCTTCAAGAACAATGGGGGGATGACACTAAAACTACAATTTTACGAGGCAAACAGCAGCTCCTTGCCAACACCTGCACGTCTTGACGCAAGGTTCCTCACCACCTCTTGCAGTGTATTTTCACCCCCTCTCCTCCCAGCTCTCCCCACTCCAGCTTCACTGGCATCGTTCCCACCCCAGGACCATCATACTTGCTGTCCCCTCTGTCTGGAACCCCTCCTCCAAGTCTTTGCCTGGCTGGCTCCTGCCTTTCATTCAGGTCAGCTCTAATGCCACCTCCTCAGAGAGCACGTTTCATATCACCTGAACCACACTGCCCCTCAACCTCCACACTGTCTATCATATCATCTAGCAGTTATAACTACCCGAATCGGTCATCATTCGTTTGTTCACTTGTTTTACTTCACCCTTACTTAGAATGTAAGTTGCATGACCACACGGATGAGCTTTTTCTTGTCTCTGCAGTATGCCCAGTGCCTAGAGCTTTACTTATCATATAGCAAGTTCTTAGCTGGGGTTCAAATTAGTTGAATTAGTTGAATAAAGGAAACCATGAATATTAGATAATCTTTGAACACTATGCTACATAGGACATTGCTCTAAAACTAGCCAGGATATCCTCAAGTCCATGTTCTAGTAGGTCTGCATCTTTATTCCCGTCTTACCCCTAGGTACTTCATGACCTTTTTTTTTTTTCTTAGATTCCATATATATGTGTTAGCATACGGTATTTGTTTTTCTCTTTCTGACTTACTTCACTCTGTATGACAGACTATGGGGAGGGGGAAGGGTAAGCTGTGACAAAGTGAGAGAGTGGCATGTACATATATACACTACCAAACATAAAATAGATAGCTAGTGGGAAGCAGCCGCATAGCACAGGGAGATCAGCTCGGTGCTTTGTGACCACCTGGAGGGGTGGGATAGGGAGGGTGGGAGGGAGGGAGACGCAAGAGGGAAGAGATATAGGAACATATGTATATGTATACCTGATTCACTTTGTTATAAAGCAGAAACTAACACACCATTGTAAAGCAATTATACTCCAATAAAGATGTTAAAAACTAAAAAATAAAAAAACTAGCCTGGGATTAACAAAACCAAATGTCACATTTACCTTTAGAAATTTGTCGTCTCGGTTTAATATTTCTCAGTATATCATCCACTGCTCCCAAATTTGATCTCTATTGCCTAAAAGGGCAAAAAAACCACTGCTTCTACTTTATCAGCTAGGAAAAACCTGGCCTAAATTTCCTTAAAGCAACAAATAACTAAGAATTCTTGCTTCTTGGAGCATTAGAGGAAAGCCAGCTGAAATGATTTCCCCGCTACTGCACACTCACACACTTGATTTGAAAAGCACACCTGCCCTCTACTGGATGTATATCATATTGCAGCTTGAACTCAAACTGTCAAACCCATTAGGCACAGAGTATCCTCTTATCCCTGAAACCAGATGAAGTAAGCAGATGAAAGGAGCAAGACCTGCAACAAATAAACGAGCAGTACTCACGGTGCCTATCTGTTGTGAGGGTTAAATTCACCAAGACCAAGTGAGTGGATCACTCAGAATTCTGACCTATGAGACACTGAGCATATGTCTTCCTGCAAAACCAACAAAGATGAGGGATAACTGGTCACTTTAGGACAATCTAAGAAACAATTAGGATTAAGTACTAGAGGGAAAAATATGCAAGAGGGAAGCAAAGTGTCTCAGAAAAGGCACATAGTCAAGAAAGTGAGGATTTGACCTCAGGTAACCCCAGTGGGGGTCAAATTCCTCACTGGTGAAACAAGGAGGGATTAAGAGGTGCCCACGTGTAGCTGTGCCTTGATAAGAGGTCAAGAAATCACTCACTGATGGGCTCTGGGGCAGCTCCAGGCTACAGACATGGTTCAGCTCACACAATGCTGGTTAAACTATTAACCACGAGAGGCAACGGCTCTCCAAGTTGCCCCAGTGTGTCTGTCTCTCGTGTGCACACATGCACACTTCTGTGATGTCACTACTGAGTGCAAGAGTCATTTCTATTTCACACATTGATGGTTTTCTAACAGCCAGCCTGCTTCCTGCATCATGTGACCTGCCTGGCCCCTGAGGCACCTGACTTCACACTTTTGCCTGATGCCTTTGGGATGTTCTGCATAATGGTGAAACATCTCTGTCCTCTTCACCACAAAGCACACACTCACTCACACACACACGACTTTAGCAATATGCATTTTCTTTCTCCCTCTATCATGGTATGCTCTGACGTCCTCATTTGCCAAAAAAAAAAAAAAAAAAAAAGAACGAGACAAAACTCCCCCATTCCTTGTCTCTCATCCCCAGCAAAGACCTTGTAGGCAATTTAGCAAGCATGAGAAGCTAGGATGATACAGGTCCTTATTGTAAGGAAAAATCTCCCTGTCCACTGAAAAGTTAATAAGTGTGTGTGTGTGTGTGTAGGGGGGGATTAACCTACATGTTTTCCCTTCTCCTTAGTATTTGGAGTACTAATTATAATTGTAAATGTGATAATTAAGATTCCTTTCCTACAATGCTGTAGAAGGGATACTGAAATGGAAAATCATGACATGTTAGCTCTTCTTACCAGTTTCTGCAAGAAGGTACTACAGAAAGACCTGCCTTTTAGAAATATAATGCCAGGGTATTAAGAACAGCTTACAGTTTAAGCTTTCATTAGCTTAAATATAATTGGACAAACTCAATGGCTTATTCCGATTTTTTGCATTTTACCTTTAAGAGAACGACAAGAAAAAGAACCAGAATGAAACTAAAAGACAAATATTGAAAGCAAGGCAAAACAGCATCATTTGGTACCTGAGGCAGGTACAGCTGATTCACCCATGCTCTGCCACCTACTGGGCAAAGAGAATTGTTTAAAATGAGGCAGGTCCTTCAGTTCTCGAACCAACAGAAAGAGGTCCGAGTAGATTCAGCAATAGTTTACTTACAGGAAGGAATCTGGTAGGTATGGAATTCAGGCAGAAGATAAGCAGATCTTCATAAACCATCTCTAATCGTCCAGAAACTAGCCTGCCTCCTGCCGAAATTCAAACTAGAAATGCTGGAATTTATCCACAGCAACCAGATGAAAATGTTTTTCAACCACACATTTGCATTTCATTATTGCTGAATCATGCCTTTAATCTTACTACCTACTAGTCTGACTTTGAGTAATCGTCAGTTAAGATAGTAACTCTTTAGGGACTTCCCTGGTGGTCCAATGACTAAGACTCTGCACTCCCTATGCAGAACCCTCCCAATGCAGGGTTCCATCCCTGGTCAGAGAACTAGATCCCATACGTCACAACTAAGAGTCCACATGCCACAACTAAAAAGATCCTGCATGCCGCAACTAAGACACGGTGCAGCCAAATAAATTCTTTTTTAAAAATAGTTCTTTAAAGAAATGGATTATTTAGGGCCATTGAGAAACCTTATAAATAATTAACATGAACCAAATGACATTAGGTACTTAGAATGTCCTCAGTTTTGTGTTACCTTCTCTCAATTTTTCTCAGTAATTCTCTGAAGTAAGTACAAGTATTATTCTTATTCTACAGATGAAGAAACTGAGATCTAGATAGTTTTAGCATCATATGTTTGAACAAGAGAATGTTTCCCTCACAAAATTATTCCTGAAGTAAAAAGGAACAGCCTTACATGTATATCATTACAAAATCTCTCAAATTATAGGGTATTCCATCACCAAGTGCCACTTGGGGAAGGCACAACAGTTCTGAAGTGACCTCAGTCAATCCTACTTTTGTACACTTATTAAGGCAAGCTGATAGAACTGGTCAAAAGAGAAGCAAAGAAATTTAATACATATTTCATACTTTCTATTAATATGACCTCTCAAGTAGAATGAACAAATACCATTAAAAATAACCTCTTAGGGCTTCCCTGGTGGCACAGTGGTTGAGAGTCTGCCTGCCGATGCAGGGGACACGGGTTCGTGCCCCGATCCGGGAGGATCCCACATGCTGCGGAGCGGCTGGGCCCGTGAGCCATGGCCGCTGAGCCTGCATGTCCGGAGCCTGTGCTCCGCAACGGGAGAGGCCACAACTGTGAGAGGCCCGCATACGGCAAAAAGAACAAAAAAAACAAACAAACAAACAAAAAAACAACCTCTTAAAATCATTTTTAGAAGTAAAACAGTAAGTAGTTATATAGCAAAGTATATAAACATAATTTATAAGAAGAATGAAAAAATAATAATATGTGAAAGTCTGTTTGTGACTTGGGTAAAAAATGCCAGTAACAGGATCATAGAAAGATTTAGAAGTTCTATATTTAAAAAGTGAAGATCTCATAAAACCATATTAGGTGACTCAGAGACGGCTCTAGTGATGAAAAGAAAATTGATGCATGAATAGAGTTCAAATATAATAGTTTCAGGAAATGATGAAGTTGACAAAGGCAATATTTCAAAATTAATATTTTAGGATAGAAGTCTTTTAAAAACACATGAATTTGTCTCTCCAGATCCACTTCCCAACTTTCTCTCCCCTATCCTCTCCCCAGGAGATAACCTAGGTAGACCACACCCATGGGCTCCCTTGGGCTCTCTTATGGGTTGGATTCAGCCAACGGGAGCCCAGCCAGAGATCAGAGGATGGGGAAGAGGGGGAGAGTGATTGATTCCTCAGCCTTGTTCCCTGCAAGGGCCCCTCGACCAGGCTATGCCCCTCACTGGAGGTCACCACTCTCTCATGACAGCTCCCTTTTTCCAGCTTCCACAGGTGCTTCTTCCTGCACCCCTCTGGGCTTATGATGAGAACTTCTCTGCTGCTACAAACCCCAGGCAAATGCCCTGCCCCATGTGGTCCCCCTATACCAACTACACTCTTATTAATACTCCCTTTGTAGTGAGCCATCTTCTTTGACTCTGCACTTGTTTCCCAGTGGGATCTGAATACATTAAAGAAGGAATTAATCTATATATTAATATGGCAAGATTTAATATTATAATTACATATTAACTATTGCCTCTATATTTCAAAAAGTTTATGCACTGAAGTTGACCAAAAGAAATTTTGGGGGGACTTTCATATTAGGAAAAAAAGCAGAGCTTCTAAAATGATCCAGGGCTTTCTGACTTGTGAGGTCAAGTGTCTGCCTCCTTATAAATCATAAAATAGGTAAGGAAAAGGGAGAGGCTGCAGACAATTGGACAATTGCGTCAAGTGGAAAATGGTGTATTCCATTATCTAAAGGGCTGTTGATACTTCGGAATTTTTTTTTTTTAATGCCAAGCTTGTTATTGTAAGCAAATTCTGTTGAACACAAGAAGTTTGGTCATTACCTTTTATCAAAGTGTCAGGAGGGCAGATTTCAAAGGGAGCTAGACAATATGAGAGAACTTTCTTCCCCTCCACAGAATCTTTGAAATTGATTGCAAACGAATCGCCTCTGAACAGCATAGGAGCGAGGCTGAGAGCTTTCCTAATGATGTACATCTGTGAGGCTTCACTTGGGGTTTGGCTGCATTTCCATCACTATAAACTCTGCAATTACAGCTCGAGCCGTTTCCGGCACTGACACGAAGAATGCGAATTGCAACAGCAGGTTTCCTGACTTGGATTTCTGCCAGGAGCCTGAGTCACCGTCCCAGACATCTGTAGCACATTAAACTGTACTCTGGTTATCTCTCAAAACTGAACAATGGCCTAAAGCTCTGAGAAAACAAACGGCTGAAGCCTTTTTGAGAAACCCTCTAACGTGAGGCTGGGAATTATGAGCCTGTACAAAAATTTTAGGCTCATTCACGCTGTAGAAGAAAAGCCAAAATAGTGTTGCTCTGATTTTTGACTGTCTGATCTTTATTTAAACTTCAGGGATTTAGATGGTCTGAACTGCAGACTGAATGTCTGTGTCCCCCCAAAACTCATGTTAAATCCTCATTTCCAATGTGATAGGATTTGGAGGTGGGGTCTTTGGGAGGTGATGAGGTTATAAATGGGATTAATACCCTTAAAAAGAGACCCCAGAAAGCTTCCCCACCTCTTCTGCCACGTGAGGACTGGGCAAGAAGATGGTCCTCTATAAGCCAGGAAACAGACCCCAAACCTGCCCCAGCCTTGATCTTGGACTTCCCAGACTCCAGAACTATGAGGAATAAATTTGTTGTTTATAAGCCACCCAGTCTATGGTCTTTCTGGACAGAAGGAAAGAAAAAATATAGCTGAAATGATTTTTGATGGTCTGAACTTTATTTCAACTTTGCAAATTTAGATGGTCTGAAAAAAAAGTAACTGTGCTGAAAGAGCAACCAAAAAGTATGGCTAATCCTCGTCCTCAAGAGAAGAAGTTCAGGCCAGTTGGGCAAAGAGGGATAGAAACAGTATCTTCAAACCATGTTCCCACTCTGGCTCCAACTCTCCATCTTCCCAGCTACCCCTCGGAGCCAAGCCACCATCCTTTTGGAGAGAAAACTGCCAACTCTTCATCACTTGTCTTCTGATTCGTGGCTCTTCTAGCATCCATTCCCCACATAGCAGCCATAACGATCTTTTATCAATATAAATTCAGGCATGGTTTCTCCTGCTTTAAACCATGCAACTATGTCCCACTTCTACAATAACATCTAAGGTCCTTCCCATGGCCCAAAGCCACCACATTCTCTAACCCCAGTCCTCTCTCTTATAGCTTTTCCTACTCCGGCTGTTTTTCTCTTCCTTAAACATGCCAAGCTTGTCCCCTCCTCTGGGCCTTTGCACTGACGTCTCTCTCTGCCAGTAATGCTTTCTCCAGTTATCCACGGCCGGCTCCTTCAGATCTTAACTCACTTATCACCTCCTTGGAGAGGACTTTCCTTATCATCCTTGTTTTCTTTATTCATAACACTTATTATTTAAAAGCATGTGCAAAAGAATAATAAGGGAATATGACAAATAACTTTATACTCATAAATTCTACAGCTTAGAAGAAATGGACCAATTCTCCAAAACAATAAACTACCCAAACTCAATCAACGTGAAATAAACAATCTGGATAATGCTATAGCCATTAAAGAAATTGAATTTATAATTAAAGAACGTCCAATAAAGAAATCCTCATCCCAGAAGGTTTCACTAGAAATTCTACCAAACATTTAAAAAATAATTAACACCAATTTTACACCATCTCTTCCAGAAAACAGAAGAGAAGGGAACGCTTTTCAACTCATTTTATGGGGCCAGCATCACCCTGACAAAGACATCACAGAATTAAAAACTGCAGACCAGTATCTCTCATGAATTTATACATAAAATCTTCAAGAAAACATTAGCAAACTTTGTCCAACAATGTAGATAAATAATTATATACCATGATTAAGTGTATACCTGGTCACTGGTCATGATCAAGTATGTACCTAAAATTTACCCTAGGTATGCAAATTTGACTCATCACTCATCAATCAATGTGCCTCACCACATCAACAAACTAAACAAATAAAATTGTCCAATCATATCAGTCATTTGACAAAATCCAACAGCCATTCATGATTAAAAACTCCAGGCAAACTAGGACTAAAGAGGAACTTCTTCAGGTTGCTAAAGAACATCTAAAATAATCAATACAATGCGGTGTAGGAGAAACAATAGATGACTAGACCAATGGAACTGATCAGAGAGCCCAGAAATAGACCTGCATCAATAGAGTCAACTGATTTTGACAAAGGAACAAAGGCAATTCAATGAAGAAAGAACAGCATTTTCAACAAATGGTGCTAGAGCAAGTACTTACTCCCATGCAAAAAAAAAAAAAAAAAATCTAAACATGGACCTTACAACTTTCACAAAATTAACTTCAGTGAATCATACATCTCAATATAAAATGCAAAACTATAATATTTCTAGAAGATGACAAGAGAAGATCTAGTTGATTTGGATTTGCTAAAAACTTCTTAGATACAACACTAAAAACACAATGCATGAAAGAAAATAATTGATAAATCGGGCTTCATTAAAAGTTAAAAACGTTTGCTCTGTAAAAGACACTGTTAATAAAATGAAGAGGCATGCCACAGAATAGGAGAACATATTTGCAAAACCCTGTCTGATAAAGAACTTGTATCCAAGATATATAAAGAACTCTGAAAACTCAACAATAAAAAAACCAAACAACCCAATTAAAACTGGGTAAAAGGTCTGAACAGATATCTCACAGACAGCAAAAAAAAAAAAGCATATGAAAAGATGCTCAACATGAAATGTCATTAGGGAATTGCAAATTAAAGCCCTGAGATACCACAGCAACGAGTGGTTAAAATGCAAACACTCCCAACACCAAATGCTGATGAGGATGTGTAGCAACAGGAACTCTCGTTCATTGATTGTGGGAATGCAAAATGGTACAATCATTCTAGAACACAGTTGGGCAGTTTCTCACAAAGCTGAACCCGGTCTACCATCCAATCCAGAAATTGTGTCCCCAGTACTCACTCCAATGAGTTGAAGCATACATTCACACAAAAACTGCCCACAGATGTTTATAGCAGTCTTATTGATAATTGCCAGAAACTGAAAGCAACCAGGATATCCTTCAATAGTTGAACGGATAAACAAACTGGGGTACCGCCAACAATGGCATATTATTCAGCAGTAAAAAGAAAGGAGCTGTGGAGCCATGAAAGACATGGAAGAACCTTAAATGTACATTGGGAAGTGAAAGAAGCCAGCCTGAGAGGCCACATATTGGATAATTTCACAGACAGTAAAAAGGTCAGCGGTTGTCAGGGATCCCAGCAGGGATGAAGGGAGGGATGAACTGGCAGAGCGCAGAGGATTTTTAGGGTGCTGAAACTATTTTGTATGATACAGTAAAGGTGTATACACGACACTGTGCGTTTGACAAAACTAGTAAGACTATGATACAGAGTGAATACCTAATGTAAACTATGGACTTTAGTTAATAATAATCTATCAATATTGGTTTATTAATTGTAACAAATATACCACATGAATGCAAGATTATAAATAATAGGGGAACTGTATACAGAGGAGGACGGGTATATGGAAACCCTCTACACTATCTGGTCAACCGTTCTGTAAACCAAGTACTACTTTAAAAATAAATCCTATTAATTAAAAAATTAATGATAGAATCTGGGTAGTGGGTATATAGGTGTTCACTGAAATTATTTCAACCTTGCCTTATGTTTGAAACATTTTATAATAAAATAATGAGAGGAAAAAAACTTACAGTCACACAAAACCTATACACAAATGTGCATTCCTAACAGCCATGAACCAAAACCAGCCTAGATATTCTTCAGTGAGTGAATTCTTAGACAAACTGGTCTCCACCTATACCATGGACTACTACCCAGCAATTAAAAGGACTAAATATTGATACACAGAACAACCTGGATCAATCTGAAGGGAATTACCCTGAGTGAAGAAAGCCAGACCCCAAAGATTACATACTGAAAGAGTCCATTTATATAACATTCTTAAAAAAGAAAAAATTACAGAAAAAGAGAACAGATCACTGGTTGCCAGGGGTTCAGGACAAGATGGGAAAGGGAGGTGAATATGGTTATAAAGGCAACACAAGAGATCCTTGATCCTTTTCTGTCTTGACTGTGGTGGAGGATACATGAGCCTGCACATGATAAAATCATATAGATGTGTAGACACACACACACACACACACACACACACACACATACAAGTAAAACTGAGGAAGTCTTAAAAAGAAGGTGGACTGTATCAATGTCACTATCCTGGTTGTGATTTTGTACTATGATGTTGCTGTTGGAAGACAGTTTAATTCTGGAACAGGAATGGAGCCCCCAATATGGGTCCTGCACTGTCACATGTGGGATATATATTTCTTACACTTGCATGTGAATCTACAATTATCTCAACAAAAATTCAATTAAAAAATTAACTGCACTACAAAATTTGTTAATTTGCTTACTCTCTGTCTCTTCCCAGCAGAAAACAAGCACCACGTGAGCAGGGACATTGCCTGTCATGTTCACTGCTGTATCCCCATCATGGCTCCCTGGAATTTAGTAGGTGCTTCATAAAAATGTGCTTAATAAATGACAATGACAACATGTCAGCATGAAATGACTGTTATGATAGAGGTATTATTCCATTCATTCACTTATTCATCTGACAGAAGTTTACTGAGTGCTACCCAAGCACCTGACAGTGTACCAGATAACAGAGATGAAGCCAAGAAAAAGTCATCGTCTTCAGGGAATTAAAAGCCAAAGCATGAGGCAAGGATTCTAGAAAAGGGACTGTCTGCCTGACCTTAAATCATCAGTAGCGTCTCAACTGGGGGAGAAGGGAGGGTACCCTAACGTTCACTGGAGTGGTCACCCCACTTTGGACAGTGATGGAACTGCAATGCAAAGTAAGAGTTGAAGGAGGCAAGCAAAGCTAGAAAACGAGTTGGCATGTGGTGGGACTGCTGGATTCTGAGATGTCCCTGCCTCTGGGAAGCCCGTCTGAACAGAGCAGAGACGATGATCACTGGTCCCTGCAGTGTCACTATGTGTGTTCACCAGCTACGTGCCCTTTTGGGCAAACTACTCAGACTCCTTGAGCTGCAATTTTTCTCAGGTATAAATGGAATTAATAACCCTACTCCTGTGTTTATGTAACTCTTAGATTAGGATCTGGGCCATGGTTCTCTAATGGTTCTTACACATCAGGCTGTTGACAGAGATAAGCTCGAATTTGGAGCCTCTGAAAAACATTCAGAAGGCGTCTGAGAAGGCTTCTCAGACAGATCTCCTACCGGGAGGTTTACTCTACTGTCATCAACTTGATTCGTTGTTTGAAGATGTTCAAAAAAGAAGAGAAGGGATGACCCAGAAAGCCAGATGCCCCCACCCCCAGGTGCTTTCTTTGGTATTTTGAGGGAACTAGACATCTAGAGTTCCACCCGCTTATGACTTGCCGTCTCATGAATGTGAGTGGGTGAGAAGCCAGACTGGTATGCCACAGGGCCAAATGTCAGAAGAGAGTTTTCGAAGGGTTTATTGGAGGCCAGATTTCTTTCTAAAAAAATGAAAAGAGTTTTATTTCTCAGAGCAGTTTTAGGTTTACATAAAAATTGAACAGATAATTCTCATACGTTCCCTTTCTCCACTGCCCCCCTCCACCATAAAACACATTTCCCCCATTATTAACATCTTGCATCGGTGTGGACATTTGTTACAACTGGGAAACCAATACTGATACAATATTATTAACTGAAGTCCATACTTCACACTAGGGCTCACTCTTTGTGATATATATTCTATGGGTTTTGTCAAATGCATGATGTCATGTATACACCATTATGGTATCACACAGAATAGTTTCACTGCCCTAAACATCCCTTAAGCTTCACCTATTGATCCCTCCCGAAGCCCTGGCAACCACTGATCATTTTACTATCTCTACAGTTTTGCCTTCCCTAAAATGTCATATAATTGGAATCACACAGTATGTAGCCTCTTCAGACCAGCTTCTTTCACTTACCAATATATGTTTAAGGTTCTTCCATGTCTTTTGTGGCTTGATAGCTCATTTCTTTTTATTGCTGAATAATATTTCAGTGTTCAGAGGTACCACAGTTTGTTTATCCATCCAACTACTGAAGGATATCTTGGTTGCTCCCAGTATTTGGCAATTGTGGATAAGGCTGCTATAAACATTTGTGGGCCATGTTTTGTGTATACATAAGTTTTCAACTCATGTGGGTAAATATCTAGGGCACACGTGCTTCATCATATAGTGGGCTTGGTTTAGCTGTATAAGAAACTGACAAACTGCCTTCCAGAGTAGAGACTATAAGTAGAGACTGCCTTCCACAGTGGCTGTAGAATTTTGCATTCCTACCATCAATGAATGAGAGTTCCTGTTGCTCCACATCCTCACCAGCATTTGGTGGTGTCATTGTTTTGCATTTTAGCCAATCTAACAGGCACGTAGTGGTATCTCACTGTTGTTTTAATTTGCAATTCTCTAATGACATCTGATGTTGAGCATCTTTTCATATGAGCATTTTCCATTTACAATCTTCCTAAGCTAGGTGTCTATACAGTCTTTCATTTTTCTGTTATTGTTGTTTCAAGATTTAAAATATAGATATATATCTTGGTTAGTAGGCCTTTATCAGATATGTGTTCCACAAATTTTTTCTCCCAGCCTGTGACTTCATTTTCTTAACAGTACCCTTCCCAGAGGAGAAGTTTTTAAAATTAATAAAGTTGAATTTTCAATTTTTTTTCTTTCATAGATCATATTTTTGGTGTTGTATCTAAAAAGTCATCACTAAACCCAGGGTCATCTAGACTTCCTCCTATGTCCTCTTTTAGAAGTTATATAATTTTGATCTTACATTTAGGTCTCTGATCCATTTTGACTTGAATTTTGTGAAAGCCGTAGTCAGTGTCTAGTTTTATTTTATTTTTTATAAATGTCCAGTTGTTCCAGCACTATTTGTTAAAAGACTATCCTTTCTCCATTGGATTGCCTTGAGGCTAGATTTTAAAATGAAGTTTTTAGGTTATAAGATATTAAACATTTATGAATATCCAGAGGTTACCACTGTTAACACTTTGGTGAATATTTCATCAGTCTTTTACTCCATGTAGTGTGTGTATATGTGTATTTTACACATTTGGAATCCTGTTATGTATGATCTCTACCCCTCCACCCCCTGTCCTCACTCGTACTTTCTTGGGACAATTTCTAGCTTCAACCTAAAGCAGCAATTTGTGGCCGTGGCCACTGGAATATGTTACACATACTCTTTTATAATCTAATTTTTTGCTTAACTAAATATTATGAATATACTTTTAAGCAATTTTATATGTCATCACTTTTTGCTGTTGCCTATTATCCCATGATATATTTAACCAAATTCTAATGGTCAGACATTTAGGTTGTTTCCAATATTTCTATTTGTTGATAAATGAGACATAAGAAAGGAAGCTACTGTGAACTTGAGTGCAGCCAGGAAAGTGGCCTTTAAAAAAGATAGGAGACAGGCAAGCAGAAGGGTCTGCAGAGAACAATGGCCCAGACAGAACGTACAAGACCAGGAGGGTGAGAGAGTTTTGTTAATCAAGAGAACACGTGAGTTAAGGCTACTGAGCTCAGAAGAAGCCCTCAGATGAACAGTTTTCCAAAAGCATGACTACTCCTAGGGCACTGGGTCAACCAAACTCAAGGAAGGTGGAAAGCTCGTGGACTTCCAGATCTGGTGGGTTCTACTGGCCCAGCCCTCCTTCATGCCCACTTGCACTTGGTGCTCTGTCTACATAGCACCAAACCCAACAGTGACGTGACCACTGTTTCCCCTGGACTTTGTACCCCCGAGTACGGGCCTATTTCTCAGTTGGCTTTATATTCCAGATGTTAGTGCAGGGCCCATTTTGGGGGCTGAGTCCCTGTTCCAGAATTAAACTGTCTTCCAGTAGCATGATTTCTAGGCATCTCCTAATGGAACTAATTTCAGCAGCTACAAGGAAGCAAAGGAAACACTCATTAGCAAGAGGCTGGGTCAGGAGTGACTGCAGGGAAATAGCAATTATGAATCAGGGGAGGATTCAAAATCTGCACAATGGGTTTGTAAAAGCAAGAGAAGCATTTTCCTCTGAGGCACCCAGCTTTCACTCTGAGTGCCTGTGACTAGTGATGGGGCCTCTAAACACCAACATCTGCCTAGACACACACACACACACACACACACACACTCTCTCTCTCTCTCTCTCTCTCTCTCTCTCTCTCTCCACTGAGACAACTCAGTCCAAACTTTAGCAGAGGAGCTAATGAAAGGTAGCCGTGACAATGGCTGTTATGTGTACCTACCTGGTGTCTCTTGACTATATCCTTTGCCACACCAGGCAAACAGCAGTCATCTCCCATCTCACCAGACTCTCCCTTGTAGCAACCTCGTCCAAGCCATACCCTTTCCAGGTGGGCCACATTTTACAGTCACCCAAGGTTAACTTTCTGATTGTAAGAGTCAAAGCCAATTCCTGATGGAGGTCTTATAAGCATATGGATTGCCTCTGACCCCGTTTGGCCTGCACGAGGCTCTTACATGCCAGAAGAAAAGATGTATTAGCTATTCTGAATTCCACTGCTAAACCATTTGTAATTATATACTCCTGCCCTGCTCATTAAAACAGCTGTGAGCCAAAAATACTTTATAGTACGTGACTGAAATAGCACAGATTATTCTATTTTAAAAAAATAATAGTAACCCTGTTTAAACTCTAAGAAGCTTTAATAGGGTCCACCACCAGGTGTCACCAATTTCTCTATTAATACAGACCATTGCTTCATTCTTTAAATAGAGTTTGTTTAGAAAATCTTTCAGTGAAACATTTCAGCTTTTAAAACAATTCCCCTTTGCACTGAATGTGAATAAACATATAAAAATGAGTTAGCTGAAAAAGACAAAATTTAGTTGCAGATTAAATTTTATAATTGTCTTTGGACTAGTGACTGCCATGAACGAAAAAGAGGTAATCTGATAGCAAATCAGAAATTCCTCCTTCAGTCTCAGCCAGTACTTTAGTGCTTGGCTTCCCTTGAAATTGAGGCTATTGTCTTTGCTGTTCCGATTCAAAGATGACACCAGGCTGAGCTGAGGACAGTAGGAACTTTCTACTTGTCAAGTTTCTGAAAAGTCCAAAGAGAGAGTGTAACCAAAGAAGAGTTCACCAGATTTGAAAGTTTCCTTAATTTGAATTCAGCAAAGGAAGGTTAAGATAAACATAAGGATGAGGAAAAAGCCTGTTCTTGAGAAAGTATGAATTTCAATCTGCTGTTTTTAGGAGGTGGCTTATTACTCTACGACAGTGGTTCTCAGCCAGGGATGATTTTGTCTCCCAGGGGACATTGGCCCTGTCTGGAAACATTTTTGGAAATGGTAGTAGGGGAAGGTGCAACTGGCATCTATGAGTTGAGGCCAGGGATGCTGCCAAACATCCTATAGGGCACAAGGGAGTCCCAACAATAAAGGATTATGCGGCCCCAAATGTCAATAGAGCCAATGGTAAGAAACACTGCTCTTGAATGATACAGACTCCAGGAAGAACCTTGGAGTCAGACAGACTGAGGTGATACATCCTCTATACATCACCTGATAGCAAGAGTGATTTCAGGTGAGTTATGAAACCTTTCTGGGCTTTGATCTCTTATTTATAAAATAGGAATGATGAAACCTACATCTGAGGGAAATGAGAGAAGCGGCCTGGAACATCATAAGGGATCAATAAATGTTAGTCTCATTTTCATAATTATTATTAAGGTTAAGACCGTAAGTTGTATACTCTTTTCTGTTGCATCCCCCTTCCCTTCTTTCTTCCTCCAATAAATATATTGAAGGGGTACTCTGAGCAAAGTACTGAACTAAGTCCTGGGGATCCAACAGGAGAAGGGACAGACATCTTTTGACCCTCGTGGAGTTTACACTCCAGGGTGAGAAACAATCATTAAATGATCAGTTACTTTATGAGCCTAACACAGCTGAGCTGCCCAGAGCCACACAGGCAATAAAGGGGACCAAATTTGAGGGCAGGAGTGGGAGGTGGCCATCAGGGAACACCTTTCTGCTGAAGGGAGGTTGGAGCTTCATGTAAAGGATGCGTCAGAGACATGAGCAAAGAGAAAGCCATGCCCTGGGAACCACAAGCCTCAAGTTTCCAAGGCAAGGAGGCATGAGACTCCAGGAAGTCCAATTAGGAGACTCAGCTGTCTTATTCCCTTCCTCACTTGCTTGGTTTGGAACTTTTTATTCTAGATCTATATGCTAGATATCATTTGAAAGAGAACACAGCCTGGAGAGGATGAAAGCACAGCCCTCAAGATTGCCCACAAGCTAAAGGTAACTTCGGGATTCATAGAGCACCTACCTGTTACCTCATCAGTGATTTTTATTCGTCCTGTCTTGCCAATTAGAAAGTACATGCCAGATAGAAACACTGGCTTAAGCCTCTTTCAAACCCTCAGCTTCTAGGTTTGAACACGCAACCTGGACTGGAAAAGCTCAGTATATATTTGTAGATTTGTTGCTAGAAGCCTGAGATCCAGGACCCAATTCTGTTACTTCCAGCTGTGTAACTTTAGAAAAGTCTCTTGAACTCTCTGAGTTTCCATTTTCTCATAAAGGAAGTGGGAGAGTGTACTACCCAGAGCTTCTGAGAACAGGTTCAGGCCCTGTAAAGAATTTATTTCAAGCTCCCCAGGTAAAAATATGTACCTGGGTTTGTAATGGAGCCCTAGACCTCTTCGAGACTGCTGGCTTGTCTCAGGAGTCCTAATGGAATGCACTTCAGAGAGTGGGTGCAAACGTACATGAACATATAAGAAGAGGGGTTTATGGTATGTGATCACTATTTCTGTTCTGATTAGAAGAGGAGGAAAGAGGATGGAACAAACCAAACAGTTTGGCAGGATGACCTGGAGAATCGGTTACAGAATTCTTGAAGGATTCTTAGAACTACACTTGCTCATAGCAACTCATAAACTCTTGTGATTATGCTTTGTAATTATGCTTTCTGACTGCCTCAGCTGCCTCAGAAGAATTCTGAAACATTAGCCTTGGAAATGCCTTTAGCGATCTTTTAATCCTAGAATGGCAACAGGTTTCATTTTCACTTGTAAACTCTGTCCAATTAGCAAGGCTCCCTGGATTAGTGTGTGGAGAAGGATCCTGAGGATGCATCCAGATTTAAGGGACAAATAATGTGATGATAGATTAGCAATGTCTGCCAGGGGAATAGCACGGGCATAATGGTGGTTGTGGTATGTGTATTGTATATTTCAGATCCTCATCTAGACCAATACTTTCCTTAAAATGAGGATGAAGAATTGGAGGGTTCAGTGACCTGTACACGTATGATTTAGGTCTACTGGACAATGTTAGTGACCTCTATTATTGTTAGATTTTTGTCTGAACAGAAAGTTTTATTTTAGAAAACTGTTTCTTCCTCATCTGGTGGAGCTATCCATTATATGCCTCTGTGGTACAGTGGATATCCATAGTTAGACTCCCTGGGTTCAAATATCAGCTCACCTAAAGAAGATGTGGTACATATATACAATGGAATACTACTCAGCCATCAAAAAGAATGAAATAATGCCATTTACAGCAACATGGATGGACCTAGAGATTATCATACTAAGCGAAGTATTAATAAGTCAGAAAGAGAAAGACAAATATCATATGATATCACTTATATGTGGAATCTAAAATACAGTACAAATCAACATATGTATGAAACAAAAACAGATTCACAGACATAAAGAACAGATTTGTGGTTGCCACCAGGGAGGGAGGGAAGGGGAGGGAAGGAACGGGAGTTTGGGATTAGCAGAAGCAAACTGTTATATATAGGATGGATAAAAAACAAGGTCCTACTGTAGAGCAGAGGGAACTATATTCAATATCCTGTGACAAACCATAATGGAAAAGAATATGAAAAAGAATATATATAAGTGAGTCACTTTGCTGTACAGAAGAAATTAACACATTGTAAATCAACTATACTTCAATAAAATTTTTAAAAAATCAGCTCACCAATTACAAGCTATATGACCTTGAACAAATTAATCTGTTTGTACCTCAGTTTCCTTATCCGTAAAATAGAGATAGTAATACTACTAATAATTTTTCTTTCATACAGCTCACGGAGAGATTAAGTGAACTAATACCTGTGAATAAAGTATTAAACTATGACTAGCATATAAAAACACTTTTTAAGTGTTCACCGTCTCCTCTTTTATCTCGTTTGGTTAGAGCATTTATCTAAGGGCTGAAATGCACACAGAGAGCAGTGGTCTCTTTTTCTGAGGTCTCGAGCATGAAGAACTACGGAAGCTTGGACCTGGTTGTGATCATTGTGGCTGCGTGTGATGAGACTGTCTACAAATACAGGGAAGAACAGCCAAGAGATGGAGAAAGACAGATCCCAAAGACATCATTTGAAATCCTGGAACTGGCCATATCTCATGCAGGAATCTGAACCCAGATTTTAAAGGATTTTTTATTTGTCTGTTTTGTTTGTTTTGCCTAAGCCAGTTGAGGAATGTTTTTAACGCTCACAATTAGAAGAGTCCTCACTATTCCCATGAGGGGCATTTAACTCTTATGTAGAGGTCTGTTCCTGAAGTCCTGTGTTTCAGAAGAATGCACGCAAAGGACCTGGAGGAGACTGACCAGTCCCACCACCAAGGACAGACAGGGCCCCAGGACTGCTTTTCTGTAGGGTACATGGGCTGGATAAAAAGCTCCTGAGGGCTGAGAAGCACTTTAAAGGCCAGAAAGGGTCACTGAGCTTCCTGACACCAGGCACAGCTGAGCTGACACGTGTCAGATCACAGGATTCTCTCAGCTCAGCCAGCCCAAATTGATGCTAAAATCTCTGCCCAGATGCCCATAGCCCTGGGAACAAGGTGTTACATGGCCCCCTGCAGGCCATCTGATTTCAAGGCTGCGCTGTTACTTCCCTGCTCTAATAAGGGGAAGGTAAGAGAGGGGGCTGCTTGGCCAACCAAGGATCCCCTTTATGGGTAAAGCCCAGAGGTGCCTGGACAGCTTGTTTCTAGTCAAGCCGCAGCCTGGTCTTAATCCTGAAAGCCCCGGGTCAGATGAAAAAATTGGTCTCATCCTTGATAGATTCTAGACACCTGAGCTTTATTTGAGAAGTCTGGACATCTTTGGCAAAGACAAATATGTTCATAGGGTAACCATATAGTTTACTGTCCCGAGACACTTTAGTGAGTGAAAAGGAATACTGTGAACTGTTCCAGGCCGCAGGTGTAAACCAAGATGGTCTTAAACTTGTAATCAACCTTACTAGTCAGTACAGTCCTCTCCTCAAGAAATGTGTTGCGTTACATTTGGAGATTTGGTCTGATTCAAGAAATAATTTGTATTAAGAACAAATTCATTCATTTTCTTCCAAATTACAACATCATGATGACTTGGTTAGCAGGTTAGTAAATTACAACATCATGATGACTTCCTAAAGGTTAGCAGAGCAGGTTGGTTAAAGGATTCGACTATTTTAGATATATTTATCTATTTTAGATCCTGGGTTCAAATACTGACTTGACCACTAAATGGCTGTGCCATTTTAGGCAAGTTACCTCTCTGTGCCTCAGTTGTCTCACCTGTAAAATAGGCCTAAGAAGAGTAGTTACCTCTTTGGGTTATTGTGAAAATTAAATTATAATGTAGGTTAAATGGTTAGTGGCTGATACATAGTGAGCTTTCAATTATTATTAGCTATTATTTTTAATATTTAAAAAACCCTCGACTATGAATTGAGAGCTCTGGAGCCAGGCTGCTCCAGACACTCTAAGTCTTTCATTTATTTGCTTGAACAGGCAGTGTATTTTTCTAGGTTCATTGATAATAATTATTACTTTTGCACTAAGGACGTTGAGGACTGGCCCTAGTTTCCAGAACTGGGATAGCTGAGATCATCTGAAGGTTGGAGGTGACTTATAGATTGTATTCAAATCATTCAAACAGGAAATATAATGTGCAGTTACTATAGTGCATCTTATTTGATAAGTGTTGGAGATATGACAGTAAATTTGGAAAAACAGGTCCTGGCCTCTCCTGGACATTATAATAAGTAAAAGGCAGAAAAAAAGTAAAGCCATCCAATACTCGTGTCTACACACAAGCCACTAACAAACGTGGCAGGCTTATTTGATCATAGTGGATTCAGACACCAGCTCTCAGGAATTCAGTTCTTCAGAGGTCACATCCATCCTCCGGTCATATGCTGGTTTGCATGACCACAGTGCACAAGCCTCCACAGTTTTCCTGCTCAGCCCTAGAGCATTTCATTCTTCCCAGGACTGCTGGCTACTATTCTTAGTCACCAGCAATTTTGCTTTTATGCTCATCCTCTTGTCCATTTAAAAAACACATGATTGTGAGTCAAAGCCAGAGAGAACAGGCATGTTAGGGGAACTGGGGCCGGGAGCTCTCAACCCAGTGATTAAGTTTTTAGATCATGCTGGTACATTATGAATTCCTCCTTTTAAATATAGACCAGTTTCATTTGATATGAAATGGGCTGACTCAGGCTAGGAATGCTAAACGGGTCACCTAATTGTAGTGAAATGTGCTGCCTGAATAAAAGAATCTGGACAGACCCAAAGAGGGAGAGGACGGCTCTGAGCTTCTAGAGCCTGGGGATAAAGGGAGAAGTGAGAAGGAACTCTCTGCTTCTATCACAGTTTTTCTGAGGGTATGTATATTTTTTATGGCTTAGTATTGAACATCTTGAATGATATATCTGGTCTTATGACAGATATGAAATTTGTAGGCTTTCGTAAAAGTAATGCTAACACCTAGTGATGGGCCCATGAAAATCTATTTTAGATTCAGCATACGTGACAGTCTATGTTTGAATAAAATTTCACAATTTATATCTTATTCATTTCTTAACAATATTTAGTTTGCCCTGCTTTTTCCATCTGGGCCTCTCCTGGTCCTTTTCACACAGCGCCCTTTGCAAAGCAAATTTCTTGACCTATTACATACAGTAAAGTGCAAAAGAGCTCAATGAATTTTTACAGAGTGAACACATCTATCGACTCAGTTCCTAGATCAACAAAAAGAATATTATCAGAACCCCAGAAGTCCCATCCTACCCTCTTCCCAGCAAAGTTAGCTATTGTCTTGACTTCCAAGACCGTAGATCATTTAAAAAATTTAATTACCTACTATATTCTCTTCTGTATCTAGTTTCTTTTTATTTTTTGTGTGAAATTCATCCATGGTGTGTGAACTCAGTCTGATCTTTCTTCTTGCTGTAAGTAGTTCAGTGTATAAATACACCACAATGGATGTGCCTATCATGCCACTGATGAACATGTGTGGTTTTACCAATAGTCTGTTATGAACATATTTATTTGTATCTTTTGGGGAACACATACTTAAGAACTGCTTGGCCATATAAGTTACATTACATATAATAATATATAATATTACTGTATATAATATATATTATATACAATTACATACTGCATGTATATGATATACCTACATATATTCCACATGCACCTACATATATATTTACTTTAGTAGGTACTACTAAATAGTTATCCAAAGTCACATCCACTGACATCCCCAACCAGCAGTGTAAGAAAGCTTTCATTCTTCTATAACCTTGTTATCACGTAGTATTGTTTTGTTCATTTTAGTCATTTTGGTGGAGGCACATTTCCTTTTATAGTGTGTATATTCATCTCAATTCGTCATAGTCAGTGGCTATTTTCCTCCTCCCAACTTGCACAAATGACTGCAACTTTAACATAGCTAGTAATTAATATGTATCAGGTCACTGAAAAAGAAAACAAAATGCTAAAAATAAAATGTCAGTGGTTCATTTTATTTCTAGAAGGGATTTAGTCTTCTAATGGATTGAGAAAACATCACTACTAATTTTGGGAAAAGTTAGGAGTGGGGAAATGGATCTGATGGTCATTTAAATCCAAGATATTTCCATATTACACATCCTAAAACCAGCCCAATGTAAACTTAATTAGCAAGAGTACAGGCACACCCTTCAATTACTTCCATGAGTTACTGAGTCCAATTCTTGCCATGGACTTCTGCTTTCTTCTGAAGATCTCCAAGTTATTAACAACCACAACTCCCTTTCTTGGTGCTATTTAACAGAGAGACACCAATGGGGGATGAAAAAGACATAGGTATCGGGGCATCACTGTGGGAAGGTGAAGACTGAGGACCAGAATCTAGGCTTCCAGGCTTTCAGTTTCATCATGACAGGGTATCACCTTTGGGACAAGACTGGCCACTCGGTGATCTGGAGTAAACAAAGTAAAATCCCAACCAGTGACCTTCTGAAGTTCCTTTTAATCCACAAGAAATGGTGATGTCCTTTGGAACCCCAGCATAATCCCATTTGTATGAAGGAGACTTTCACAACACTGACATGGCTTAACTATGGCTCCTGATAGCTGATAATGGAAAAATAAAGTCGCTCCATCACAAGGTAATTTGGTTCATACAACAGTCCCAAATACATACCCTGAGAAATAAGTTCTATGTGATTAACATAAGCCAGCCTCTGCCTCTACTACCTGGAGAGTGATGGGTAAGAGCTCACCGTTTGCAGTCAAACAGCTCTGTCCAAACTCCTGCACCACTGCTGGCTTTAGTGGGACCTCTAACATGTTCCTTAACTTTTCAAGGCCTCATTTTTCTCATTAAAGTCATTGTTTCCATGACCAAGAGGTGTTGTGGAGAGCAGAGATCACCCATGTGTGGCCGAATCATAATTTGAGGTCTTTACCAATCTCTTCTTTTACTCTCCCTGCCTCAGCCCCATTCAGGTGGGGAGACATGGGTCACCATTTGTCCTGGGGCTGGAGTCCTCAGAAGTGGGCCAATGAATAAAAATGACAATTTCTCAGCTTCTGGTTCCATCTCAGACACACAGGGGTATGGAGACGAAATGAATCTCCTCTTATAGTCCCAAGACCTCCAGAGCCCTAAAGTGTTGTGAGGATGGGACCTGCAAAATTTCCCCTGGGTCTTAAGGGGGAAGTGAAAGTTGGCTGAGGAGGAGAGGTAAAATGGACCGGTACCAGGTCCTGTTACAGGCACAAGGAGCTAAGTGTGAGACACCCACTGTGTAGATAGTTTCCACTGGGAATAACGGGGGGATTGAGCTTCACCTCACCAGGTTATCTGAGCCAGGAGTCTAATGGGGGCAAGTCAGAACTGGCAGATTAACTGGTCTCTATTTGCAGGTTTATAAAGATCTGATTAAATGAATTTACATTGAGTGTAGGAGGCTAACAGAGGGCCTGCCAGGTCCAGACAGAGAAGTGGACACCCAGTCCCTACTGTCAGCAGGTTGGCACTTTAGTAAGCTCTCCTGGGCTTAGTACCCTCCCCGGGTCAAAGGGAGGAATACACTGGAGGAAGGGTGATTCTGAACATGATTGAATTCCAAACGTGGCTTGACTAACACATTTCAGAATCACACCTTTCTTCAAAGTATGTGGATGATGTTCTGATCACTAGGTAGATTGTGGGCTCAAATTATTTTATTAAAGAAACTGTTAAGTTATGTTTCTTGTATACCCCAAGTGAGTCATGCTGAGAATTCATACCTTTTACATGTGAAGAAAATGCCTGGTACCAGTCAGTGGTCATTACTATTATCTGAGAGGTCTAATTAACATCCTGTCTCTCGTCACCCCAGAATTAAGTTGTAATTGCAGTGGCTGTTCTGCCATGCTATAAATAGTTTTTACTAATACTGTACAAGCAGAGAATTTTTCAGCTTCTTACCTGCTGGGAGGACTTTTGGGCTATCAGGATATACAAATCCAGACAACCCACCAGATGGCCTCATTAAAAGAAAATCTGATTTGTATAAAGCATTCTTCACCATTATCAATCTGAGTTCATATAACTGAGATAAAATGGGAAGAAAATACCTTGAGAGAATCAGAAACACACAACGCAAGTTTCCTGAGTCCATGGGAAGCCATGCGCCTCTCACTTGTGATATTTGTTGTGTTCTCTCTCGAGGTCCGTGGAGAACAGCCAGTTACCCATCACCATCTGGCCAGGCTAATTCTGGGTGGCTGCAGCTGCAACCCAGTGTCTGGTAATCACAGCTCCAGGTTCTCTCCATACTAAATAGCTCCTAGCTCAAGGGCCAGCAGATTCACTAAAGGCAGCCTCTCTCTCTAGCAAGCGATCCAGATTTCAAGGCACCAAAGAGCCACCCTTATCATTCATAGACCCAATACTGTATGCTTCCTGTCTCTCCTCCCAGGGGTCTCTATTGCACTTTCAGGACCAATTACCTGGACCACACATCTCACCTGGATAGGACCTCTTACATGGACTCTTGCAGTAGGTCCTAAAACTGCTCTCTCTCTTCTGATTTTCCATTCTATCAATATAATCTATCCAATGCCAGTTCCAGGTTAATCATCCAAAAGCCCAGATCAAGCCATATCATCTCCCAGCTCACAAACCTTCATATTTCCATGTTAGCTACAGGGGTCATCTGGTCCCAGTCTTAGGAAGCAATACGATGTAATGGCTGAGATCACTGATACTGATTCAGATCTGCTGCTCCCTTAACATCCTTTCATCAAGTTAGTTACTCTCTCAGTTTACTCATCTTAAAATGAGATTAATGATACTTACACAACTGTGGTGCGGATCAAGTCAAATCAAAGTGATTTGCCTAGTACCTTTACACTGAAAATACTCCCTGGGGGCAGGTGATAGTTATAATATTAAATTTTCAGTAGTATTACTTCTTGCTATTGGCCAATATTCCAGCCACAAAGGACTATCTATTGAGGCAGTATATTGTCCGTGGCTAAACATTAGGATTTTGCAATCAGATTAGGGTTAAACGACGAGTCTGCTATCTACTGTGTGACTTGAGCAAGTTACTTAACCTTTCTGGACGTCACTGTCCTTGTCAGTAAAATGCAAATAATAATACCTATCTCGTGGAGAGGTTCTGAGTATTAAATGAGAGAATGCATGTGAAAAACTTAACATAATTCTTGGAACAAAGTAAGGGCTGAAGGAAAGTCAAGCATTACTTCCTGTCCTATTTTGAGCTTACTTTAATATAATCTCTTTGAATGTACCTTCTTTCATTTGTGTCTTTTGCTTTTGCTTTCCTCCCCTATTCTAGAAACACCATTCTATTTATAACTCACCAGGTCCTACAGTCTTTAAATCCAGAACAACTACTCAAATGTTTCCTCCTCCAAGAAGCCTTTCCTGATGTCTTAGCAGGAAATCACCTCTCAGGAATAAATTACTCTGTGAGTATAAAGGAGTACTTTCCAACATAACTGAGGCATTCTGGTGTGGACAAAGAATGTTGCCTGCTATTTCAGTAAACAAAGAATGTTGCCTGCCATTCCCCCGCAACAAGCCATCAGCCACTGGAGCCACCTTAATGGTGCACCCTGAGGGGAATTCAGGATGGAGAAAAACAGGATACTGGCCCGAGATAGCTGAGATGCAAATGAAAGAAATAATTTCAGTGAGCCCAGACTCACTGAGATCATTAACTTGAGATGTCTGTTTTTTTGTGATTAGCAGTAATCTTTTGATGTTTGACTACAAGTCTTTTTTTTTTTTTTCTCCCTGAGCAAAAACTCCTATATATCCTGGTTCCTCCCTTACCTCTTGGGAACAGTTCCCCAGAGCTATCTGGGAGGTTGTCTCCTGGGCCATAGTCCTAAGTAAGGTCCAGGAATAAAACATAACTGTCAGCTTGTAGGCTGTGCCTTTTTTTAGTTGACAATGAACTGTGTATAATTTTTTTGAATTTTATTATTTTTTTTTTATACAGCAGGTTCTTATTGGTTACCTATTTTATACATATTAGTGTATATATGTCAATCCAATCTCCCAATTCATCCCACCACCACCAACCCCCTCCCCGCTTTCCCCCCTTGGTGTCCATATGTTTCTTCTCTACATCTGTGTCTCTATTTCTGCCTTGCAAACCAGTTCATCTCTACCATTTTTCTAGATTCCACATATATGCGATAATATATGATATTTGTTGTTCTCTTTCTGACTTACTTCACTCTGTATGACAGTCTCTAGGTCCATCCGTGTCTCTACAAATGACCTAATTTCGTTCCTTTTTATGGCTAATATTCCTTTGTGTATATGTACCACATCTTCTTTATCCATTCGTCTGTCGATGGGCATTTAGGTTGCTTCTGTGACCTGGCTATTGTAAATAGTGCTGCGATGAACATTTGGGCACATGTCTCTTTTTGAATTGTGTTTTTCTCTGTGTACATGCCCAGTAGTGGGATTGGTGGGTCAATGGTAATTTTATTTTTAGTTTTTTAAGGAACCTCCATACTGTTTTCTATAGTGGTTGTATCGATTTACATTCCCACCAACAGTTCAAGAGGGTTCTCTTTTCTCCACACCCTCTCCAGCATTTGTTGTTTGTAGATTTTCTGATGATGCCCATTCTAACTGAAGTGAGGTGATACCTCATTGTAGTTTTGATTTGCATTTCTCTAATAAGTAGTGATGTTGAGAAGCTTTTCGTGTGCCTCTTGGCCATCTGTAGGTCTTCTTTGGAGAAATGTCTATTTAGGTCTTCTGCCCATTTTTGGATTGGGTTGTTTGTTTTTTTAATATTGAGCTGCATGAGGTATTTATATATTTTGGAGATTAATCCTTTGTCCATTGATTCGTTTGCAAATATTTTCTCCCATTCTGAGGGTTGTCTTTTCGTCTTGTTTATGGTTTCCTTTGCTGTGCAAAAGCTTTTAAGTTTCATTAGGTCCCATGTGTTTATTTTTGTTTTTATTTCCATTACTGTAGGAGGTGTGTCAAAAAAGATCTTGCTGTGATTTATGTCAAAGAGTGTTCTTCCTATGTTTTCCTCTAAGAGTTTTACAGTGTCTGGTCTTACATTTAGGTCTTTCATCCATTTTAAGTTTACTTTTGTGTATGGTGTTAGGGAGTGTTCTAATTTCATGATTTTACATGTAGCTGTCCAGTTTTCCCAGCACCACTTACTGAAGAGACTGTCTTTTCTCCATTGTATATCCTTGCCTCCTTTGTCACAGATTAGTTGACCATAGGTGTGTGGGTTTAACTCTGGGCTTTCTATGCTGTTCCACTGATCTGTATCTCTGTTTTTGTGCCAGGACCATATTGTCTTGATTACTGTAGCTTTGTAGTACAGTCTGAAGTCAGGGAGTCTGATTCCTCCAGCTCCGTTTTTTTCCCCTCAAAACGGCTTTGGTTATTCGGGGACTTTTGTGTCCCATACAAATTGTGAAATTTTTTGTTCTACTTCTGTAAAAAATGCCATTGGTAATTTGATAGGGATTGCATTGAATCTGTAGACTGCTTTGCATAGTATAGTCATTTTCACAATGTTGATTCTTCCAATCCAAGAACATGGTATATCTCTCCATCTGTTTGTGTCATCTTTGATTTCTTTAATCAGTGTCTTATAGTTTTCTGAGTACAAGTATTTTACCTCCTTAGGTAGGTTTACTACTAGGCATTTTATTCTTTTGTTGCAATGGTGAATGGGATTGTTTCCTTAATTTCTCTTTCTGATCTTTTGTTGTTAGTATATAGGAATGCAAGAGATTTCTGTGCATTAATTTTGTATCCTGCTACTTTACCAAACTCATTGATTAGCTCTAGTGGCTTTCTGGTGGCATCTTTAGGATTCTCTATGTATAGTATCATGTATCTGCAAACAGTGACAGTTTTACTTCTTCTTTTCCAATTTGTATTCCTTTTATTTCTTTTTCTTCTCTTATTGCCGTGGCTAAGACTTCCAAAACTATGTTGAATAATAGTGGCAAAAGTGGACATCCTTGTCTTGTTCCTGATCTTAGAGGAAATGCTTTCAGTTTTTCACCACTAAATATGATGTTTCCTGTGCGTTTGTCATATATGGCCTGCCTTTATTATGTTGAGGTAGATTCTCTCTATACCCACTTTCTGGAGGGTTTTTATCATAAATGGGTGTTGAATTTTGTCAAAAGCTTTTTCTGCAACTATTGAGATGATCATATGGTTTTTATTCTTCAATTTGTTAATATGGTATATCACACTGATTGATTTCCGTATATTGAAGAATCCTTGCATCCCTGGGATAAATCCCACTTGATAATGATGTATGATCCTGTTAATGTGTTGTTGGATTCTGTTTGCTAGTATTTTGTTGAGGATTTCTGCATCCATATTCATCAGTGATATTGGTCTCTAATTTTCTTTTTTTGTTGTATCTTTGTCTGGTTTTGGTATCAGGGTGATGGTGGCCCCATAGAATGAGTTTGGGAGTGTTCCTTCCTCTGCAATTTTTTGGAAGAGTTTGAGAAGGATGGGTGTTAGCTCTTCTCTAAATGTTTGACAGAATTCACCTGTGAAGCCGTCTGGTCCTGGACTTTGGTTTGTTGGAAGATTTTTAATCACAGTTTCAATTTCATTACTTGTGATTGGTCTGTTCATATTTTCTCTTTCTTCCTGGTTCAGTCTTGGAGGGTTATACCTTTCTAAGAATCTGTCCATTTCTTCCAGGTTGTCCATTTTATTGGCATAGAGTAGTAGTCCCTTATGATGCTTTGCATTTCTGCGGTGTCCATTGTAACTTCTCCTTTTTCATTTCTAATTTTATTGAGTCCTCTCCCTCTTTTTCTTGATGAGTCTGGCTAAAGGTTTATCAATTTTGTTTATCTTCACAAAGCACCAGCTTTTAGTTTTACTGATCTTTGCTATTGTTTTCTTTTTTCCTATTTCATTTATTTCTGCTCTGATCTTTATGATTTCTTTCCTTCTACTAACTTTGCGTTTTGTTTGTTCTTCTTTCTCTAGTTCTTTTAGGTGTAAGGTTAGATTGTTTACTTGAGATTTTTCTTGTTTCTTGAGGTAGGATTTTATTGCTATAAGCTTCCCTCTTAGAACTGCTTTTGCTGCACCCCACAGATTTCGGATCGCCGTGTTTTTGTTGTCATTAGTCTCTAGGTATTTTTTGACTTCCTCTTTGATTTCTTCAGTGATCTCTTGCTTATTTAGTAATGTATTCTTTAGCCTCCATGTGTTTGTGTTTTTTACGTTTTTTTCCCTGTAATTAATCTCTAATCTCACAACATTGTGGTCGGAAAAGATGCTTGATATGATTTCAATTTTCTTAAATTTACCAAGGCTTGATTTGTGACCCAAGCTGTGATCTATCCTGGAGAATGTTCCGTGTGCACTTGAAAAGAAAGTGTAATCTGCTATTTTTGGATGGAATGTCCTATAAGTATCAATTAAATATATCTGGTCTGTGTCATTTAAATCTCGTGTTTCCTTATTAATTTTCTGTCTGGATGATCTGTCCATTGGTGTAAGTGAGGTGTTAAAGTCCCCCACTGTTATTGCATTACTGTCAATTTTCTCCTTTATAGCTGTTAGCATTTACCTTATGTACTGAGGTGCTCCTATGTTGGGTGCATATATATTTATAATTTTTATATCTTCTTCTTGGATTGATCCCTTGATCATTATGTAGTGTCTTTCCTTGTCTCTTATAACATTCTTTATTTTATTTATTTTTTTATTAAACCTTTTTTTTAAAAAAATTATATATTTATTTATTTTTGGCTGTGTTGGGTCTTCATGGCTGCATGTGGGCTTCCTCTACTTGCAGTGAGTGGGGGCTACTCTTCGTTGTGGCGCGCGGTCTTCTCATTGTGGTGGCTTTTCTTCTTGAGGAGCACATGTTCTAGGTGTGCAAGCTTCAGTACATGGGCTCAGTAGTTGTGGCTTGCAGGCTCTAGAGCGCAGGCTCTGTAGTTGTGGTGCACGGGCTTAGTTGCTCCGCAGCATGTGGGATCTTCCCAGACCAGGGATTGAACCCGTGTCCCCTGCACTGGCAGGCGGATTCTTAACCACTGCACCACCAGAGAAGTCCCAACACTCTTTAAGTCTATTTTATCTGATATGAGTATTGCTACTCCAGCTTTCTTTTGATTCCCACTTGCATGGAATATCTTTTTCCATCCCCTCACTTTCAGTCTGTATGTATTCCTAGGTCTGAAGTCGGTCTCTTGAAGACAGCTTTTTGTATCCATTCAGCAAGCTTGTGTCTTTTGTTTGCGGCATTTAATCCATTCACATTTAAGGTAATTATCAATATGTATGTTCCTATTACCATTTTCTTAATTGTTTTGGGTTTGTTTTTGTAGGTCCTTTTCTTCTCTTGTGTTTCCTACTTAAAGAAGTTCCTTTAGCATTTGTTGTGAAGCTGGTTTGGTGGTGCTGAATTCTCTTAGCTTTTGCTTGTCTGTAAAGCTTTTGATTTCTCCATCGAATCTGAATGAGATCCTTGCTGGGTAGAGTAATCTTGGTCGTAGGCTTTTCCCTTTCATCACTTTAAATATATCATGCCACTCCCTTCTGGCTTGGCTTGTAGAGTTCCTGCTGAGAAATCAGCTGTTAACCTTATGGGAGTTCCCTGGTATATTATTTTGTTTGTTGTTTTTCCCTTGTTGCTTTTTATTTTTATTTTTTTGAGGTACGCAGGCCTCTCACTCTTGTGGCCTCTCCTGTTGCGGAGCACAGGCTCCGGACGCGCAGGCTCAGCGGCCATGGCTCACGGGCCCAGCCGCTCCGCAGCATGTGGGATCTTCCCGGACCGGGGCACGAACCTGTGTCCCCTGCGTCGGCAGGCAGACTGTCAACCACTGTGCCACAAGGGAAGCCCTCCCTTGTTGCTTTTAATAACTTTTCTTTGTCTTTAATTTTCGGCAATTTGATCACTATGTGTCTTGGCATGTTTATCCTAGGGTTTATCCTGCCTGGGACTCTCTGTGCTTCCTGGACTTGGGTGGCTATTTCTTTTTCCATATTAGGGAAGTTTTCGACTATAATCTCTTCAAATATTTTCTTAGGTCCTTTCTCTCTCTCTTCTCCTTTTGGGACCCCTATAATGCAAATGTTGTTGCATTTAATGTTGTCCCAGAGGTCTCTTAGGCTGTCTTCATTTCTTTTCATTCTTTTTTCTTTATTCTGTTCCATGGCAGTGAATTCCACCATTCTGTCTTCCAGGTCACTTATCCATTCTTTTGCCTCAGTTATTCTGCTATTGATTCCTTCTAGTGTATTTTTCATTTCAGTTATTGTATTGTTCATCTCTCTGTTTGTTCTTTAATTCTTCTAGGTCTTCGTTAAACATTTTTTGCATCTTCTCGATCTTTGCCTCCATTCTTTTTCCGAGGTCCTGGATCATCTTCACTATCATTATTCTGAATTCTTTTTCTGTAAGGATGCCTATCTCTACTTCATTTACTTGTTTCTCTGGGGTTTTATCTTGTTCCTTCATCTAGTACATAGTCCTCTGACTTTTCATTTTGTCTATCTTTCTTTGAATGTGCTTTTTGTTCCACAGGCTGCAGGACTGCAGTTCTTCTTGCATCTGCCGTCTGCCCTCTGGTGGATGAGGCTATCTAAGAGGCTTGTGCAACTTTCTTGATGGGAGGGACTGGTGGTGGATAGAGCTGGGTGTTGCTCTGGTGGGCAGAGCTCAGAAAAACTTTAATCTGCTTGTCTGCTGATGGGGGGTGCTGAGTTCCCTCCCTGTTGTTTGTTTGGCCTGAGGCAACCCAGCACTGGAGCCTACCTGGCTCTTTCGTGGGGCTAATGGTGGACTCTGGGAGGGCTCACGCCAAGGATTACTTCCCAGAACTTCTGCTGCCAGTGCCCTTGTCCTCATGGTGAGCCACAGCCACCCCCCGCCTCTGCAGGAGACCCTCCAAAACTAGCAGGTAGGTCTGGCTCAGTCTCCCATGGGGTCCCTGCTCCTTCCCCCTGGGTCCTGATGAGCACACTACTTTGTGTGTGCCCTCCAAGAGTGGAGTCTCTGTTTCCCCCAGACGTGTCAAAGACCTGCAATCAAATCCCCCAGCCTTCAAAATGTGATTCTCTAGGAATTCCTCCTCCCATTGCCAGACCCCCAGGTTGGGAATCCCAACGTGGGGCTCAGAACCTTCACTTCAGTGGGTGGACTTCTGTGATATAATTGTTCTCCAGTTTGTGACTCACCCATCCAGCGGTTATGGGATTTGATTTTATTGTGACTGCGTCCCTCCTACCATGTAATTGTGGCTTCTCCTTTGTCTTTGGATGTGGGGTATCTTTTCTGGTGAGTTCCAGTGTCTTCCTGTCAATGACTGTTCAGCAGTTGGTTGTGATTCTGGTCCTCTTGCAAAAGGGAGTGAGCGCACATCCTTCCACTCAGCCATCTTAACTGAATCACTGAACTGCATATATTTTATCTCAACAATTATCAAGTTCAAGGATAGAGACTTAATTTCATCTTTCATCTTTCTATCATAGTAGGAGTTCAGTGAATGCTCATGGAACTATGTTTCATCCAGTTCCCAGCTGTTTTGCCAAAGGACCCAGAAGTTTAGAAACTGAAACCACAAAATGAAGAGAAAAATGGTGGACTGTCCATTGCAAAGTGAGCATCACTAATCCTTGAGTCAATCTATATTATTCCGTTAGTCCTTTCTTATTTCCTCTGGAGCCAGCTTTTGAGCATTTTGTCCTTGAGAGAAAGCTTGCTGAGGATTCAAAAGCTCTGCTGTTGTTTCAAAAGGAACCAATGTCAAAAGATCTGCCCTGACAAATGGCACAGTGGCTCTGCAGCTAGAGTCCTGCTACTTGAATTCTATTGATGTGCTTAAACTACTCTTTCTGTCTGAGCCTTTCCTGGATCTTGAAAAAGAGGTCTCTTTGAGGTTTAAGGTCTTATCTTCCGGTCTTTTCTTTTCACTGTCTACTTGAGCAAGCTCTTTCTGGATCATGCCCAATGGATGGCCTCGCCCCGTTCCTTAAGGGGATGATTATGCAGGAGAAATGCCCCATGGACAGGTGGCTCTTACCGTGACTTTGCAGCCTCTTCCAGAAAAGATCACTCCTAAGGGGCAAGTAAGTCTTCGATGGGGACTTGTAAATCTCTTTACATCTGTGTCTATTCGTCTCCGTGAGGAGCTTCTCAAGGGAAGGGGAGACACTGGGATTGAGTGAAAAGGGCTTGGCCTTTGACCCCACACAGATCTAAGCTGTAACACCGAAAGGCTGAGTGTCATGGGCAAGTGACTTGGCTCTTAGCACTTTAGTTTTTCCTTTGTAAGATGGGGACGGAGTCACCTAACTCACAGAGTCATTGTGGAGATTAAAGACTTAAAGATGTATATAAAAAAAGCCTTTATATGATCAGTAATGTAACACTTCTAAATACATTTATATTTGTGGAGGCGGTACAGACCAGTGGTCAAGCATGCAGATTTTTGGGGTATCAGGTGGATGTGGATCCAAGCTCTCTTTTACCCTCTTCAAATTATATGACCTCAGAAGAGTGCTTCTCCTCTCTGACTTTGTTTCCTCATATGGAAAGTGGAAATACCACCACTTACTTGAAAATCTATAGGAAATCAATGAGTTAGAGAAAGTAAAGTGCCTACCACAGTAACCAGTCCATATGTGGCTCTCAGAAGTGTGAGTCCATCTCCTCTGTTACATGTGCTCGTATCTTCAGCATCTATACAAATATTTGAGGGTGATATCATGGGAACCCTATATTCCTCTAAGCCCTGAATGCAAAGGATTGCTGTGAACCTCTCCAACTGGTGTCGGTTCTCCTACTATTCCTCCATTAGGAATAATTTCCTAGGATTCTGGCCAAGCAGGGACACTGCAAGGCAACATCCCTCCCCACTGACTGTTGTCACAGACCTCACTGGGTGAGTTACAAGGGTGGACTGCCTTGGTGAAAAGAACAGCCACAACGTCAACCTCCTTAGAGCTGAGAACTGCAAATTCCCTGGCAGCCAGCACGACATGGCTGCTTTTTAGCTGCCCCCTTCAAGGGAAACTTCAGAGGGCCCACTGGGAGCTTCTAACGTTAGGGCACAAGGAAACCTTCAGCTGATTTTATTCAAGGGGTGTTTTCTTTGTGTTCAGACTGGCTACCCACATGGAGACACAGAGAACTTCCATGCATACACAAAGGGCTAGAAATTTAAACTCTTCTCCCTAAAAGGGAAGCAGAGAGAGTTTCTCCCGCTCTAGATGATAAAGCGTAAGCACCTACCACGTTCTAAGCAACGAACTGGTATTCGAATGACAGACAAAATAAAGCACAATCCACATTGTTAAGAAACCAGCAAACTCACAGGAGATTTGGACACACATACCACTCATCCTTCAGGGGCTCAAAATTAATTGCTCCTTTCTCTGTGCCGACAACTTGACTTTCATAATCTTTATAACAGTAATCACATTAATCTATTCCAGAAATAGAAATGGATTCTTACTGAAATATGTGACCCTCACAATTGTCAACAAAGCAAGATTAGAGAGAGAATAAAGCACACTTTCCTCTTTGATCTTTTCCCCAGGAGCCTCATTTTCCTACAGTAAAATAAGTTTTACTTACATACTAAGATGATAAAGAAAAGTGTTACTGTATTTATAGGTCAGAATTGGACTAAGCCCCCGAAGGCATATTTTGACAAAATGAAAAGGCTATAAAATGTTGATATTTAAAAAAAAATAAGTCCAAAATATGTAAAATCTTTTCTGTAATTGAAAGAAATTTCTGACGGGTATGCAGTCAGAAATTCCAAACTTCCAAATGCAGTCTAAGTAATTAGGTTATTTTGAGTTAAGAATCCAATCCACATCCAGCATGCTTAGCCAAGCAATGCCCTTTGTTCTCCCGACTTCTCCATAATACATGTTTTCTAGCACTGTTACTGCTCCTGGCTTTTGGATTACAATTTCTTTGAAATGGTAGGGATTTCTGTAAAACCAAGTACTGCATCTTCATTTTACAGAGGGGGAAACAGAGAACAACAAGGTCACAGAGTAAAGCACAAAACTACGATTAAAAATTTCTGTCTCTCAAAGTGATGCCATTTCCATGCAGAAAGTCAGTAAAAAAATTAGTAATTACAATTCCTGAAATGTACAGATGAGCTATTAGGGTCTAAAAGTTCTGTTACACCAATCAGCTAATAATGGTTCATTCACTCACTCAGTCATTCACTAGACATCTCCTAGCTTACTGGACTCAAAGTAGAGTGACAAAAATAACATGACCTTACAGAATTAAGTAGTTTTTCTAAATCCCAAATTCACATGTCTGTGAAAATGTGTTACTTAAAACCTCTTGAATAGGCTACAACAAGTTTTGACTCAGCAGAACATTCTCAGAACTCTCCAGTGTTATATCCACGAAGTAAGGGCAATTTCAAATGGAAATTCTTCCATATTAATTTCTTACCACACAAGTAAGGAAAAGGGTTAAATTCATATAACATATTAAAATGTCTATTCATATCTTACTTTTCAGGTGAACTTGTATGTGACATTCAATTGGTTCTGAGAAGACAGTGCAAACTTTTCAAGAAGACCTGGATTAGAATCATGAAGACTCTGGGGTAATACCACAAAATTTAATCTCTAAATGTTTACGAGTCTGGCCTAGATAAAACATTAGGTCAACTTTTCTTCAGATGAAATGTTTCCCAAGTTAGGAAGATATTTGTTCACTCATTCATTCATTCGATCAACACATGATAACATTATTTGGTACTCTGCTTGGCCCTGAGTATACCTTAGTTGTTAAAACAGAGTTGCTGCCATTATGAAGTTTCTAACTCTGTGAGAGAGACAATGAACAAAGGAACAACCCAAGAATCCTACAATGTCTACTGTGATCACCGCTGTGAAAGAAACAAGTGTGGTACTGATATAGAATCTATCAAGGTGAAGAGACATCTCCTGAGACTGTTACAGAAGCACTTGCAAAGGAAATGGAAATGTGAAAGATGGAATGTGGCCAGCCCTGGGGAGAGTGGAGGAAAGACCATTTCAGAAACAGGGACAAGAACGAGTCCTAAGACAGGAAAGAAGTTGCCCTTTTCAAGGAACTGAGATGGGGTTGGTGGCCGGGGAGTGGAGACCTTTGGGGAGCTCAGTACTGCAGACTTGGATGGGGCAAGGCCACTCTGGGAGAGGCAGGGATCCAGGACACAGGTGGACAGAATGGTAATGAGCAGGCCTGGAACCTCTTTCACGAAGGAAGGAGAAAAGGATGTGCGTGAACACGGGTAAGTTATGTAAGTGGGTTTTACAGCAGGAAGTTGAAAGAAACAGTTTCTGTCTTCTCTGGAAGTAGGAAATGAGTGCATCTGCCGGCAGGGAAGGGAGAGATGGATATGGCTGAAGTTTAAGATGTGGCCTAGCTTGAAACAGTCCCCCTAAACAGCAGAGAGAGCTGACTAAGGAAACAGAGAGAGTGCTGGGCAGCACCTAGATCCCAGCTGGTAAAAGGTCGTGAATTTATAGTTTTAATAAGAGCAAATTAAGTCTTTGACCATCAGGTTACAGAACAGCAAGTATGGTCAATGTTAACATATGTAAAATCATATGCATGTATCTTTGGGCACAGAGGCAAAGAAAATCCTAGATGAAATTTCATCAACATGTCCAACACTATCCTCTTACAGGGTGAGTGACTTTGATGTACACATTATTCTTTGCTGTTTGAATTATTCTATATGACTCACTTCAATGTTAGATTTATTTCCTAGCTGCACAGCGTTGGACTTTATGATATTCCCAATGGGAGGGTCTAGAGATCCATGTTATTCTAGATCTGAAAAGAACCATCTTGTCTGCCTTTTCCTTTTAAAAATGAGGAAAGTGAGGCCCAGAAAGAGGAAGGTTTTTTTTGTTTTGTTTTGTTTTTTAAGTCTTACAAGGATTGAACTGCAGAGATAAATGTGTCCCAGGCCTCCTAACTGCCACACAAGGGTCTTTCCTATGCTAAGTTTAGATTGAGTATTAAATTGAAAATAATGTATAGAAAACTGGCTTTAACATGGGTGTTGAAGGTATTTTTCAGATAAAGATATATCCTGTGTAATATTTCAAAGTATGCATAGATGGATATGAATACATGTATATATTTGTACATATATATGTTCATACATACATACACACAACTTTAGATTTGGATTGCATTATGTACATCATCTATTTCACCTTTGAGATCACCTATTTCTACAGATGCCACACTGGGCACGTCCATGGAAAAGTCTATCAGATTTCCTTCACCATCATTTTCCCCACTGTCAGCCAGTGGTTATCAGAGGCACAGATGAAATTTCTCAAACCAACAACTGAGATTCTCTTATGAATGTAATTACATCTCATTTCTTCTTAGAGTAAGATGTTAAGGGGAAAGCCAGAAGTTAATTAAAAACACAAAGACAGCAAAAAGATTTTTAAATGAAACTAAGCAACAAAACAACAAAAATACTACCATTGTCTCTTGCCTTCTGTTCACACGTGCACACTCAACTTTACACATCTGATTTTTGGCAGAATGTGGGAAGGACAACTGCATTAAATGATGTGTGTGTGTATTCTGGATGGCCTTGAGTTAGCTAGGCAAGAGAGTGCAGGGAACAGCCCACCAGCAGCCCCTCTAACACACTGGTCTGTACGTGTTTACCTCAGGCATCTGAAGCAAGACACTCTCATGGTCTGAGCTGGTCCCATGTGCCCCTTTCCTTATTTTATCAGGAAAACAAGCCCTCCCAACATTCATGCTGTGGTTCAGGTAGGACTCCCCTGCTGGTCCTAAGGCCTAAGCCAGCCAGTGCCCCACAGCAGCCTCAGGACTGGCTCAGTGTTGGGCACATGAGTCCATCAGAGGCAATGGGGCAGCATGAACTTTTTGTTAAGACCTTAGAGAACAAGAGTACACATTTTTTCCAGTGGGCTTGGACCTGAGAAGGCATAGGCTGGGGCTGCCATAGCCATCTTGACAACACGAGGTAGAATCTGTCTGACACAGAAAGCAAACTTATAGTTACCAAAGGGGAAAAGGCCGGGGTGGGGGGAATAATTAGGAGTTTGGGATTAGCAGTTACAAACTACTGTATATGAAATAGATAAAGAACAAGGTCCTACTGTATAGCACAGGGAACTATATTCAATATCCTGTGATAAACTATAATGGAAAATAATATGAAAAAGAATGTATACATATGTATAACTGAAAGCTTTATATGCTGAGAACTATAAAACATTAATAAAGGAAATTGAAGATGATTCAAAGAAATGGAAAGATAGCCCATGCTCCTGGATTGGAAGAATTAATCTTCTTAAAATGGCCATATTACCCAAGCAATCTACAGATTTAATGCGATCCCTGTCAAATTACCCATACTTTTTTCACAGAATTAGAACAAATAATCCTAAAATTTATATGGAACCACAAAACACCCAGAATTGCCGAAGCAACCCTGAGGAAAAACAAAGCAGGAGGCATAACTCTCCCAGACTTCAAACAATATTACAAAGCTACAGTAATCAAAACAGTGTATTGGCACAAAAGTATTGGTATTGGCACAAAAGCAGACAAATGGATCAATGGAACAGAATAGAGAACCCAAAATAAACCCACATACTTACAGTTGATTAATGTTCAACAAAGGAAGCAATAATATACAACGGAAAAAAGACGGTCTCTTCAGCAAGTGGTGTTGGGAAAGTTGGACAGCATGTAAATCAATGAAGTAAGAACACACCCTCACACCATACACAAAAATGAACTCAAAATGCCTTAAAGACTTAAGTATAAGACATGACACCATAAAACTCCTAGAAGAGAACACAGTCAAAACATTCTCTGACATAAATCGTACCAATGTTTTCTTAGTTCTATTATTTCTTATATTTAATGGATACTTTGGCCCTCAGTCTTCCTCTTCCTTAATATTTTCTAATATTATTAAAGATAATCTTCCTTTACTCTTTGTCCTTCAAAGTCCTTAACTTTGGTAAAAATCCTTATTCATTATTTTTCCCTAATGTGAGCCATGAACTATGTCCTTCCCAAGTCTGATATCAGATCTCTATTAGCCCCTTAATACCAACTGCAATTAGACTAGAGTCTAGCTTTTTCTTGAAAGAGAACTTTTTAAATAGACTCCCCCTAGGAATCTTATCAACACAGGATGTCTCACTTCATCTCATTGTGTGACCTCTGTTAGGACAATTTAATATACGAAAATCGAAATTTATAGAACTTGTAAATTGAGGGCTGATTATCTGCATGAGAAAGGATTTTCGTGAAGAAATTTCTTCAACTTAAAATTGTTTGGTAGAGGTGAGATGACAGGGAAAGGAAAGACCACAAAACTGCCAGCTAGAAGCCGAGGAAGCTGCTAATTAAAGGGCAAAGAGAAAGGAGGATGAAACGTTTCTGAAATTATATGTCGGTCAATAAGAAAATACGAATAATGAGTATACAACTTCTGGGGAAACAAACATATTAAGGAATAAAGGAATTAAAGTGAACTTGATACTCTATCAATGTGTTAGCAACCATTTTTTAAATGATTTATCTAGAAGCAAATTGATTTCCATAGAAACCTCTTGTTTAAGAAGGTGGTGAGGGTGGTGGAGTAATGCAGTAGCTATGAACTTGGGTTTGGAAGTCGGACTGCCTGGGTTTGAATCCTGGATGATTCTTGTAGCTTGTGTGTGACCCCTGGGTGAGTCACTTCATCTCAGAGTCTCTATCTCCTCACTTGTAAAATGGAGACAGTAACTCCTCCTTTGTCTTACTGGGAAACCTAAGTTGAATAAAGCACTATCCGATATTGGATAAAGCACAAGACTACTTTAAATTCACAAAGGGATTAGTGAGAAACTTCACCCAAAAGAGATGCATTCACTTAGCACAGATCCTAGAACAGACTAAGGATTCAATACATGACAACTAGTATTATTATTATTGCCCAGAAATGTCCTCCAGTTATTCTGCCTTCACCAGGGAGACTGTACATCTTATATTTTAGGAGAGCAAGCACAATAAAAATGAAGACAGTTGACTGGGCATATACCCAGAGAAAACCATAATTCAAAAAACACATGCACCCCAACGTTAATTGCAGCACTATTTACAATAGCCAGGTCATGGAAGCAACCTAAATGTCCATCAACAGATGAATGGATAAAGAAGATGTGGTACATATATACAATGGAGTATTACTCCGCCATAAAAAAGGAACAAAACTGGGTCATTTGTAGAGATGTGGATGGACCTAGAGACTGTCATATAGAGTGAAGAAAGTCAGAAAGAGAAAAACAAATATCGTATATTAATGCGTATATGCGGAATCTAGAAAAATGGTACAGATGAACCGGTTCGCAAGGCAGAAATAGAGACACGGATGTTAGAGAACAAACGTATGGACACCAAGTGGGGAAGCAGGGGTGGGGGGCGATGAATTGGGAGATTGGGATTGACACATATACACCAGTATGTATAAAATAGATAACTAATAGCACAGGGATACAGATAACTGTATAGCACAGGGAACTCCACTTTGCTGTACAGTAGAAACTAACACAACATTGTAAAACAACTATATCCCAATTAAAAAAAAAAAAATGAAGACAGTTGAAAAGAAAAGCCTCCCTCCCCTCCCTAGATCAACTGAATGAATTTGCCTTCCTCGAGTGGAAACCGAGTTGACGTCAAACCCATGATTAAAATTACCTGTCCCCCAAGGTCAGTCTTCTTTTTGTATAGAATCCATCTGAAGCTGGGCATAGAGAACTTCATCCTTTTCAAGGATGAGAGAGTGCTTTGATGGATTTCTTTGCATTTTGAAGTCGTAATTAAGCATATTGAGTTCCCTGCTACTTTGATCTTTATCATTATAATGAACTCCTTGGCAAATTTTAATGGGCCATCTACAAATTAATTTTATATTGTTTTTCATCATGGGTAAATCTGACAGACACAGGTCGGGTATAAGTGGCAGTCCCTAGGAAAATGTCAGTTCACTCTGCCCGTGAGGAACTGTCAGGTGTCAGGAAAGAAGTCACCTGCTTCTGTGCAGCGTCCTATTCATAACGGCAGCCTATTTACTGTTTCCAGAGTGAGGAATACAGGATTGCTTTAAATTCAAACATACTGAAAGGGAGCATATTAAGAAACCTCACTAAAGAGAGAGGCTTTCTTTCCTGCCCCAAAGGTTTGCTCCTTGGGGCTGCAGCAAGCTGGCACCTGATCTCGAATCCACACTTCAAATCAAGGAGCCTGACATTATGAGACGAATAAGACAGCAGTCCTTGCCTCCAGGAGTTTACAAAGGATAAAGAAGGTACAAATGTTACTTTTATAAGTTGCTGTAAAAGGAAACACGCTCTGAGAATCTAAAGGCTCTCAGGATTTTCAGAGGAACCCGAAAAGCTGTCTGGAATGGAGACGTGGCATCTGAACTGGGCCTTGAAGGTTGGGTGAGACGCTGACAGGTAGAGATGCAGAAACTGGGGTGAAGAGGGCATTCTGGTTGCAGAGGCTGGTATGGGAAGTTGCGAAAATGACCAATCCTCCTAGTAAGCCCACAACTGAGGGATTTCCTGGGACATAGGATTAGACCTGGGAAAAGTCCACAGCAAACCAGGATGGACTGTCATTCTAAGATATATAAGGACTGGAGTTGGTTCTGAGAGAAACAGCTCAGTTGGACAAGGGCAGAGTTTCTGTGAGCTGGTGTGTGGGTGCTTGTTAAAAAGAAAGATGCCTAAGCCCTGGCCTTGATTTATTAAGTCAGAATTTCTGGTGGTGGGGCCCAGGTATACTGTTTTTAAGCAAGTTCCCCAGGTGATTATTAATCACAATATAGTTTGAGAACTGACAGAAAACATAGGGTTTAGGTAAGGAAGAAAATCTAAGACACAAATCTCATATACTCCCTACTTAAATATTCAACAAGTTTTCAAATGTGTAGAGTATAAGAAATACTCTTCTTCCTGTCATCATGCATGTTGGTTATCAACTACTACGTAGCAAATTAGCTCAAAAATTAGCCACTTAAAATAACAAACATTTACTATTTCACATACTTTCTGGGCCGGGAACCCAGGAATGCTGAGCTGGATGATTCTGGCTCAGGGTGTGTCAGGAGACTCAGTCAAACTGTCAGCTTGGGCTAGAGGCATCTCAAGGCTCAACTCAGGGCTGGAGAATACACTTTCAAGGTCATTCATGTGATTTTTTGGCAGGCCTCCTTTCCCCTCTGGCTGTTGGCTGGAGGTTTCAGTTTTCTGCCTCCCGGGCCAGGCCTCTCCACCGGACAGACCAATTCGGCGGAGTGTGGGAGGGGACCACACAAAGATGTGAACACCAGGAGGGAGGGTCATTGGGGACCATCCTGGAGACCAGCTAGTACATAATGTCATTCCAAAACCAGACCCATTATATACCTCTGGAAACTGAGGCTCAGAAAGAATATAAAACTTTCCCCATTGTTCTATAGGTAATGTGGCAGGATCAGGACTGAAATCAAGATCTATCTTAACCTTAAACGTTTTTTTTTTGGCCGCACCGCATGGCTCGTGGGATTTTAGTTCCCCGACCAGGTATTGAACCTGGGCCCTCTCGGCAGTGAGAGCGAGAAGTCCTAACCACTAGACCGCCAGGGAATTCCCTTTTTTTTTTAACTTTTTTTCCCCCTGATCCTTAACTTGTGTAAAATCTTGTAATCACTATCGTAGTCTTCTTCACAAGAAGGATTTAATAAAAATTATCATATGAAATCATATTTACTAAGACACTAATTTGTCTTATCACTAAACAATACAATTATCCATTTTATATTAAACAACTTAATTAATAAAATTAAGTAACATAAATTTAACTTCCAGAAAGGCCAACCCTTCATTACCAATCCTATCCTTCCAGTGAGACATAAATGATGTTTTCATTAAAAAAAAAAGAGTGGGGGAGATTGTGATACTTCTAGCCCCAAGAGGAAGAAAATGTTGAGTATTTTTTCATGAGTCATTCATACAATTCTCACTAGTCATTTTTTAAATCAGAGAACTCCAACTGGGAGGCTCTGAGAGGGACAAAACCTTTAAACAAGAAATGAACGGTTGTAGCAAGCCCTGCAACCTGAAGGATCAATTGCCTTGTAAGTTATGCCATTTCTCTGGCCTGGTCTTTCCTTTGCTCTTAGCAATTCTGACATTGTTTAAAGAGACAAACTACATCCAAATGACCAGTAATTTAAAATTTCTTTGACACCCACACTTTTCTTACTCAAGGTGAGTGATTCTTAAGGTGACTGAAGGCCTTACAGTTGTTTGGGAAGCTGGGCTGGCATTGGTGATACCTTTCTCTCTCCCCTTAGTTCCCAAATGCTTTCTCCTATAACAGAACCCACTTGCAGAAAAGGATCTGCTAGCAGCTATTTACAATGCAATATAAAATGAACCCAGCTGTTACTTGTTTGAAGAAAATTTGCCATTCAAATGCTATCACTGACTGTAGAATGAATAGCTTTTTTGAACAGTCCTAGAATAAGAAAAGAAGCAAAGAAACACCAAAAGCACTCATTGGAGAATTCATGTGATGTTTCAAGGTAAAGTTGGTTGGTGCAGCTTTTTATGCTGGATCAGTTCTACAGCCCTTGGTAACAGCAGACTTTTGCTCCTCAGCTCCCCAGAATTACCCACTGAGAGGGTTTCATTAACTACAGAGGATCTCATTGGGCCATGAACCCTTCAGCCCTTAACCCTCACGGAAGATGATGATGGCCAATGTCTGCAGATAACTCAGCTTCCTCTTGGTAAAACTCAAAAGGACCATTCAGCTCTATAGGAGATGACCAGGTAACACCAAACAATGATGTAGCTTTTTTCAAAACCTCACCCAAAATTGCTGGCAGAGTCTAACGTGTCTGTAAAGTGAAAATGGATTTTTTTAAAAGGAGAAATAGAAGAAACTAAAGTCCTCATTCTTCATAACTCTTTATAGTAGCTAGCCTTTGCCGAGAACTTATCCTAAGTATTTTACATGCATTTTAAAATTTCATGGTCACAATAAATGTATGAGGTAGGTAAATTAATACCAGTTTTACAGATAAGATGAAAAACTTTCCCACACGTGGAAGTAACTGAGTTCAAACTTGAACATGAATCTGTCGGACTCCACAGGATAAATTACCTTCTGTGCATATAAGAGTTTAGTAGGCATGATCACACACATGGCTCATATACTATTTGATCTCCAAAATCTGGGAAATAAGCTAAGCAGGTACCACTCACAGAGAGAAGTGGTTTGCCCAGGACCTTAACAGCTAGTACATGACAGAGTCAGGACCAGAATCAAGGTCTTTTGATGAACAAACTCAGGCCTCCCTCCCTCTATGTCACCCTGATTGAAAGGGAAACTTGCACATAGGGCACCATGAAAATAGCAGTGATGTTTATAAGATAAGATCATACAGAGCATTTTATTCTCAGATTTTTTTTCTGAGTTCTGAATTACAGGGTAGAATATTTCTAAAGCCAGTATTTCTATATGAATGTTTTGCAGCTTTTTATACCTGATGATCTTCACCTCTGAAAATATACATTTCTGAAAGTGAATTCTTTACTGTACTCACTGCTCATTTCTAAATTTAGGATGATGATCATCTGTTACATTTATATTTAGAAAAAATTATTTTTAAATGAATAGGATAAATTATGCACATTTATTCAACGTGGCTGTTGAATACTATCAATGCTTTATTTCAAAAATGAAAACCAATACATTAAAATTTTTGGTAAAAATTATCTTTTACCGAAGCATGTAATATATGCCTAGATAATCTGAAGACTATTGAAATAAAGTGCCACAGAGGACTGCATAATAAACTTGGGGTCAGGCCCAATAAGATTTAATTCTGTTCCAATGACTTATAGTCCTGTGGCTTTGGACATAATGTTCATTATGTTTGAATAATAACAGGAAGAGATTCCTGCTGCAAAGCCTAGTTTATGTTGGGAAACACCAGCCTAACTCATTAGGGCAGACAGTGAAACCGTGAGTCTCCCAAAACAGGGTAAGAAATTTCTTTCATGAAAGTTCAAGTAAGTAAAAGGAACAATCTGAGAATCTGACATGGTTCTAGAAGAATGGGTAGAATTTCAACAGGGGAAAAAATGATCAAACAAGGGATGCTGACGAGGAATGGCATTCCAGGTGGGAAAAGGACTAATTCACTTATTCATACATCCATTCACTTAGGAAATATCTGAGTGCCTGCAATGAAACAGGCACCGCTCTAGGTAATGGAATTGTAGAGGTGAAGTTCACAGATAGACTTATCCTCATGAAGCATACACTCCAGTGAAGCTTGTGGTAACGCTCAATATTAGAGTGAAATTAATTCATTAGACAGACAACAGGTGAGCAGCTGCCGCAGAAGATAAGATGGGAACTTGACAAAATCCAAAGGCGTCAGAAAGTTACACAAATTCATGTCACAAGCATCCATTTGCTAGTTACTGCTAAGCTTCTATGGAGAATTTTCTAAAATAGTTCAACTCTCCTCCTTAAATCATATGTATTTAAGCATAAGCCTGCAGCAATATATGTGGAAGAGTTGTATATATTGCAACATGTCATTTCCAGAAGATTCATATCACAGCCCCAGGACAGAAGGTCTTTTACTCTGGTGAAGGAATACTGTAGGAAATTTTAATTGTTGATACACTTCAGAACAAAAATAAATTTATCAAACTAGTGAATGTTGGTATATGCATGAAACCCAGTATGAGATGGTAAACCATGTCCTGTACCCATTTCTTCCCTACCAGTCCAACTTAAAAAAAAAAATAGCTAAATCCTTGTAATGGAACCTTTTCTAGATTTTGTTCTATGGCTTAAGCTGTCTCTTAAGTAAACCAATAGTTACAAACGTATGCCTTTTTAAGTATAAATATTTTTAAAGAATTGCTCAAAATTCACAACACTTTTAAGGGCCCACTCTACATTAGGTATAATAAGCACATCTTATTCTAAAGGTCATTCAAAACATTATATAAATATCCAGATCTATTTCTCCAACTTGTCACAGTAACACTACTAAAAAAAAGGATATGTCTACAAAACACCAGATTCGCAAGAGATGATGAAGGAAAGATCAGTACATACTCCTATTTTCCCAACGAGGGAGCGGAGGCTCAGAAAGTGACTTGTTTAAGGTCATGTGGGGGAACAGAGATTCAAGCCTGGATTTTCAAATCCAGTTCTCTTTTCACTAAATCTTATTTCACTGCATGTAATAGAACTACTTCCAACCCTCCACAGCTTCCTTCGCCAATACGCTTTTCAAAAAGTTGGGTCTAACGGCAGTAATATCCCTATCTTTGAACAGGTTCACTAGAGGCAGAGCCTGAGACAGAGATTGGAGTGCTCTTGATTTACCAGGGAAGTGCTCTCCAGGGAACAGCAGAGAGCTGTTTCCTGGAGAGCTCAAGGAAGGGGATGCTCAAGGATGTGGCGTCAGCCAGAGGCCAGCTTCAGTCTGACCCCGCCAGCTGCTCTCAAGTGTGAATTGTACCAGACATGGTCCCACCCTGAGGCAAGGGACCCAGTCTTTTGTGTACCCCAGTATTAGACAGTTACAAGCTGTAGGTTTCCCCTGGGGCAGAGAATAAGTTCCTAGTTTTGGTGGCTTTCATTCAGCCAAAGGCAATTTTCTGGGTAGGGGACAGCTGTGATCTGTTAGCAACCAACATTCACAACAGCTAAAGTTGGAAGACGGCCGTGCACGAGCCCAGCACAATTATTTTATCCTTAAAGCATACCTGAAGGCTGGCATCGAGCTAGTGAATACCAACACCATGCCACATTTTTTTAAACCAAAGCATTTGAGTCAGCAGATCCATGCTGACATTACCTTAGAATGAAGATGGATGGATGGGTGAATGGATGGAGAGAGAGAGAATGTACCCTCTAGAATTCACACTCAGAACTCAGAACACAAGTAGCATTTTTAAAGGGGGTTCTGGGTAACACATTTTATAAAATATCACTTGCCAAAGTACAATTTGCAAGGCAGCACTTGGAGGTGAGTCATATTCCCGCCTTCTTCCACTCCCCATTTCTGTACCCCAACCAGCTCTTCTGTGAAGAGTTCTTCTGAAACTGGCAGGGAAACTTGGAACAGTTATCAAAAATATATCCCAATCACTCTGGAGCACCAGAGAAAAACATATTCCAATTCTGCAATCAAGGACACTCATAATCTGCTGCTAATTTTAATACCAAGCACCTCTAATGATTAATGAATTCAACAATGCCACGTTCAAAACATGGAAGAGCCTCTTCCTGCTGCACAGGAGATGGTCTGAAAAGGAGTGTCCCCACCATCTAAGTGGAGGTCACCACCCACAGAGACACCTCATTTGTGCTCATTTCTCAATTATTGTGGAACTACTACCACCATTCTCCTGGGAGTTTGTGATTCAGCAATGATTACCAACTGCCTTGGGATTCTGCTTTCTTATAAATGCTGCAATTTCTCATACTTGAAGAAAGTCACTCTCAGTGAAGTAGAGATAGCAACCCTTTTCTCCCCACTCATTGCCCCTTCTAGAAGAATCTCCTTCCCTCCAACACTGGCTAGCCTCTGTATACTGTGTGGTCCTACTCCTTTGCCCAGATCTGGGGGTAGAACCTTAGCTGAACCACACCAAAGGTGAGTCTGAGTCAGCCATTCTCCGTCTCTGGAGAATTTGTGCCAAGAGCAACAGTGCTGGACGCTCCTACTGTGTGGTTACAATCAGGCAGGGGGCAGATGGTGCCTCCCTTGAATACAAAAAGCAGAGCAAGATACTGACAGTAAAAGTCAGAGAAATGGAGCCAAGATACAAAGAGGAGCGAAGAGCAAATGAAACAAGGGCGCGGCAAGACGATGGAGGGATTTTTCACCTCCCAGCTCTCCTTTCCTCTTCCTCTCTCGTGAAGGCTGACTAATCTTGTTTTTTGATAGCCCTGATTCCTTCCAATATATCCTATTTTTCCCCTAAGCCAGTTTGAATGGGTTCCTGTTCCTTGCAACCGAATGATTCCTGCTTAATGATCTCTGATAAGGATCAGAAAAGATTTTTGTTTTAAAATATAAATTCAGCCAAAGCAAAGTGGAGAATTCAGCAACTATTTGAAAAATATCTGTTGAGTAGCTGTGTCAGAAACTGGTAACTCCCCAAGATCCAGTCTCTTCCTCTTCTTTAGTAACAGTTCTGTTGGAGGTATCAACACACCTAGCTACAAACTACATTTTCCAGCCTCTTCAGAAACAGCAAGGTGACACAATTATAGCCAATGAGTGTTCTACGCTGGCCTCCAGTATCTCCCACTGGGATTAACCTTCAATTGCCAAGGGTGGTAACATTTTAAATAACGTGTTCTCTATTGCCTCCCATTCCCTGTCCCATTTCTCCACCCCCTTACCAGTGTTTGCAGGAATTACCTGCCAAAGAAACTACTGTCATCCTTACTTCAGAGTGTGCTTTTGGGAAACTAAAACTAAGACAGGAGTTACTTTCCATGAGGCCACCCCCGAGTAACAGGGGTGGGAGCCAAAAGGTTACTATTTCCCCCTTTTGTCCCCAAGGTACTTAGCTCTGAGATGCATTGCATGAAGCTCTCTCAGGAAGCCCTATGAGTTATTGGTTATGCCTCCTTCCTATCCCCATTTCACTTCCCTGGTGCCTCATTCCTATTCCCTGGGATCACTTCCCAGTAAATTACCCTCATAGATGCTGCCTTTGACTTAGGTGTTGCTCTCAAGGGAACCCAAACAAAGACACTGCAAAACTAGGACACTAGGGCCAACTTGAAAATTCTATACTATCTATGGGCAACTGAAACAGCAGGCAAGCAGGGTGTGAGACACGCAGACTTGCTCACTTTCAGGTCTTGCTCATATGGCTGACACCACAATAGTGATGCATCTGTACCACTGTTGCTCTCTTGATCTGATTACCATGCTCTTATTCCTCTTAAATGTATACTTGCATGCTAATTATACTGCTCATATGGCCACTGTCAAAACATTACCAGACTACCTTGCTTATCATGGAATAAATAAATGTCTCAACATGATTTCTTGATAACTAAACCTTAAAGAAATTAATTTTTCTGCATAACATGATACTGAGCAATCTGTGTAACTTTTAGCCTGCTTCCCAGATAAAATGCATATCCCATTAAAAAATAGTAACTATTATTATGAGATATTCTTGTGCTAACAAATTAGTACAAATTTTAACAACTGTCATCTTGCTTCATATCAGGGGGCAAATAGAAAAGGTTATTAGTTTGTTTTATCTTCTAATTTCAATCTATAAAATTGATGTATAAATGTATAAAGTTCACAAATATATGGAAATACATAAAATGCACAAAAAGCATAAAGAGCTGGTAAAGCTTGGAAAATTTAGGCAGGGTCTGATAAATTTCTAGAAGTTGGCTTGAAAAACTCCCTGCCACCAACTGTATGATGTGCGTTGAAAAATAAGTGTAAAGTTGAATGTTTTACAGAACAGAGCCAGTCCCTATTAAGTTTTTTGCTGAAGTTTAGCACATCACCCTTGCAAAACAGAGAGATGGTCTGGTTCTCTGCACACGGGCTGTCCAATATGGTAAACACTAGCTATTTAAATTTACATTAATTATAAATAAATTGAATTAAAAATTTGCTTGCTCAGTTTCAAGTGATCCATAGCCACACATGGCTAGTGACTGCTACATTTGGACAGTGAAGAACAGAACATTTCCATTATTGCAGAATGTTCTATTGGACAGTCTACTCTAGATAAATATACAGAATTCTCCCCCATTATTCACTGATTCCTTAAACTATAAACAATTAAACTGCACTTCTTATGAACAGAATTCTTTGAGATTACACTGATTGAGAAATTCAGTTCTTCTCAATGCACTGTCTGGGACCCAGGGCTGTATTACTAACCTATCCTACATTGCTACTAGGAGCCATGCCTTCCATTCCCATTATGGTTTTGGTCCAAGACATAGACCTTATATTTTTATGCTTCCTAGATATTTAGTGAAAATAAATTTTTATTTTATCTGACAAAAGGCAAAAGGGATCCTTGAAGTCACTAATTCCATCATTTCAAAAACCAAGCTAGGGTTAATTTCTGAACACCAAAGTTCCCATTCATACATCAGTCAAATGGTTCCTGAGAAATTTCTGTGCAAGAGGAACTGGGCCAGGTCCTTGGGGGCACAGAGACAAAGCCTCCAGGTACCAGGATTCTGGGGTTCAGTGGGAACAAGCTGGAGACTGTGGGCTACATCCAGAAGTCAGCCATGCTTTGTGTATTCTGCAAAGTATGGGCCTCCTGGTGTTTGAAAAATAGAATACAGTTCCAACATTAAGACCTCCCAAGGAGGGGCTTCCCTGGTAGCACGCCTGCCAATGCAGGGGACATGGGTTTGAGCCCTGGGTCCAGGAAGATCCCACATGCCGCCGAGCAACTAAGCCCGTGCACCACAACTACTGAGCCTGCGCTCTAGAGCCCATGCGCCACAACTACTGAAGCCCGCGCTCCACAACAAGAGAAGCCACCACATTGAGAAGCCCACGCACTGCAAAGAGTAGCCCCTGCTCACCGCAACTAGAGAAAGCCCGCCAGCAGCAGCAAAGACCCAGCGCAGCCAAAAATAAATAAATAAAATAAATTAAAAAAAAAAAACACAAAAAATCTCCCAAGGATAGCACCAGAATTCTTATTGCCGTTTTCTTAAGAAAAGTGGAAATTTCTAGACACTTTAGGCCTATGCTCTTGCTCAGCAACAGCTGGCTAGAGTGGAAGTAGCTGCATCTATAGGCAGAAATGCCATCACCTCTGGTCAGCAGTGTTGCCTCTTACGGCAGCCTGCTTCCTGCTTCCTCACACATTAGCTGCCTGGCCCCCAGCAAACCTGGTTTGCATTCTGGTCCCCAACATTTACCAGCCAGATGGCCATGGGCATGTTCCCCAGGTTCTTCCAAGGCAGGCTAACCAGTATGGGAGAGGAAACTGAGTGTCGCCCCAAACAAGGCAATAAAACAAAAGGCTTACAAGCTCAAGGATCTTTGCATTTTTACAAGCAGATGGGGGTCAGTTAAGGGGTGGCGGAGACCTTCCTGACAAACTGAAAAGGCAGGGAGCAACCAGTCCCTGGCTCTTTTTGAGTATTTTCCATCCTTTGCCTAGGCCACTGTGGTACTGATTTCTACAAATCAGAATTGCTTTTACAATTCAAAGCAAATAAAAACCATGCTTTCTTTCATTTATTGTTTTATCAAGTGAATTCATTAGACATGCTTTTTTATTTTTACATCTTTATTGGAGTATAATTGTTTTACAATGGTGTGTTAGTTTCTGCTGTATAACAAAGTGAATCAGTTATACATATACATATGTTTCCATATCTCTTCCCTCTTGCGTCTCCCTCCCTCCCACCCTCCCTATCCCACCCCTCTAGGTGGTCACAAAGCACCGAGCTGATCTCCCTGTGCAATGTGGCTGCTTCCCACTAGCTGTCTATTTTACGTTTGGTAGTGTATATATGTCCATGCCACTCTTTCGCTTTTAGACATGCTTTTTTTAAAAAAAAGTACTTGCCTTTGAACTGCAAAGCTGCAAAGAGAACTCAAGAATTTTGCTCTGCCGGCCCACAAGAGAATTCCCCACCTAACTGAGACAAATAAGTAGGTTCAGTCAAACCACCACCTTGGTGGATTTTGCCCTGACAGGTACCATCGGTCTGGCTAAATGGTTGGGACTGTCCCTCAGTTGGGTTCACTGAGGGCTACAGACAGCAGCCCTGTTGGCTGGGATGGTTCTTCCCATAGGGATCTGGTCTCTGGGAGAGAATGGGAACTCTTCTTCCTCTACAACTGCTAGGTGAAGCACACAGTATCTTTCTGAAGTACTAAAGACCTGGGTTCAAATCTCAGCTCTTTTGTTATCAACTACACACACTTAAACCATACACAACTAAACTTGTTTTTCTAATCTTCAGGTTTCTTGCCTAAAGAAGGGGAAATAATGATGTATGCCTTGTAACAGAGTCGCTAGTATTAAATGGCATACTTGTTGAAAGCATTTTGTACAGGGCCTGGAGCTCCGTAAGTATACAGTGAATGTTAACAGCTGTTATTTTAATTCAGAGAGCCCAAGGTGGCCCAAAATAGCCCTGCGTGAGGCAGAGGCAGAGTGCAACCATAATGTTATCATTGTTAATAGCAAGTGTGGTCAGGAATGTGATCCCAGAGAGAGAGGAAACGCCCTTGGCATCAGGCAGCTGCTGAATTCATTTTATTTTATTGAAAGGGCATTCTACAATCATGAGCCAGATACACCCCACGATTCCTCAGATGATGCAACAGCACCCCATCCACTCTGCCTTTCCCTCAAAAGAGTTATTAAAGTTCCAAGTGCCTCAAACCCGAAGAAGGTATGTATAAATCTGTATGCCTAAGTCACTACATACCTATGCGTGAGCTTCACATTTCAGAAAGGTACAGAGTATGGACCAACACTTATGAGTATCATTTAAGGTAAAATAAGTTACTGATGATAAATAAGTTTAATATTAAAAATATAAATAAATACAAATTGGATGATAAATTTAGATTATAAAATTATATTATTAAAGATTCATAACACAGAAGTTAACTCTGGTATGCTAAATATTACATAAATCTATTCTTATATAATGATTCAGAGAAAGGAAGGCTCAGTATTTGCCTCTCTACCCAAGTCAGAGTACAGCAATCTAAGTAATTTCCAAACGGTGGAGTAGTACAATGACCAAGAAAGATTAAGGCAGCAGCTTAAAAGCCCACGTGAACAGCATCATGAATTTGGCAGCCTCAGCTACTGCTTTACAAATCCATTCTGTCCGTTAAAATGTTTCCAAATGAAAATGAGAAGATAAACAATCTTATAAAAAAATGTGCAATCTCACTGCAAATTAAAGAAGTACAAATATAATCAAGATTACATTTTCGTCTACGAAATTAGGGAACCTTTTAACTGGTAATGCCCACAGTGGAAGCACCCCATTGGAGGGCAATCTGGCATTTGTTTCAAATACCTTAAAAATGCATAACCTTTTGAACAAGAAATTCTACATGTGGAAACTAAGTAAATAATAACAGAGGTACAGTAAACATTTATCTTTAAGAAGGGATTGTTTGCAGGTTTTAAAAATAATATCCATTTCAAAACTATTAAAAGTAGAGACTAGTTAAATAATTTCTAGTATAGGCATACAGTGTAATAATACACAGCCATTAAAATTGTGAAGAAAGGTATTTTATCTAGTGGCAAAGCAGATGACAAAGTAGTATCTATTCTAAGAACCCATACGTTATGGGTTGAAGCGTGTCCTTCCAAGATTCATATGTTGAAATCCTTACTTTTAGTACCTAAGAATGTGACCTTATTTGGGAATAGGGTCATTGCAGATGTAATTAGTGAAGATGAAGTCACACCGGCATTGGGTGGACCCTAATCCAATATGACTTGTGTTATATAAAGAGGGAAATGTGGACACAGATACACACACAGGGAGAACACCACGTGAAGACAAAGGCAGAAATTCAGGCAATACATCATCTACAAGTTAAGGAACACCAAAGATTGACAGCAAACCACCAGAAACTAGGAGAAAGGTAAAGAACAGTTTCTCCCACGTGGTCTTCAGAAGGAACCAACTCTACCCGCACCTTGATCTCAGATCTCTGGTCTCCAGAACTATGAGACAATAAATTTCTGTTGTTAAAGCCACCCAGTTTGTGGTACTATGTTATGGCAGCCCTAGCAATCTAATGCATCATTGTTTTTTCAGGGAAAAAAGGTACATCAACATGTCTGAAAGAATATTTTTCCAAATATTGACCTTAGTTGTCTCTCAGTAGAAGGACACTGAGTAATTTTGCTTTACTAGCTTTTGCTTATAGTTTTGTGATTTTAAATTACTAAACAAATAACTTATGCATAAAAATGGCTGTAAATAGCAAGTCAAAAGAAATCCACCCCCCAATACCCATATACGTAGTATGTTTAGATCACAGCAGCGTGGGAGAGGCAGGAGGTCAAACATACGTGGCTTGAAATCCTGCCTTGGTTATCTATCAGCTCAGTAGCTTTGGGCAAGTGGACCTTATGAGGTCAATGTAAGAGTTGAATGAAATTGTATATATAATGTACATAGCACTGATTTAGGACAGCCTGGCACATAACAAGAGCGCATTTATTTACAGCCATTTAGTGAACTCCCACTGTTTATGGGGGCTTTTTCTTTAAAATAAAAAAGTATGTTATTCCTTTCAGAAAAGCAAATTCATGGTCATCTAGCCAAAGCCTGCAGACAGCCTGGGGCTCCAATGTGTCTGGGACACTGATCTAGGACTTGATGATCTACTCTAATCATTCTCCTTGACGACCACACCTGCCAGATCATACTGTCCCATTTGAATTCATTTGGCGTAGGTACCTGCTCTTTATGGCCTTTAGTACAAAGAATGTGTGTGTGTGCATGTGTGTGTGTATGAAGGAGGGAGGGAGGGAGAGAGGGAGAGAGGGAGAGAGGGAGAGAGGGAGAGAGGGAGAGAGGGAGAGAGGGAGAGAGGGAGAGAGGGAGAGAGGGAGAGAGGGAGAACATGAGAACATCAAGGAACACCTAGAGAAACAAAAAGACTTGTGAAATTTTCCAGAATTTCACAAATTCTTTAGAAATTTACATTGGCAGTAAAACACATTCTAAGGGAAAGAAGGAAAGGAAATAAAAATGTACTGAGTGCTTGCTATAAGCCATCACTCTTTGCAAGTGTCATCTCATTTAACCAACACAATAATTCTTCCTGCTAATTATCATTATTTCTACTCTTATATATATGAAAGGCCCAAAGGAGTTAAGTAAGGTGCCCAAGGTTACCTAGCTTGTCAGTGGTGGAGCTGACAGTCAAACCCAGTCATTCTTTCTGTTACCAAATGAGGGAAATGTAATGAATAAAGCCAGGCATTAAAAAGAAAACAAAAAGGGCCAGCAATTTAAAATAGTAATAAAAAGTATAAACAATATATATACTTCAAATTTATCATTCTTGCTAATAAGCATAGTCTTTGCCCCAGAAAGACTATACTTTTCCCTCTAAACTCTAGGTTAGAGTTTAATGCCACAAACAATTTCATATATATTCTTTGTTTTTTTAACCAATGAAGCACGTCATCTAAAATAGATTTCATATACATATATTCATGTTTTGCTTTCAGTTCCTTCATAAATAGAATCTGTGATGCGATTCTGATGACAAAAGTTCTTCTACACAGTCTAGTCAATGATTATGAAACATGAACATATGCCTTCTCCCTTTCCTCAGATAACTGCAACTGTAGATGAAAAGTAAAAGTAACACATCAGGCATTGCTCCTATAGTAAAGAGTCCCCAGACACCTGAGCTTTAGTTTTCTAGATCTGGGAACATTCAATATTTATTGAGCCCTCTTATGGGAACTTCCATACATGTTGGCTCAGCTTATTTCACAAGTCTGTGTTCTAGATTTTATCCTCATTTTACAGTTCAAGAAGTTGAGAGTCAGGGACAGAAAGGCAGTCTCATGGTAGACGAGATGGATGTGTGAGCGCTTCTTGTTAAAGCCATAGGGGGTATGTCTTCTTATTTGGCACACAAATCCTTCAAAGTAACAAATCCAAAGGATGGCAGCTCACACACACACATACGCACACACACATACACACACACACACACACACACACAATGGGCAGACAATTCACTTGCTCTTCCTGCATCCATGATGGAATCTGTTTGACTCAAGTAATTTATCAGGCATCCAAAGAGAATTTAAGTGTTCATCATCTTGCTAAATATCTGGATTCTTTCTGACTTCTACAAAACTCTTTATAGGCATGTTTCAACAACACATTCCTAAACCTGAATTTCTTTATGCAATGGATCAGTGAATAAAGATTTTGTTAGAAAAGATACACAGATCACTAAAATTTTCTCAGGGGTTAGGAGTATTTTTGAGAAGGAAAAAGGTCCCTGAGAAGGTCTGGACATCCTTAGTCTTTATGGGGATGAGCATTTATATTTTTCTTTGTGCTCTGACAACATGAGATAGCAGAAAGGGACCTGAATGAGGAATAAGAAGGCATGACTTTAAGAAGCAATTATATATATTGTCCTGGCTGTTTTCATTGGGGAAATCATTTAACTTCAAGATTCAGAGGTAATGAGTGATCACTACTAATGGGTGGTGATATGGAAAAATGATTAAGATCAAGGGGCCTGGCATCTAGATGCCTGGGTTCAAGTCCTAGCTCTCTCACATGCTCGCTATATGATTTTAAGCAAGTTGTTTGCCCTCTCTAGGCCTCAGTTCCTTCACATATAAAAAGAGTTGTTATTTGGTCCTTCAAAAGTAAAGTGAGATCAAGTGAAATAACACATGTAGGGCACTTAGTTTAAGTCCTTGTCTCTATGTATTAGTGTTACTACTATTTGTGTATATTTTATGACTGTCTCACAATGAAGAGAGAATAGAAATAAAAAACAATATGATGATAATATATTGACCAAACTTTATGTTTATACTCTCCTGAAAAATTTTGGAATGCTTAATTTTATTTACAGATAACATATCATTGTCTTCAACAACCTCTTCCTTAGTTACAGTTAGGGAGCCTCAATATAAACCAGATGCTCTGCTGGGGGTTTTATAAACACTGTCTTACTGAACCCTCACGGTAACCCAAAGATGTGACTTTCATGACCTTCATTTGACGGCCTTGGACCTGAGAACAAGCACAATCACGTAATCTGCTCAGCGTCCCATGGCTGGAGAGAAGAGCCAGGCTTCCAGCAAAAAGCTCATTCCAAAGCCCAGGCTCCTTCAAGCCCCATATTACCTTTCAGGTTTTTCATAGGATTCTTGCTTGTCAACCAATTCCTCCCCCATACCCTCCTGAAACAAACAGGACCCATCACACCAGGCAAGCCAATGACTCTTCCATGAGTAAACATTCAGGATAAAAAATTTTATTTGCATAGGGATATTAAATTAAACCGCCCCCCATCCATTCATGTTTTTCTACCACGTTAATAAACACAAGCAGATAACTGAGGTACTCATTCATGTTAAGGGCCAGTGTTGAATTAACCTACCAATTTATGAACAAAGATGAAGTATGTGTGATTTGGGGTTATACGTTTTCCTTCACGAATAGGCTATCTCATGACTAGGGAAAAACCCCATCGTTATTCTCAGAAAGAGGCTTTTCAACTGATGAACAAGGGGCACCAGCTGGCAGAGCCCACGTGTTGAAAGGGCAAAGGCACAGCCCCTCCAGATCACATTATCAGTGTGGATGCCCCCAATGGCCTCTCGTCAGAGCGAATTCCAGGAAGCCTGCTCCCCAAATCTCAAAGAGGCAATGTCTTCTCCTTAAGAAAATTACCAGTTCCGCCTTCTTCGTCCACAAGACACATACACCTCTCCCTGTGCCTAAAGTGCCCGGGACTTAAAGAACAGTCTAGGGGACATGTTTTGAATCTCATGACACTTTGTATTCAGGCCACAAGTGACAGGGACTCGCAGTGAACCTCTGGCCCAGGGCAGCCAATCCGTAGCCTGATATGGCCTGGGGCCGACGGTTGTGTCCCCTGAACAAACCCATTCCCCTGAACGAACCCGTGTCCCCTGCATTGGCAGGCGGACTCTCAACCACTGCGCCACCAGGGAAGCCCTATACATTCTTTTTTATATTCTTTTCCATTATGGTTTATCTCAGGATATTGAATATTGTCAATTGCCTGGTTCCTATGTTCAATTGCCTGGGTGTTTTGGTGGGACTTATGAATGCCCCGGAGGTGTTCCTACCATGTGTCAAGCACTGTGTTAGATACTTAGAATGTACTGATGAACAAGACAAACAAGATCCTTGTTTTCACAGAGCCTTTAGTCTGGTCGAGGAGCTAAAATGTAAAAAAAAAAGTCACTAAGCAGTGTGCTCTGGGAGCCATCAGGAGACTGACTTCATCTGGAGGGACCTCCCTACTCAGAGAGGCCCTCCCAAAATAAGTGATGTTGGACTTCCCTGGTGGCGCAGTGGTTAAGAATCCACCTGCCGGGCTTCCCTGGTGGCGCAGTGGTTGAGAGTCCGCCTGCTGATGCAGTGGACGCGGGTTCGTGCCCCGGTCCGGGAAGAACCCACATGCCACGGAGCGGCTGGGCCTGTGAGCCACGGCCGCTGAGCCTGCGCATCCGGAGCCTGTGCTCCACAACGGGAGAGGCCACAACAGTGAGAGGCCCAAGTACCGCAAAAAAAAAAAAAAAAAAAGAATCCACCTGCCAATGCAGGGGACATGGGTTCGATCCCTGGTCCGGGAAGATCCCACATGCCACCGAGCAACTAAGCCCGTGTGCCACAACTACTGAGCCTGCGCTCTAGAGCCCGCAAGCCACAACTACTGAAGCCCACGCACCTAGGGCCCGTACTCCTCAGCAAGAGAAGCCACCGCAGTGAGAAGCCCGCGCACCGCAATGAAGAGTAGTCCCCGCTCACCGCAACTAGAGAAAGCCCACGTGCAACAAAGACCCAACGCAGCCAAAAATAAATAAATTAAAAAAAAAAAAAAGAAGTCCAAAAGAAGTGATGTCTAAATTGACACCTGAAAAGAGAAGAGGAATTTGCCAGCCAAAGAGGGGTTGGTGAAAAGAGAGAGTGAAAAGAGAGTGTTCTAAGCACAGGAAGGGGCATGTGCAAAAGTCCATCAGCCCAGCAAGAGACCATCACCAGGCCCCCAAAATACCTAATAAAGGTGAAATGTGTACAGAGCAAGAAACAGGCTTTTAGTATGAGAGCGAAAAGGGTTGAGGGTGGATTTCCTCCAAGTTTTGATGATGCATCAGTTTCAACAGACAGCAACATTCTCTCTTGCAGGTTCCAAAGAGATCAAAAAGACTAGGGCAAAAGCTAGAGGATGGAGAGTGGTTGAGAAGGGCTCAGCCCCGCAGGGAGCAGAGATACTTCACACCCCAGTCTTCACCAATTATCCCATGATATCCAGTCTCCTAGATTGGAGAAAATTGCCTCTTATCATCACCATCATCATGATCACAACTATCTTTTACTTTTGGAGGACATTTAGTAGTTTACAAAGTGTTTTACTTGTTTCCAAAACTATGAGAAGGTAGGCAAGGGGTGTTGTCCCCAAAATTCAGTGAGGAAGTGAGGTTCTCACAGGATGGGTAAGCTAATAGAATGAACAAGAATAATTACAAATACAGCCAAGGTCAAAGACGTGCCTGCAGAAGGAGAAGACTCAAAGGAAAGTCATTGTTTTGTAGATGTATTCCTTAGAGGCTTTTTATTATTTTTTTATATTAACATAAAACTATTTTTCTTACTTGAATCAGGAAGAAATGTGAATCCTCTGGGGAACAGAAAACTAAGGGTGATGTTTCTACTTGAGCATGAGAGCAGGGTTCTTCTATTTTTATCTGGGTGATTCCCAAGAGCCAGGTGTACCTGGGTATTAGGGTGTGGTTAGTAAGTGCCTTATAGTGGTTGATGCTATAAGAACCTTTGTCTACACCCTGGAGAATTCAGTTGGATACATGTAACTCTTTCAAGAAAAAGCAATGTCTATGGATTATGATTTCAGAAATATCAGGAAAACTGTCTCCCCACACCTCAGCAAAAAAATTCCTTAGAACTAAGGTCCTGCAATTTTTCTTTTCCTTTAGGTCCAACACTGGCCTCTCTGGAATGTTCCTTGAATGCAATTATTCCAAGGAGCAATTCCCTAGAGAGTCACACATGCTATGGTAAAAAAAAATCCCTGGCAGCAAGGTATAAGTGGTGAGGGGCTCAAAAGAGGCACACACATAACTGTGAATATAGATTTTCTACGTCAGAACTTTGCCAAGGCTCTAGCTTGCAAGAAGTTGCCATCATGTTATAAATTACTCTCCGGTAGATTTCTACTTCTTCCTTTTTCATCATTCCCAGAATCACTCAAATTGTTATCATCATTATCACCACCATCATCATCGTGTCATCAACATCACCTTCACAATCATTTGCTGAGCACTTTTTATAGCCCAGGCACTATGCAAGGTGGTTTATGTGAATTAAGTCATTACAGCAATCCTTTGAAGTAGCAACTATTGATGTTATCAGTCCCATTTTACAGATGAGAAAAAAATGATACCTAATAAAGTTAAATAACTTGCCCAAGGTCACCAAGCTAGTGGAAGAATAAAATTGGGATTCAAATCCATACGCAGTATTTTAATCTTTTTTCCTGTATTCGTGGCGCAAAATACCAATGTCTTAATGAAACTCAGAAAAGCATGAAGGGACAAATCCATTAGCCCACTGGGGAGCTGCTCTTTTACGAAAAATGTATTTATTGATTCATATTTCATTTATACATGATTTTTGTCGCTTGAGAAGCTAGAAGTTATAATTAAATCCAAATTAATGTAGCTTTGAAATTACATCCCACCCTCAATGGCAGATTGCTGCTCATAATTTAAACAAGTTGTATGTTAGAATTCCTGTGTTATTTATGCTTAGAAAAGAAGAGTTGTCTGACTCATGCACAGGTATTTTTAAGAAAATAGAAAAAAAAGACCCATAAAATAAGGTTAAATTATTGGCTTTATAATCAAAATCTTTTTCTATGTATTTTAAATGAAAAGATACTGATTTTTAATTAGAACCTACTCTACCTTGGTTAATTAATAACCAACAGAAAATAAAACAATATCAAAGACAATTGAAGTCTCTTGAGTTAGTCTCTAAATATAAACACTCCTTGGCATTTTCAGAAAACGCCTGAAACACATATCAGAGTGGGTGAGATAAACACCAAAATCGGATAGCACCTGCCTTTTAACGTTTCTGAGGATTAGGGATAAGTTACAGCAGGTGCCTGTCGCACTGAAGGAAGCAGAAGAGTGTAGCATTTAAGAGAACACAGTTTGGAGTGAGAATGTCAAATCTTGGCTTTGCCATTTCCTACAATTTTGTCCCTGATGAGTTATAAACATCCCCTGAATCCCGTGGTGAAATGGGAATGTAAGCCATACAGATTCAATATGATGATGTATGGAAAGCACTGGAATATAGTACCTCATATGAAGCCTGCATGACAGAGGTAGCTACTGTTACTTCTCTCCTTAAGAGTTTAAAATGATAACTATATTATATTATATTATATCAAACATGCTTACTGTGTTATTATCAATAACATGATCAGAAATACTATTCATATCAAGCAAGCAGTATGACGTTTGAAAAACATAGATCAGAATTCAGATTCAGGAATGAAGATTAGAGAAGCAGGTGCCTCCATTTAAATCAAGGAGCTCTATGCCTCGTACATCAGACATGCTGCATCTCTGGATAAGCTGGCCTCCTTTGGAAAGGCAGAAAGGAAAGGCAGAATGGAGATATGGAGTCCAGGGGTTGTAGCAGAAATGGTAGCAAAATGGGGGATGGAGGTCAGAGAATAAGAATTAGAGGAATCAAGCAAGTTGCCCCAGCAGTTAATTTTAGAGGGACGGAGTCTGGACTTGCCAGCCAAGCAAATATCATTTGCAGGAGCTGAAGTCCCTGTGATGCCCTTACATGTGCACTAATTCAAGTCCTGGACAATTTGGAACGGTTGGGGTCCCCACATTCCATTACACATAAATCCACAGGTTCAAATGCAGAGCCTCGTAAATAGTAGACAGAAAAAAGAATGTATTAAGAAAAATGCTTTAAAAGGAAAAAAAAAAGCAGGCCAAAATTCTACTGGCAAAGAATTGAAGTAGCAAAATAAGAATGAACAGTGGAAGGCAGGATTCTACACCAATTTAGTAAGTCTGAGAAATAAGGTAAGTTCAATTAAAAAAAATTTTTTTACCATCTCCAAATGATGGTTTAAGACATTTTTCTGGACATATTTTATCATCAGGGAATAAACAAAACAGACCACCAGAGTCAGTGCTGTGTCCTGAATTTTGGTTTTGACCCAAAAGATAGCGGAAAGTCCCCTGACCTCATTTAAGTAGAGATTAAGGATTTGGAAGTTTTGCCTCAAGGTCTTTGAAATTGGCTAAAGCTTTTTCCCTGAAGACTTGACTTTTATATGTTTTTTAAACTTTAAATCTACTGTATACATGAGCCTTTCCTAAGCAAAGAACACATCAATAAAGTGCATTTTCCCCCCAAGGCAATAAATCTCAAAGTGGAGGATGTATTTAGAAGTAATACTGCTTCAAATGGTCAATCCATAGAAGATCATTAAAAATATGTTATGTTTTTTTAATTACTCATGCGCACAACTGTGGACAAGTGATATGCCTGTGATTCTTCCTGAAGTCCACAGCTTTCCTTCACCCTCTTCTCTCCCCACTGAACCTCAAATTATACCCTTTGGGAAAAACATCAGTTTTAACAGTTCAGAGGTATACATCTATGGTTATACAAATTACAAACACACGTACCCACATTCACATACAAAACTATATTTTCTTTTTTTATTTTTACAAAGATATTGTATGCTATACATTAGTCTGAAATCTGACTGAATACATTTCCCATGTGTTGATTAAAAGAAGGAAAACCGAAAACCACTTTTTTCCATATAACAATTTCATCAAATACTAAGAATGAAACTCATTTTTCTGCACTTAATAATTTTATCAAACACAATTACCTATGCTGACTGCCAGTGCAATGCATATTAATTTAACCCATCTTTTTAACGACAGTATAATATTTCACAGCGTGCATGAATCATACATTAACGATTTTCCTATTAACGGACTTACTAATTGTTTCTAGTTCTTTCCTCTACAAAGGATGTTGCAGTAAATAGCCTTGAGCATAGAGCTTTACATACACTTTTACTTCTACAGAATAAATACTGAAAAAGAAAAAGGATTGTAGTTCAAAGTCTTTCAAGACTACCAACTTTGAAGCTGTCGCCCCACAGAACAGGAGAAACCAGGTGTTTTAGTGCTCTCTCATGGTCAATTTACACTTTTTGCTGATCACTACTGTTTACCGAGCACCATGAAAGGCACCTGTGGCAAGCAGAACAAATTTCCTGCCATCCAAGAGCTAGAACTCTCTCGTCACTCTCTCCCACAGAAAACAAAGACCTCAGAGTGACTCTTCACCCATGGCATGCAAAGAAGAGATATTTTCCTTTCTCCATTTTGATAAACTTTCTCAAAGCTTCTATGTCCCTGCTCTCATCTCTTGACCTTAGCTCTTTCAAAAGGTAGTGATCAACTAACTTATCTGACCTTTTAAGGTTTCACTGGTCCGTTATTCAGGTTCTCTCCCACAAATGAGAGGCTAATCGCTGATTTACAAGCAAAATACCTTCTTCCTTAGAGCCTCAGAAGAGAGAGGAAACCAACTATACGTAAATCAAAAAAATATTTTAAATGTAATAAGTTCTCTCTCCCTCTCTCTCTCTCTCTCTCACACACACACCAAGAAAAAACTATAAGGCAGTGTGATAAATTCTCATGAATAAATGAATGGATAAGATGTCATGGAAGCCCAAAGAGTGGGGTGAATCATTCAGTTTGGGGTAGAGGAAAGGGGAAGAACCAAATATGAGAGAAATCTTCACTGAGGAGGTAATCTTTAAGCTGAGGTTAAAAGACAAACATTTGTTCTCAGCTTGGGCTGTGAGGGCATTCCATATAGTATTAATAAGAATAACAAGAGCCTTAAGGTAAAAAGCGCTTTGGAGTTTGCGGGGGCTCCTTGTATAGCTTAGGGTGGTAGTCCTCTAACTTTAATGTGCATAAGAATTATCCGGGGAGCTTGTTTAAAATCCAGATTCCTGGGCACTCACCTTCCCAATATTTTTATTTCGTGTCCAGAAATCTGCATGGAAAAAAAATTCATCCAGGTTTACCACACTCTGAAAGATACTCATAGAGGCTGTGTGTGGGGAGTGACATGAAATAACATTGCAACAGGACCGAAGGGGATACAAACTAATGTTTCAGGTGAGTGACAGTGACTGTGAAACAATAAGAGATTATGTCAGAAATGATGTCAGGCCTTTGAATTTTGTTTTGAGAGACAATGGCTTGACAATGGAGCCTTTACACTGAGCAGAAAAATCACTCTTCCACAGAGAATGTTTGTTGAATGGCTGAATGATCGAATGTGGACAGAACTCTGAGAAAGTCAACTGAAAGCTGCCCAGACTGTGAGTCCTGCTTGCTTTAACCGGTGGCTGTGAGGAAAACAATTTTAGCATAGCTATCCCCAAACCAATAGTTCAAGCCTTCCAAATGCTGTCCTGATGTTATGTGCGGTTGATATATTCGTGCATTTTTATGCAGGTTTACAAACAAGGCAAATGTGATTACCCTGTAGATCATCCACGTAAGCATGTACCACAGTTTGTGTTGCCAAAGCTGGATACTGGGCCTTGGAGCTAAGATCTGGGAGGACAGAACACGCTCTTACATAACTTCCCAGCTAGTCAGTGATAGGGCCTGTGATTAATGCTACATGACGGGCTCTGAACTTTCTGTTCAGATAGGTTCGCTTGCCTTTCAGAGCTCCTAGCAAGAGAATGTGTGACCCGCAGATTTCACTCTGAATAACCATCATGCAAGCATTGACACTAACATTGCTCTGTGGCCCCCTGGGTAACTGTTTCTGCGCCTCACTCCTCTGCCAACAGATAAGTTGCCCTAGGACTATCAAGTTGTTTGTTAAGGGGACAGAAGAGAAGAGTACTATAACTTCCTAAAGCCCCGTCGCTGAAGCAAGCTCCACAGAGAAGGCTGGGAGGTTCTAGAAGAAATCAGAAAAGCCCTTGAGAGCAGCCAGGGTAGTGAAACTCTGAGATGGGAAGAAGGAGTCCCGCTCTCGACGGCAGTATGTTTCACAGCCTCGAAGCTTCTCTCTCCCTGGAGCTCCGGCTGCTGAGCGCGGATCACAGCGCTTCCAAGCATCCCGGGCGGGGCGGAGAGCTGCCCCAGTGCTCACCAACTTTCCCAGCTTGGCAAAGCCCTCCCCGCTCGCTACTCCGCTCAGCCCCGGTCCCTCCTCTCACGCCCTCACCCCCGCAATAATCCAGGTGAGCAGCCAGAGCCCAGCGGCAGCTCCCCCATCTGTTCCCCTCCCGGTCTCCCCAGGAGGCTTCTTTCCCCAACCCCTGAGCGTGTGCAAGCGCCTCGGTGACATGAGACATAACACCTCGTCTAAGCGCCTGCAAAAACTCCTCCACGTTCCCGCCTCCAAGCCGGGACCCTACATCCTGTCCCCGCCATCCCGGAATGGCACCTGGGGAGTGGGGAGGATTGAAGGAAGCGGCTTTTGCATCCCAGGCTTGGAGCAGAACCGAGCAGACAGCACCGCACCCGACCTCTCCTCACCTACTGGTTCGCCGCCTCGGTCCCCTCCCCGCACACACACCGCTACTCACCAATTCCAGGGCTCGCAGGAAGGCAAGGGGCTCCTTCAGCACCTGGAAGGTGCCTGCCGAGGCCAGCTGTGGACCAAGGAGGCAAGAGAGAGAAAGAGACAGCGTGAGGAAGGGTCTGGAGACGCAGCATCCGGAGCCCGGGGGTCCCGCGGCATCACCCGCGCTGCCCAGTCGGTCCTACCTGGCTCACGGGGTCCATAGCTCGCCTCGCTCGGGCTTCTCACCCAGCGGTGCCTTTGAAAATGAGGTTTGAGGGCCACTACCGTCCTCGTCGTCAGAGCCAGAAGCCCGCTTTCGGAAAGAGCCGGAGGAGCTAGGCCGGGGAGAGCTGGGTGCCGGGCGCGGGCTCGCGGACGCTGGGTTCTCGAAGCCTGCGCGCGGGTGAGGTGAGCCCAGGCGGCGAGAGTGGGAGGGGCGGGCGGGGAGGCGGGGCTGCGGTGGAGGCGGGAGAGCAGGATGGCGCTGGAGCCCGCCCAGCGGCCCGGGGGAGGCTGCAATTGGCCAGCTGCGAGGTCCGGAAGGGAGGGCGAGGAGGTGGGCGAGGCCCAACCGCGACCTCGGGAGCGGCCCCGCCGCTCGCGCCCGGTTCCCTGAGGCTCCAGGGCAACTCTGGGGTTGTAGGTTTGGGGAAAGCAGGCCGGCACCCTCAGGAAGACGGTCCCCTGCCTGAGGACGGGGTTTACAGGTAAGAGGGAGAGGCAACCCACACCTTACGTGGGGAGGTGTGTGCGTTCTGGTGACTTCTGAATACCAAAGAAAGACTGCTGACTCGGTCATTCCTCTGAGCCTTCATGGAACGTTCTCCATGTGACCAAGCAGTGCCAGGTGCTGGGATACATCAAGGAACAGGATAAACACTGCCCGTTACCTCAGGGGTAAGCAGAGGGTCAGGCCAGGGGGAAGGGAGCTAGAGGGGGAGAGGGGAAACGAATGAATCATGAAAATATGGGACAGTGTGCCAGGCAGGTAATCCCATGGCCACTGTGTGAGGTCAGGAGAGAATTATAATGTCCATTTTTTAAAGTAGGGAAAAAAAAATAGACTTCGCGAGGCTGAATTAGGCAAGCTAACATAGCTCATGAGGGGCTAAACAGGGATTGGAATTCAAGTTCCTTCAAAACTCATGCTGTTTCTACTGGGATACTTTGCCTAGGATACAACCCTCGAATGAAGCTCCCCCAGTCCGTCATAAATAGGCCTGAGTGCATCCCCACCTCAACTCATACTCTTTCTCCCTTAGTCTGCTAAGCTTGCCAAAACTAGTAAACAACAACAAGACAATTGAGTTCTTTCTATGAATCAGAAATTGTGTTAAGGGCTTTATAAACATTACTTCATTAAATATTCACAAAACCCCCATGGGTTAGTAGTAGTGTTATTCTCATTTTAGGGGTGACGGAATTGAGGGCCATGGAAGGGGAGTGCAGAGAATGAAGCCAGAGTTGAATTCAAAATAATCAGAAAAGAAGGAGGAGTCGTCTTCAGCACGCTTAGCCATTCCACCATGTAGTTGATATGTCCCCTTCCTTCTCACTCCCTTTGGACTGGACCCCATGTATGAAGTGGTCTCCCAGCAACACAGATAGCCCATCTGTTTACTAATAAGATTTGCCAAAAAGGTCTGGAGTTGGGGGATGGGGGGAAGAGGAGGAGGGAGAGTAATTAATATTCAGGAGTTGGGGAGAAAGATGCAAATGAATAGTTTAGAGTCTGAGAAGGGGAGGCAGCAGGCCAAACCTGGGTAAGAAAGAGTGTCCAATGTAGATGCCCCCTGCCCGTGGGTTTTGTTGGAGAAAAACTAGAAAGTTAGTGAGTCAGAACTCCAGAGGGCTAGTTGCACCATCTGCAGCCAGCCAGTTTTGTTCCTACTGCTCTTCCTACATGCAGATAGAGTCTAAAACAATTAGAAACAAGTTCTTTCAAAAATAAGCCATTATGCAACTACAAATACTTACTGTGTGTCCTGCAATTTTTGTATATGATTTTGTGTGTGAGGTTATCTAACGTCCTCAAGACCTCATGTTTTTAAAAATCTGTCAAAGGGAGCCAACAACATTAATTTAGCTGGTTGTTATGAGGACTCAATGAGGTTTTGTAGATAACGTATCTTGGGCAGAGTCTGGTACATCATAATCTCTCCATGTGTATTAGTTGAATTTCTGACTGCTAACACTTCTACAGAAGCAAAGGTGAAGGCTCAGAGGCCCACATTAGAGGCGTGGTCGATTGTGGCACCGTCTTGTCACTCTCTGCAGTGCCCCTCCGCTATATATCCTTGCCCCTTTGAACTCAGGAGTTGCAGAGTTACTTGCTTTGGTAAATGGTTGTGGGCAGAAGTGATGAATACATTTCTGAGCGGAAGTTTTAAGAACCTCTTCATGATTTGCCATCTTGTTAATTTCCTTCTGCTATGATGAATACAATGTACAATATTACACAGAGGCTGCACTCACAGCCTGGGTCTTGGCATAAGACTGATGTAGTGTAGAGCTGCAACTGGACCTTGATGGATGTGGAGCTGAGCAAGAAATTAAGTTGTAGCTGTAAGCAACTGAGATGTTAAAGTCTTTTGTTACTACAATGCAGCATAACCTAGGCTGATTGATACAAGTGTTCACACAGCTAGTAAGTAGCTGAACCAAGATTCCACCCTGTATGACTTCATTGTCCTTGAATCCTTCCTCTTTCCATTATTGTCAACTAGCTTATGCGGTATAACACCTCCTGCGTATGTTTAATAATGATGATAATTATCATAATAGCTTATATCAATGCAGTTCTCGCTACATGCCAGCCACTGTGCTAGGTACTTTAAATACATCATTTAAGCATCACCGCCATCCCCTTTTTTATGGATAGTATATCCAGGTTAGAAAGGCTAAGTGATGTGCCTAAGATCATCTAAACATTTGTATCTCTTTAGACAGAGAGATTGATTTATTTAAAATACCACCCACTTGCATTTCATTTGAGCTGAGAACTTGGCGAGGATGAAGTGTGATGACTGAGCCTATTCCCCCAGGCCTGTCTTCACACCCAACATTCCTCCTTGCTAATATGGTGGCAAATTTTCCAAGTCCTCTAAACACCACGTGAAGGGAGCCAGAACTGTGGCAAATGGCAAGGTAGTCGCTTAGACAACAATTGCACATTGTCAGAGGATGCTTCTCACGTTCCAGAAATGTATGAGCTGTCAACAGCTGCATCACCAAAATAACCCAGAGTTCCATATCCCATTTGCAATGTTAAATACTTTGTAGACATTGGGGCTAGAACCTCTATATTCGGACCTGGAAATAACATTAGGTTCCTTTAAGAACTGGGTTGGGAGAAGTAGGAGGGATGATAAAACACTGCCACAATATTACTCTCAGTGACTGAGGGTGACCCCTTCTCTTCTGCCCCATGATGACGAAAGATAATTTCCCTCTTACAATAACAAATCTCTCGAAATGATTCAATAATCCTGTTAACATTGGTGGAGAGTAAATGATCCATTTTAGTGCCCTGTATTGATTATGTAAATCAAATAGCTTCCAAATTCTTCATTTGTGTTCAGCCAGGAACTTATAGTTTGGAAGATTTCCTTTGACATGTCAAGGCAATGCATTCACTTGCTGCAGTGGTTTCAATAAAGGGCAATGTGGACCCTTCCCTCCCCCAAAAGACATTTGGCAATAATTGGAGACATATGAGGTTGTCACAGCTGGGCGGGGTGGGTTGGTGCTACTGACACCTACTGGCATCTAGAGGGTAGAGGCCAACGATGTTCAACATCCTACAATGCAGAAGACAGCTGCCCACAACAAAGAATCAAATGGAAAATGTCAGTAGTTGCCAAGGTTGAGAAACCTTGACTTATGCATTCGACAAGTAAGGATGCCTGCTAATATGGGTTAGTATTGCTCTGTAAACTATAAACAGCTTGAGAAAATTCCTGAATTCACAGATCTTACCTTGTAGTGGGATATACCATAAGCCCAATTTGTTCAAGCTCCAATATTTGATGACAAGAAAATAAACAAAATTCAAAAAACCATTTTGAATCTCAAAGAGGGTTAATCCTGAATCAAAACTACCAAAAACCAAAGTACCAACCTGCTGTAGACAGACTTGAGTTATTCAGGCAAATTAAATCTCATTCTCAGGGAATAACATACCTGGGTTTAATCTTCCTATATCTCTTGTGGCAAAAAGGAAAAAGTAATTTAAAATTTTATTCATAGCAACTTAATACAGGAGGAAATACTACCCACACATTATGATATTTAAAATACTGGAAGTACGTAATGAGTGAAAGTCATTCAAAATATTACATATTTCACCCTCTGCTCATACTACTAACCTTATCTTTCCAAATCTTTTCTTAACTAGTGTGGGTGAAAGCAAAAGCCAGTAGCGTGTTTGTGTAATATTTATTTGTGTGTTTGGTTTGCATGGGGTCACTGGTACACAGGACAGGAGATGGTGTGGAAGTATTTTCAAGACCTCTAATTTTACAATAAAGATAGCATTATCTCTCCACCCAATGATCAGGTAAAGCCATCTTTACTTACCTATGTTTCAGTCTTAAATGGCTTCAATAACATGTAAGGATGTGTGTTTTTTGTTTGGCTTAAAACTTCATCACAAAATAAGATTCCATAGGCTTCCTATGGAATTTTTAGCATTCAAGTAGGATCATTCTTAAATTAACTATCAGAACTGATATAAAATTTCAAGGGTGGTTGGCCAAGGTGAACTCACATCATACAATGCTTTTGCTATTTCTGCTTCCATCTTTGTTTTAAACAAAAGTTATCTGTGTCAGTATGACCAAGCTTTAATACCTGCCCATTAGAGGACCAAAACTCATGTCAGAGGACTTATCATTGACCGCAGGGAATAATGGTAACAGTAATCATAATAATGACTCTTGGAATGTGTTAAGTAGTTGCTGGACAGAATGCTAAGCACGCCTATAGGCATACCTCATTTAATATCCTCATCAACCATATACGTATGTACTGCTGTTTCTTGTTCAGACAAGAAAACACAGGATCAAAGAAATTTAAAAATCTCAGCTAATCTTTTATGGATAGTAAACAGCAGAGTCATGATTTTTCTCCCACCCTCATAACTTTCCAAGAAAAAGAGGATATGCATTTTCCATTGCAAATCTGCAAAAGTCACAAGCTTTAGGCAAAAATATTTTTCTTGCTGAAACATAAACAAAATTCCTCTGCAGAAAGAAAGTAAAGATGGGCACCATAGTCTATTACTACTCTTATGACTACTACTACTGTTATTCCATGAACACAAGTAGAAAAATACCCTCCCCTCTCAAAGGCTCAATCATTCTAATTATTTTTGTCATTCATCATTAGCCGTATTTTCCAAAATGCTCATTATTTTTGATGTTCTCCTTGGATCACTCCCTTGTTTTCATAGACTCATGGATCACAACAGCATTGAGTTAATCTCACACCACTCACTGCAATTTTTTTTTTTTTTTGCGGTACGCGGGCCTCTCGCTGTTGTGGCCTCTCCCGTTGCGGAGCACAGGCTCCAGACGCGCAGGCTCAACGGCCATGGCTCACGGGCCCAGCCGCTCCGCGGCATGTGGGATCTTCCCGGGCCGGGGCACGAACCTGCGTCCCCTGCATTGGCAGGTGGACTCTCAACCACTGCGCCACCAGGGAAGCCCTCACTGCAATTTTTGAATGAGGTAAATTCTTCTTCCCCAGGCAAGAGTCCAGCATAAAAGGTGATGACACAAGTTCTGGAATCAGATTCACTGAGTTCATCATATGCTGGTTTGATCACTTCCTAGGTGTGTGATCTTGAACAAGTAAGTCCCTTAAACTCTTGTCACTCAGTTTCCTTATCTGTAAAATGGGGGTAATAATTATACCACCCACATCACTTTGTAAGAAAGAGTAAAGGAGTTACAAGTTAAGCACTCAGAAGAATCTAATACAGAAAGTTGCTAAAAGGCCAAGAAATATGACCTACCCCAGTGGTAAGGAGATGGTCTATGATATTTGCACCCCAAGTAGTTATCACACAGCCACTACTTATAATAAACACTTTAGAAAAATCACTTGTTTTCTTCTATTTCCCTTCTTCTTTTCATAATTCATATTTCTTTTCCCCAAAAATACTTCTCTCTTTTTGGTTGGTAAGAATATTGAGTCATTCAAAACATTTTTAGGAGGGAGGCTTCCTGATACACCTCAAAAAATAACAGTTCAATATGAAAGTTTTTTTATTTAATGTTTATAACTAGAGCTTTGGCAGGGATTTTTATAATTTTCTTAAAAAATAGTTTTACTTGGCAGTGTTTGCAATCTGTATTGTTTTAAGAAACATTTATATATAAAAAACTTACAGATGATGAAGATAGAAAAGTTCAGATCGATTCTCTCATATCTTTAATAAAAGTATGTAATCCAAATTGTATTGCATCCTTTTAATTTTAATAAATTCTCCAGATGGTCTTTAGACCTTGTGTTGCAATATGACAAAATGGCTTTTGCATCTGCTCTGAACGAGGCAAAAGAAAACCTTACCCTGTACAGTGATTCTAAGAACACATTTACTTATTCCTTCCTAATCTAAACCTTTTAAGTAAAAAAAAAAATTAAGTCAAATATGAAACATTAGAAAATTGGCTCCTTTGGTCCTTCATGGTCATATTCTCTGCTGGCCTAGGTTCTTTCACAGGGCATGACAGCTGTGTGAGGACCCTGCTGGAGCCACTCACACGGAGAGAAGCATAGATCCAGAACCTAAAATTAGGTTTTACTAAATTATATTGCACTGCACTTTTACACCTGCTTGGCAAATAATACCCAGAAGAAAGGTACAATTACACAGGCTCTTTGCCAGAAATAGAAGACAGGTTTAAAAAAAAATACTAAAAAAGAGAGAAGGAAGGAAGCAAGAAAAAAAGGAAGAGATAAAGAGGGAGATGAGACAGAAAATGAAAGAATCCTGTCCCCAAACCATGGTCAGCAGTTATCATCAACAGCATCCCTGGAAGTTACTTCTATTGAGAGTTTGCTATGTGCCAGGCACTATGATAAGCTCCTCATAACACTATGAGTTAGTTATTATCCATATTTCACAAATAATAAAACTGAAGCATCGACAGATGAATTGCTTGCCCAAGTTCATACAACTAAATGGAAGTGAAGCCAAGTTTGAAGCCAGTAATTCTTGAGAGTTTGAACTTATTTTAATACCTTCTAATTATCCAGAGTCTAAAATATGCATCTCTCAGACCACAACTGGAAACTGGAGATATTGATGAGCCTTTTATTTCATTACCAACCCCAATTACCTAATTAAATATTACGGAGATGATCACCTACATTCTCAACTGTTTCTAAATTGTGGTAAAGAACACATGGATATCCAGCCTCCCCAACACCTTTTGTTGAAGAGATTATCCTTTCCCGATTATGTAATCTTGGCAATCTTGTCGAAGATCTGTTAAATGTAAACGCCTGTGTTTATTTCTGGGTTCCATTGGTCTACGTCTGTCTTTATGTGGGTACCAACTATTTTAATTGCTGTAACTTTATAATGTATTTTGAAATCAGGAAGCGTGACACCTTCAGATTTGTTCTTCTTTCTAAAGATTGTTTTGGTTATTTAAGGTCTTTGTGATTCCATATGAATTTAAAAATTTTTTTCTGTTTCTGTGAAAAATGCACTTGGGATTTAAATAGGAATTGCGTTGATTGTAGATTGATTGCTTTGGGTGCTATGGACATTTTTAACCTTATTAAGGATTCTAATCCATGAACACAGATGTCTTTCTGTTTATTTATGCCTTTGATTTCTTTCATCTGTTTATAATTTTCACTGTAAAAGTCTTTTACCTCCTTGGTTAAGTTTATTCTTATACATTCCACGTTCTCAATCTTTATATGCTCTTTAGTTTCAGTCTTCTGAGTAATGATTTTTGGAACTCATTTGTTCTCAAGAAAAGCACTGTTCTCATTTATTTTTCAAGATATCCAAAGGATATCTTGTTTTACCTTAGTGTTATAGGACGTTAAATGCTAATGAGGTGACATGAACATGCTTGATTAAAAAAATAAATTGAGCTATTAATTCATGAAAAGACATGGAGGAACCTTAAATGTACGTTTAAACATTGGAAGCCAATCTGAAAAGGCTACATACTGTATGATTCCAGCTATATGACATTCTGGAAAAGGCAAAACTATGGAGACAGGAAAAACAAGAGTGGTTTCCAGAGGTTAGGGTGGAGGGAGGGATGATTAGGTGGCACACAGAGGATTTTTAAGGCAATGAAGATACTCTGAATGATACCATAATGATGGATACATGTCATACATTTTTCCAATCCCATATAATATGCAACACCAAGATTGACCATATTGTAAACTATGGACATTGGGTGATTATGTTGTATCAGTATAGCGTCATCAATTGTGAAAATTATACCACTCAGGTAGTGGAAGTTGATAACAGGGGAGGCTATGCTCATGGGGGTGGGGAGCAGGAGGTATATGAGAAATCGCTGTGCCTTCTGCTCAATTTTGCTGGGAACCTAGAACTGCTCTAAAAAATAATTTAATTTTAAAATATGATAGATCTAGCAATTCCAGGTTGATGTCTTGAAGTTAAAAAAAAAATGTTAATCACTGCTTAGTGCTGTTATTTCTCTAGCCAAGGACCTATTATGCTCAATGGTAGAATAAGAAATGGAGCATGTTTATGAAAGTCTTCATTTAATAAAATGAGTGTTGGATTACTTTTTCCTTAGCATGGTTTATATTAACCAAGAGAAAAATGTAATTTTCTCTGATGGCTTTTATCTCGCTGTATAAAGATTAATTAAAGGTAATGTTTTTTGGTTTAATGTGTAAGTTGCACGTGTTTGTGCATATGGAGAGTTTATGGAGAGAAATACAAGCCCATTAACACTTCTGGCAGCCTTTCTTCTCTTTATTTTACAGATATTTTAAGAGTAATATGTATAAAATTTCAAATAATATAGAACTACTTAAGGTAGAAATCCCTCTTTTCTACGTGCTACTTCCATTGCCCAGAAGAATATACAATCTCCTGTATAGAGATATATGTGCATGTGTGTGTATATATAAGTGCATATATTAGATATATATACATAAAATATATGAATATATTTGCATATATTATGCGTGTATATATGTATATATCCCCCAAATATAATATACATACATTATTATATATTTCAAATAGTATATATGCTATATTTTACAGAAATGAGATAATACCATATAGATTATTACATGGCCTACAATTTTCACTTTACATTTTATCATGGTGAGATCTTAGTTCCCCGACCAGGGATCGAACCCACATCCCCTGCATTGGACCACCAGGGAAGTCCCAGGCTTTCCATATTTTAAAAGCAGTTGTGTGAATACTCATTTCAACTTGAACCCTCACACCTACCTTTCCATGGTCAAGCATTTGTGAGGAAAATTCATCATTAGTTATTTTCTGTATTCATAAGCACATCATATCTTTATATTATTAGGAAAATAGAATTTATGCTTATATTATAATTGGTATAATATATATTGGGGATACTTAAATATATAAATGGATTCTTAGTCATTTATTATTTTTTTATTTTTTATAAATTTATTTATTTATTTTTATTTTTGGCTGTGTTGGGTCTTTGTTGCTGTGTGCGGGCTTCTCACTGTCGTAGCTTCTCTTGTTGCAGAGCATGGGCTCTAGGTGCGTGGGCTTCAGTAGTTGTGGCTGGCGGGCTCAGTAGTTGTGGCTTGCAGGCTCTAGAGTGCAGGCTCAGTAGTTGTGGTGCACAGGCTTAGTTGCTCTGTGGCATGTGGGATCCTCCCAGGCCAGGGATTGAACCTGTGTCCCCTGCATTGGCAGGCAGATTCTTAACCACTGTGCCACCAGGGAAGCCCTAGATTCTTAGTCATTTATTATCACTAAAGTTATTTAAAAAATCTTTTTCACAAATATCTCATATAAGTAAAATTACCTAGAAATTGAAGATTGACACAGTGAAGACATTACAAAAAATTGTATATTTGGGAGACTCACTTTGAATGTTAAACAACTCCATTCAACTCCCCCATATGAAAACAGGTTTAATATTAAGTTCTCTAAATTTTCAAAATATTCCATATTTTCCATGAATATTTTTTATATAAACAGAAACGATCACAATCAAACACATGCCTTGTATGTATCAAGAATGGACTGATTGATGTGATCAGTGATCTACAACATGAAGTGGGGATTTGCTCAGTCCCCAGTCTTTCTGCTGCCTGGATGTCGTGTTATTATTGACTGGCACCTTCCTCTCTTTAAAGGCTCTTTGGGGACTCTTTTGCCTCATTATGACTGGGCATGTAAAGTCACGTGTTAAATTCTGTGCTCATTTTGTCTGTTTGTTTGCATGAAGAATGATTATTCCATGATGTGAAATAATATTCAAGTGACAGGAAATCTGAATTTGTGAAACCATTTCTGAAATTCTTAACCGTATCAGAATATTTTTGCTGAAATGGATGATACTGAACAAATTGCCAGGTTTTGTTTTGGTTTGTTTCCTTTCCCTTGATCCTCTTAAAATGTATTTGATGGAGGCGGGTAAGGTCCCTGAGGCCCCTGAAACAAACCTCAGGCATGACTGGATTGCTCTCTTAATAAAATGTTAGATGGTCATTTAAAATAATCTTGATTCTGAAATGTAGACTTCCCATTCCCATATAATCATCAAAATGGCAAAATTGAGTAGAAGTTTACTGTTCTCCGATGCCCCAGCCAGGACCTAATGCAGGTAAGAAGCATCACATGGTGGAGGATGGTGTGGTTTGCTTTTTCTTCCTTTTTCTGGCCCTTCCTCTTCCCCTTGTTAACATCTTTCTGACAAAAACAAACAGAGGTCAGTGGAGCAGGAAAGCTCTTAGTTAACTGACATTGTTATAAATTGCTTTATTCTCTTTCAGCCTGAAAGATTTTCTCTTCTTCAAAATGACATTCCCAACTCCTGTTAGGGACCACTCACCTGGCGCCCCCTTAAGCTGAGGCATGTGCCCCTACCTTAGCTGGTCATGTCCTCCTTCTGCAGCTGCTTAGGAACCTGGCAGTGCCTTCAGGCACCCTTTTGTTGGGGTTCTATTGACAGTCCAGGAAAGCCCTATGACAGTGCCCTTAAATGCGGCCCAGGATTGGTCCACGGGAAAAACGTATGAATCCTTTTTCCCAACAAACGTTGAGAGAGCACGTCCCCCACAGTTTCCACCACTGGCTTTGACTTCCCCACCATTACCTAACCCAGGATATTTGTCAGATGGGAGCCAGACATCAGCTCACTTTTTCCAACTGCCAGGGACACCCATTGAGCCCCAATTTTCAATGAGCTCAGTGCACTTCTGTAGGGTCACCTGTTCTTCAAGCAGCCTAGGAGAGCCCAGGGCCACATCATGACTTTCTTGGACCCCGGGAAGTTTTGCCTTCATGGGCCCTTTCTCTACAAAAACATTAACAACTGTATTTTATGACTCTGTTGGTATAAGGATGAATGTAATCCATTCTGGATTGTTTCTTTTTTTCTACTGATTTTAAAAGAAATGAAACCATCTTCATGATTCCTAGTCATTGTGCCTCTCGAGCAGAGTGGGGAAACCAGTCTCCATAGATGTAACCAGTATATAGAACAAGTGAGACTCAGGAGGATGCTCTAACAAATACAACTTTATATTTGTTTTCTTCCTGTTAAACTACCGGGTACCATGAGCTATGGTAACAAACACAACAGATACTTTTCAACATTTGAATGTAGCAGTTAAAAAAAAGTGATGTAAAGATAGAATAATAAGGCTAATCGTGCTTAAAAAAAAAAGAAATAACAAATGCTTGAATTTGTTTATGTGATAAATTCTCCTCTATTCCAGGCCACACCCCACTTGGGGGAATGTGGGCATATGTTTGGTTTGGTAAGGGGTAGCCATGTTTCACACTGATAATGAGGATAGCAGCGTCTTTGTTCACTTGGATGGGGGTCTCCCTGGTTTGAATCACTACAACATCTGTGAACATTGGCAAGGTTTGCTAGATTTTGTGATTCTAGGCTCCATTTCTTCATTTGTAACAAAGGTTTAGAAGAGATGGTCTCTAAGGTGCCTGTTGCTCTGTAACAAGTAAACGAAGCAAGGTAAAGTGTATTTTTAAATATAGATGAATCTGATTTAAATCCATTAAGTGGACATAGATTATGACTAAATACTGTTTCTTGAAACAAATGAAACATCTCATTCATTCAACAATTGTTTATTGAATGTTTCCTTAACACAAACACAATACTAAGTATTGGCATTATAAGAATGAATGCAACAGGCAGATGGAGTGTGAAAGTCTGGTGATCAAATACATCATCCTGTTCTCCACATATTAGTGTATTGAACATCATGGAAGCCAAGATTTTTATTACCGACTGAAAAATAAAAACAGTCCTTACCTAAGGAGACAAAAGACCTGTATGCAGAAAACTATAAGACACTGATGAAAGAAATTAAAGATGATACAAACAGATGGAGAGATATACCATGTTCTTGGATTGGAAGAATCAACATTGTGAAAATGACTATACTACCCAAAACACTCTACAGATTCAGTGCAATCCCTATCAAACTACCAATGGCATTTTTCATAGAACTAGAACAAAAAATTTCACAATTTTTATGGAAACACAAAAGACCCTGAATAGCCAAAGCAATCTTGAGAAAGAAAATGGAGCTGGAGGAATCAGGCTTCTGGACTTCAGACTATACTGCAAAGCTACAGTCATCAAGACAATATGGTACTGGCACAAAAACAGAAATATAGATCAATGGAACAGGATAGAAAGCCCAGAGATAAACCCATGCACCTATGGTCACCTTATTTTTGATAAAGGAGGCAAGAATATACAGTGGAGAAAAGACAGCCTCTTCAATAAGTGGTGCTGGGAAAACTGGACAGCTACATGTAAAAGAATGAAATTAGAACACTCCCTAACACTGTACACAAAAATAAACTCAAAATGGATTAAAGACCTGAATGTAAGGCCAGACACTATAAAACTCTTAGAGGAAAACATAGGCAGAACACTCTATGACATAAATCACAACAGGATCCTTTTTGACCCACCTCCTAGGGAAATGGAAATAAAAACAAAAATAAACAAATGGGACCTAATGAAACTTCAAAGCTTTTGCACAGCAAAGGAAACCTTAAACAAGATGAAAAGACAACCCTCAGAATGGGAGAAAATATTTGCAAATGAAGCAAATGACAAAGGATTAATCTCCAAAATTTATAAGCAACTCATGCAGCTCCATATCAAAAAAACAAACAACCCAATCCAAAAATGGGCAGAAGACCTAAATAGACATTTCTCCAAAGAAGATTTACAGATTGCCAACAAACACATGAAAGGATGGTCAACATCACTAATCATCAGAGAAATGCAAATCAAAACTACAATGAGGTATCACTTCACACCAGTCAGAATGGCCATCATCAGAAAATCTACAAACAACAAATGCTGGAGAGGGTGTGGAGAAAAGGGAACCCTCTTGCACTGTTGGTGGGAATGTAAACTGATACAGCCGCTATAGAGAACAGTATGGAGTTTCCTTAAAAAAACTAAAAATAGAATTGCCATATGACCCAGCAATCCCTCTACTGGGCATATACCTTGAGAATACCATAATTTAAAAAGAGTCATGTACCACAATGTTCATTGCAGGACTATTTACAATAGCCAGGACATGGGAGCAACCTAAGTGTCCATTGACAGATGAATGGATGAAGAAGATGTGGCACACATATACAATGGACTATTACTCAGCCATAAAAAGAAACGAAATTGAGTTATTTGTAGTGAGGTGGATGGATCTAGAGACTGTGATACAGAGTGAAGTAAGTCAGAAAGCGAAAAACAAATATCATATGCTAACACGTATATATGGAATCTAAAAATAAAAAGAAAATGGTTCTGAAGAACCTAGGAGCAGGACAGGAATAAAGACACAGACATAGAGAATGAACTTGAGGACACAGGGAGGGGGAAGGGTAAGCTGGGACGAAGTGAGAGAGTGGCATGGACATATATACACTACCGAATGTAAAATAGCTAGTGGGAAGCAGCCACATAGCACAGGGAGATCAGCTTGGTGCTTTGTGACCACCTAGAAGGGTGGGATAGGGAGGGTGGGAAGGAGACGCAAGAGGGAGGAGATATGGGGATATATGTATATGTATAGCTGATTCACTTTGTTATAAAGCAGAAATGAACACACCATTGTAAAGCAGTTATACTCCAATAAAGAAGTTAAAAAACCCAGAAAACAACAAAAAAGCAGTCCTTACATTATTTCTCAGGATTAAAGAGTTTTTGTTTTTTAAAGACAGAAAGCACACCTTTGGAAGGTAAAGAATGTCATTGGAAACCAAACTGCCACTCTACATTGAACACTTGAAAACACATTTATTTCTATGACTTAGAATGGCTCCTGTGTTTTCCTTCTAGGAAGAAATTTGTTCTGTCAACAAGCCAATAATGTGTCTTGCACCCTACTGAATTTTGAATATTTTTATATTTTGTGTTAGAGAGCAAGGGTTATTCTCAAAGGGTAGAACTGAGTTTCATGTTGAATATCTAAGTACCACTTATAATTAAAATCACAGAAAAAAATACTAGACCCTATTTAGTATTCAGTTCTGGAGACATAAGAAAAAAACACACATACTCCTGCTATGTGCTGATAGGGCTTGTTTCAGCTTATAATAAAATTACTTTTCACTTAGAGCACTTTTCCTCTTAAAGGCTCAAAGAATTTCAGTTCATGCTTAAGGGATGTGCATCTCTATCTGGCATAATTTTTTCAAAAAAGTTAATAAGTCAAGAGTGACTTTCTCATTATTATTTTGCTTCAGTTCAAGCATGATATTGATCATGTATCTGCTAATCCTTCCATATTTCTTCCACAGATTTCTGAGTTCCTTCACCTTTTCATCTACTCACTATCAGATGAGATCCGTACCCATATTTTTCTCAATTTATGGAACTCATCGGTCATTTACCCTTAAGCAACAAATCCTGACTATAAATTATGAAGGCTATAGAGTTTTATATGCACGAATCACAAGAAGAGACAGAACAGCAGCATCACTGGAGCCTGGCTGTGGACACAGGAAGACCTGGACTCAGGTCTCTGGTGACATGTAAAAGCTGTGTGACCTTGGGAAAAATTGATGAATATCTCTTTGTGTCAGTTGCCTTGTCTATAAGATTGGGATGTATTAATAGAAAATACACCTCATGTGGTTATTTGAAGATATGGCAGTTTGAAACATGGCACCCCAATTTTTGGACACTTCTCTCATCAAATGAGTAGAGTCAGTGTCTCCTGTTTAATCTGGGCTTAATGGTCACTTCACCAGTGGAATACATGGTGTCAGATTCTGGAGCCTTAAGAAACTAGCAGCTCCACTTACTATCTCTTGGGATGCTTGTTCTAGGAACCCATCCACCCAGCCATGCTGAGAAGAAGACCTAGAAACTCATGGAGAGGAGTGGGGCCTCCTTGCCCTTGGCCATGACTGAGCTCCCAGCTGGCAGCCACACCAACTTGCCAGCCATGCAGTAACACATCCTGACAGCAGATTCTTCAACCCCAGTGAAGCTGCCCCAACTGACACAACATGGAACAGACATGAGCCTTCTCTGTTGATTGCTGTTTGAGCTGAAAATTCGTGAAGTAAGTAAGTAATTGCTGTGGTTTTGAGCCACTATGTTTTAGAATGGTTTGTTTGTTATGCAGCAATTTAAATTGGAACAAAGATTACATGAGATACTATAGTAAAGTGTTCACAGGATTCCAGCATACAGTCATCACTTAAAAATATTACCTGGGAAAAAAATTTGTAAAGGCAATTTAACTTGGCCTTCAATATTTCAGAGAATGTTAAGGTTGAACGGATCTTAGAGACCATCTAGGTGAGAGGTGACCAGTTGGTGGTCCAAATGGCTGACAGATGTATTGTGTTTGCTCAATACGTTTTTGCTGAATAGTGAATGCTTGACTAAAAATATATAAGTGAAACAGTTTGATAAAATCATACCTATGCTGATTACATTTGATGCACTCTGTTATTTTCTCTTGTGTATTTTTAATATTGGTTGCAACCACTAAATTGGTTTCATGACCCACTTTTTTTTTTTTGAATTTTATTTTTTTACACAGCAGTTTCTTATTAGTTATCTATTTTATACATATTAGTGTATATATGTCAATCCCAATCTCGCAGTTCATCCCACCACCACCAAAACCCTCCCGGCTTTCCCCCTTTGGTGTCCACATGTTTGTTCTCTACATTTGTGTCTCTATTTCTGCCTTGCAAACCGGTTCATCTATACTGTTGTTCTAGATTCTACATAAATGCAATAATATGCGATATTTGTTTTTCTCTTTCTGACTTACTTCACTCTGTATGACAGATTCTAGGTCCATCCACATCTCTACAAATGACCCAATTTTGTTCCTTTTTGTGGCCGAGTAATATTCCATTGTATATATGTACCACATCTTCTTTATCCATTTGTCTGTCGATGGGCATTTTGGTTGCTTCCATGACCTGTCTATTGTAAATGGTGCTGCAGTGAACATTAGGGTGCATGTGTCTTTTTGAATTTTGGTTTTCTCTGGGTATTTGCCCAGTAGTGGGATTGCTGGGCCATATGGTAATTTTATTTTTAGTTTTTGAAGGAACCTCCGTACTGTTCTCCATAGCGGCAGTATCAATTTACATTCCCACCAACAGTGCAAGAGGGTTCCCTTTTCTCCACACCCTCTCCAGCATTTGTTCTTTGTAGATTTTCTGATGATGCCCATTCTAACCAGTGTGAAGTGATACTTCATTGTAGTTTTGATTTGCATTTCTCTAATAAGTAGTGATGTTGAGAAGCTTTTCATGTGCCTCTTGGATATCTATGTCTTCTTCGGTGAAATGTCTATTTAGGTCTTCTGCCCATTTTTGGATTGGGTTGTTTGTTTTTTTAATGTTGAGCTGCATGAGCTATTTATATATTTTGGAGATTAATCCTTTGTCGGTTGATTCGTTTGCAAATATTTTCTCCCATTCTGAGGGTTGTCTTTTTGTCTTGTTTATAGTTCCCTTTGCTGTGCAAAAGCTTTTAAGTTTTATTAGGTCCCATGTGTTTATTTTTGTTTTTATTTCCATTACTGTAGGAGGTGTGTCAAAAAAGATCTTGCTGTGATTTATGTCAAAGAGTGTTCTTCCTATGTTTTCTTCTAAGAGTTTTATAGTGTCCAGTCTTACATTTAGGTCTTTAATCCATTTTAAGTTTATTTTTGTGTATGGTGTCAGGGAGTGTTCTAATTTCATTCTTTTACATGTAGCTGTCCAGTTTTCCCAGCATCACTTACTGAAGAGACTGTCTTTTCTCCATTATATATCCTTGCCTCCTTTGTCATAGATTAGTTGACCATAGGTGCCTGGGTTTAACTCTGGGGTTTCTATGCTGTTCCATTAATATATATTTCTGTTTTTGTGCCAGTACCATATTGTCTTGATTACTGTAGCTTTGTAGTATAATCTGAAGTCAGGGTGTCTGATTCCTCCAGCTCCATTTTTTCCCTTCAAGATTGCTCTGGCTATTCGGTCATGACCCACTTTAAATGCTGATCTAAAGTATTTAGAAATATAGCTTTAAAAATCTTATAGTTCCATATTTTAAAACAATTATAATATAGAGAATGCTACTGTAAGTCATTAGGTTGGTTTTTAACAGACAGGATAAAATTTATTCATCAAAATTAATTTAAAGTAGTCTGTTAGGAAGGCAATGCAGTTGTTCAAAGGATGCTATAGTTTTTAAAACACTCAAAGTTTCTTTGGGGGCTAGGCATTGTTTCCGTCAGTGCTGTAGAGCAGTCATGTTATTTTAGTTATACCATGCTTTTTTTTTTTTACTGTAAATTTATTATCTAAATTGAGTGACCGCCTTATTCACCATACTTGACTCTAAATGGCCTTTGAGTGCTATTAAAATTTAAATTTATCCTTAAAGGGTGATGATTTGGTACCTGCTAGGTCATTCAAAACAACGTGCCATAACGGTGGAAGTAATTCCCCCAAAATGACTTATTAAATGTTTTCTGTGACTTGGAATAACTATAGGATGACTTTGAAGGAACCATTCTTTATATGCATATGTAAATTTTGATGATATGCCCAGTGTCTGTGACCTGTATGTTTGACCATATGCTAGAGTGTATGAAAATGTATGACTTTGTCCAGTTCTTCAAATTATGCATCCTTATTCTGGTTATTGACGCGTTTTTAGGAAAGTTTTCTGTAGCTTTGTGGTGAGACAAGTTTGCATATCCACTTTTACAGAAATGATGGGGGAGAGAGGGCAGTTTTCCCTTAAGGCAGATTGCAACACCTCTTCTCACTGAAAAAGAAAACCAAATGAATTCTCTTTGGCAGCTTTATGCTATACTCAAAAGATGTTAAAGACACATATTTTCATCCTATATTCTGAAGTTATCAAAATAAATGCTACATAAATGGAATTCTAATTAATGTAATGGATCGCAAAACATGACTTAAGGATAAAGAGGATATTTTATTACATATAATAAATATATATCATAAAATAATATAAGCTCTTGGTTTAAAAGAAATCTTTATAAAATGGTATTAAATGAAGAGTCTCAGTTTTAGAGGAAATCACAGTTAATCATTTCTTCCATATCCTGGGAACAGTTAGAACATATAACATTTTTATGCAAGTGGAATGCACACTACTCAAATTGTTCTTTCTCTTGCCTTTTTTAATTTAAAGTTTATCTTGCAGATCTTTCACATTGGAGCATATATACTTGCCTCATTACTTTCAATAGCTGCACGTTATTTCATGGTATGTGAAGTGAGAGACTCTCTCATCCCACTAACTCAGGCAAGGAAGACGTTCAGTCATCCTCAGTTTTCTTTAATTCAACTTAATTTTATTTTAGGATTCTATTCCCCTGGGCAGTCCAAACTTAATATCTGCCAATTCTGGGTCTGGCATTTAGCTGAGTTCCACGAGGCTTAGGTAGAACAGAGGTCGTGGCTGCAGAGTCTTGTCCTTGGTTGTTGACTTTCCATGCTGACAGATGCTGAGATGTATTTGTCCCATCTGGTCCTTCACCCTAGTAGATCTCTGGTGATCATCTCTGGCTCTCACTCCAGTCCCGTTAGATCCTTCGGATCTCCTTCATGTGTATAAGTCACTCTCACACACACAGGATTACTTTGCCATGCTGTGACTGGGAGGAGGTCTTGCAGGCTCTTTAGACCCATCTTTTAGTTACACCAGGCAGCCATTCCGTCCCTACTCTTTTAACACTATGTCAGGATACTCTGAAAATGGGGGGGGAGGGGATCAGGAGAGGGCTTGGTCGTTTCTAGGCATCTACCTAATGAGCAAATGTTCTTTTCGCTCAGACTCAGCAAAATAGTCTGTAGTTTTTGTTCCTTCACACCCCTGGATTCAGCCTTCAATGGAAGCTCCTTTCCAGTGCACGTATATGCTCCCCTTCTGACTCCCTCGTTTCCCCAAGCCAGGAAGTTTTTAATTTATGGGGCCAGATAGGTAAGTTTCTCTTATTTACTGCACAAGCTTCTAAATGTCAGGGTCAAGGCTTTTGAAACTTTTTGAAACTCAAACATTTTCTACTTATTTGACATTTGCATTTTGCTCTGCCCTTTGATCCTGAAGCAAGGCATGCAGTATACCAGAGAGAAAAGAAATTCAAGCAAACAGCCCTCCCTAAACAGCTAACATTACCAAATATTATCTCACATATGTGCGTGTATACTAATTATGACTCTTTATAGTTAGTAAATTATGTTGTTTCCATATGTTGTCGCTGTTACAAGCTACAGTAAATGTCCTTGCCCACATAGCTTGGAAGTTTATGTACGGATATTGACAATAAAAATCCTAGCGTTGGAATTCGTGGAAAAAGTGGGCAAGGGCAGGTGTATGGTAAATAGTAATGGACATCACCACATCTCCTTTCCAGAAAGGTTACAAAACCACAGTCTTGTATAGAAATGCCTGTTTCTCCATAGTGTCATCCACTAGGTTTTCTTCCATGTTTAAATTTTTTCCAAATTGATAGCTGAAAATATTATCTCTTTATTTTCTGATTTTCCGTGTCTTTAATTAAAAGAGAGATTGAACATATTCTTACAGATGTTCCAGCATTTTGTACCTTGTGTTCTCTCAATTGCTTTTTTTTCTATTTGTTTCCTTTTTAAAAATTTTATTGAAGTATAGTTGATTTACAATGTTGTATTTAATTCTGCTGTACAGCAAAGTGACTCAGTTGTACATATATATATATATTCCTTTCCATTATAGTTTATAACAGGATATTGAATATAGTTCCCTGTGCTATACAGTAGGACCTTGTTGTTTATCCACCCTATATATGTTTGCATCGCCTTAATTGCTTATTGATATGAAAATGTGGTATTAAATAATTCTAAAATGGTTTAAATAGAATTTTTCTCAAGAGTTATATACTGATTGATTGAATGAGTTTTGTTTTGGGAGGCAGGTTGTATAGAGTTTAAGGCAACTACTACTTCTCAGTCTTTACTGCATTTGACAGCAACTGAATAAGTATTATATAAGGTTAGGAACAAAATAAATCTGAAGATGAAAAACTGAGTCACTAACACAGAGGCAATAATTATGCTCCAACAATGTTGTAATATCTCCACTCTGTAAACACGGAGCTAGTTCTCATCAAAACGGCATTCGGTCCAACCGTCACATGATAGCAGACATGGGAGACAGCTAACAAAGCCAGTGGATGGCCCTTGAGCATGTGTAATTATGCAAAGATTCCAATAACTAATTAGCACAATGGATTTGGTCTCAATTCAAGTGTTGCAGAACATCCATTCACATGTCCCATGATGTCACTGCTTCAAAGAATTGCCACTATAATAGATTTGCTGCCGGTAAGCATTCCACAGAGAAGCTAAGACATGTAAGAACTTTAGGAGCAATGAATGAGAACTGATTGCCAACTGCATGATTACGTTTTCAACACCTTAATCAAATCATGTAACATCTAAAATATCTGACTTCTCCCTCTTCAGATCTTCTCCATGTCCATTTCTTATATTTTCTATTTCATACTTACCTGTATCTTAACCAAATCAGCATCCTGTCTTCCAGCTAGAAAGCACCTTACAATCTGAGTAACTCCTTACAACCAGCACCCTGCCCCTTTTTCTTGATGATAATTGCTACCATGTCCTGAAGCCATACTGTGTGCCAGGCAACCCTGCTAGGTCATTATCATTACCCCCATTTTATAAATAGAGCCTGACACTCAGAGAGATTGGAAAACTTGCCCAAAGTCAACATCCAGTAAGTTGCAGAGTCAGCAGTATCAGGTTCTGAGGTCTGATACATTCTGCAAGGGAAGAGGAAGGAGATTTTTAATATGAGTTGCAGCATTCCTCAGAGTAGACTTTGCTGGAACTGCTACTTAATAGCTAGCAATGCCGAAGCCTCTCTGTACATGATTTTGCCTCTGGGCAGTTAACTGTCCCTTCAATGCTCTGACTAGTTCTGTTTAATCCCATTTAAAGATTATATGGTTGGGTAAGGCAGCCTGTGCTGTATGACCCTTAGACTGCTTTTCAAACACGGAGAAAGATGCCGTATAAGGAATAGACTAGATTCCTGACTCCTCATCTCATTTTTTGGCCGCATTTTCCTCATGGAAATGGCTGAAGATGGACCCCTTCCTCTTCTGCCTTCTCCTTCTTGGTTCGCCACCCCCCCCACAGCCTTGTGACCCTTCATCTGACCATATTTAGACTGATTGATGGAAAGAGCTTAGAAAAATGGCTTTCCCTCTAGAGGCAGAAAGGGAAGGAGTAGGATTTGGGGAGAAAGGTTGGAAGGAGAATTAACCCTGTGGAAGGGACCCAAAAGTAGTCCAAGTGTTGGACTTAGACCTGTATGATGGAGCCCTTTGAAAATATCTCAAGAAGACAAGAATTTGGGGAAAGCATTGCTCTTGAGGTAAATGTAAATTGGGCAACCTTTTGGGATAGCACCTTGGCTGTACTATCACACTTAACAGCCAGTGGTCTTAGCCACCGAATTCCACGCTTTGTAATTCAGCCCCAAGCAAGCCTGATGGTCAAGTTCCTCATTACCCTTATCAGAAGTAAATATATATATTACATTTAGAATGGATAAACAACAAGGTCCTAATGTATAGCACAGGGAACTATATTCAATATGCTGTGATAAACTGTAATGCAAAAGAATATAAAGAAAACGAATGTCCGTATGTGTATAACTGAGTCACTTTGCTGCACAGCAGAGATTGGCACCACATTGCAAATCAACTATACTTCAATTAAAAAAGGAAGTAAATATAAATTTTCATTTTCAGGAATTTTCAAACAGGGAAACTAGCTCTCATACTACGTTGAAGACTTTAGACTGAAGTGACTGGTTTAACTTAATTTCCTCATTTTGCAAAACTTAAGGTTCATAAAGGGAAAACAGCTTATTCAGGACCACACAGAAAAAGAAACATTTCTACTCATGTTATAATGTTGGACTAATATTTAGAAGAGAGTTCTAGTTCAACATTCGTGTGATCCATTTCAGTACACAAATGTTGCAGAAAACTCAAGTGTCCCTGAGAAGCATTTTTTCCCTGGTCATAGCTAACATTTATTGAACTCAGCACAATGCCAATTACAATGAATATCTTTGTCTGCACTCTCACTTAGTCTTTACAGTAACACTGGGAAGAAGGAAGTTGTAGGAATCCCCATTTTATAGGTGATAAAATAAAGGCTCAGAGATTTCAAATCATTTGTCACTTGCTAACATACAGAATCTTATCCAAGTTTTCGAATTCCAAAAGTCAAGCGAGGTCTTAACTACTGTGTCATGCTGAGCCCCTGGACAGCATTTGAAATATTTAAAGGGTCCAACCTCAGAGAGCTTGCCCATGCTCTTCCTTCCACCTGGAATACTCTTTCTCTAAATGCCCCACGAGGTTTAAACTTTCACTGACCTCAAGTCTCTGCTTATCAGTGAGGACTTTTCCAACCACTTTGTATAAAATACCCACCTGCTGTACACCCACGCTTCTGATCCCCTTCACCCTGCCTCATTTTTCTACATAGAATTTATCATCAGGCATATTCTGTATGTATTTCTGCATTGTATCCATCTTTCCTAGCTAGAAATGTCATCTCTATGAGGTTGGGAACTTGGATCTGTTCCCTGGCTCTCCAGTAGCTGGAAGAGTGCCTGGCACACAATAGATGCTCACAAAATATTTGTAGCGTGAATGAGTGTGTGAATGAATGAATCAATCAACTTCAGTTACATCTCCCTCATCAGCCTCATACAGTATCTGTCAGGAGCAGCTGGGGGACTCCAGGAAGTCTGATTTAAAAGGTGTCCGATTTTCTTTAAAAAAAATCCAGTTGAATAAAAGAATATTTAATTGTGTCAGTGGCTGGGATTAAACCATACGAGGGCATCCATTTTTTCTTCAAGCACTGACAGCTGTGAGAAGAATATACAAGTCTGCTCTCCTTGTCTGTCCTTGTGTTCCCTTCCTCCTTGCATAGCTCTGTATATTTAAATCATTGGAAATACTCATTCTGAGAAATGTGGAAGCAGCATTTTTTTCCCTTTTCATAAGCCAACACTTATTCCCAGTGGGTAACATTTAGCAATGAAGTGTTTTTGACTCCAGCACTTATCAGTGTTTCTGAAATATACAGTATAATTAAATTACTCGGAGGTGGTACTTTAATCAGGAGCAAATTTAATGAATATTCAAGCTGTTCACTGTTAGGAAATGAAAAAAGATTGTAGGAATTACAGCCTCAAAAGTCATACAGAAGAGGGTGCTAACGTTCCTTATGAAATATACACACGCACACACACAAACACACACTCACTCAAGAAAGCTTTCTTACATAACTGATCAAGTGATATCAACTATATGCACTGAACATTAAGTAGAGAATTTATAAACACAGGCAGTTCAAAAGTCAAAATCATTGCCTAACAATAGCACTAAATTTTTAAAAAAGTGGGACAGTTTATAAAATCTACCTCAGTTTTAGACAGATTAGTTAACAGTTAACCACGTCACCACCAAAAGTAGCATACTTTCAATCCCAAAAATGCCCGTCAGAGTCAATGCTGTGATATTTCATTAAACCTTTCACCTCTATCAAAGCTAAAAGAAGATGAACCAAAGAAAAAATATTTGGGCTAAAATTTCATATTATAGCCCTTGATATCTTTTAAATAAAACAACATTCTTTTTATTTGATTAACTGCATATTCTTTGTTCAAAGGTTTTCCTTTTGAGGGTAGATAAAGATGACTACCAGTTATTGCTTAACTCTGATTCCGGAAAAATCATGTTATAGTTTCTGGTTATCTACTCCAAAGGAAAACAGAGTTTTAACATTGACATCTTTTCTGGTTCACTTACTCTAAAATAAAATTTCAGGAAGGATGAAGTTTCTGTGAAGTAAGTAAATCTCAAAATTCTCTTCTACTTGTGCTTTAGAGATGTTATTTGAAGATAGCCATGGCAAAAACCCCTCTCACTTATGTTTCAAATGTGCCCTAATTTCTCTTCCTTCTCCAAGGTTTTCTAAGCTCCTGCCTTTATAGTTCAAGCAATTTGTATTTTGATTATTTCTTTGAAGCAGAACAGTCACGTGAAATGTAAATTTTCTGTGGGCAAAATAAATGCAAATAAGAGGAACTTTCGATATCTGCCTTAAATGAGTTACTTAGAATACAAATACGAAAAGCCATTCCAACAGGGAAAGCTACTTTTATACTCCACTATAAGTTTCTAGGCGTAGCAGCTTTGAGAGGATATATGTACTACACAAAGCTCAATAGATGGATGGTCTTAAATGAAGTTCCCATTTGTAGAGCTTGATTGGAAGAAGGCAAAGCCTTTTCCTGAAAGAGTAGTTCGTTTAGTCATTCACACCCAAAATGCACGTGCCATTTTCAAGCCACCACTGACTAGCCAGCTAAAGTGGAGGAACTCAGGCAGATGGGAGAGTTAGAGAACAGAGCAGACACTGAACAGACCTCTGACACTGAACACGTCTGCCCTTACGCTCAAAGCCATTGCAGCCACTCACCTGAACTCATCAGCTAAGGGTGAGCTGGGTCCATCACTTGACTTTTGTTCTCAGATCCATTCTCTGCCCTTCTTTCCTCGGTTGTGTACTGGAGGACGCTACATTTCCCAGGCTCTCTCGCTTTCTGCTTTTAGATGGGTTTAGCTAATGGAAGACTGGGTGCAAGTGTGGAGAGCAAGAAGGGAAAAAGCCAGGATAGCCCCCATTCTGTTTCAGGTGGCAACTCCAGTACTTGATGTAATACCTGTGTGGCTCCAGTTCCTAGAGGATGTCCCCTCTCTCCATGGTCTCAGTTCTCTTCAGACAGGCCCACCAGGGACCCTGACTCCTGAGCTCTGATACAACCACCTCCTGCTTTTCACACTCCAGCCCTAGGTTGGTAATAGCTTCCTTGCTTTCGCTAAATGCAGGGTCGCTTCATAATACTGTTTAGTTCCTTAGCTATTCTATCATTTGAGTAAGCAGTCCCTTGTATTAGATTCTTTTGGTTTGAATTACTTAAAGGGCTCTCTTTTTACTGATACAGAAGACCATCTTTTGTGCTGTAGGAATATTTGGAAAGGACTCACTGTCCTAGTTTAACCCAAATATTTTATTGCATAATTCTTTAAATCAGTCTGGTTGGGCAGTGAGAAAACAAAGATTAGGTTAAAAATATATCTACTCCAGCAGTTTCTACCTTGCTCAGTGTACACACAAAACAACCATATATATAACTCTGAAGCACTTACCACAATATGATACTTCTGGGGCGGTTATAGTTGACACATATTTTGTATTATTATTCAACTTCCAAATGTTTATGGATTATTAAATATATGTCAGGAAAGAAACAACCTCCAAGCTTCACTCTTGATGAAGGTATGGTAAGAGATAGAGTTACAGGTAGAATTGTTTATGCCTCACCACTTTGAATATGTTATTCCATTGTCTTTTATTCATTGTTCTGTATTTATATGTGAAATGGGGATAGTAAGGTATTTTCCCCATCAGATTGTTATGAACATTAAATAAGAGATACCGAAAATACTGCCCAGCCTACAGCAACTACTTAAAAACATCAGCTCTTATTGCTGACTAGAAGTCTTTTGTCAGTCGAATAGCCATTCCTTTGTAGGAATATGTCTCTTAGTCTCTGGTAGCTTTTAAGAATTTTGCCTGTCTTTGATAGTCTGCAGTTTTATCACAATGATTCTTTTAGACGTGGATTTGCTTGTATCTGTCCTATATGGATATTGGGGTACTCTTTAAATCTTAGGATGCCTTAGATGACTATTTTTTGAATTCTGGAAAATTCTCAGCCATTTTCTCTTATAACATTAGGTCTCCCTCATACACTTTATTTTATCCTAGAACTCCTATCGGACATATATTAGACTCCATCTTCCTATCTTGCATGCCTCAACTTCTCTTGTTTTTATTTCTCTCTTCCACACTCTAAGTCACTTCCTTAGATCTGTGTTCCAATATATACATTATTTTTGAGTGTGTATTTTTACTGTTGTTCAACTAGTTAATTGATTTTTAAAAATTGCAGTAATTTTGTGATCGTCATTTAAAGATTTCCATTGTATCCTTTCCCATTTCTCAAATCTGTCCTTTTTATACTGTTTTGTGCTTGCTTTATCTTTAGTATTTCCTCTTTACCTATTTAAACATTTAAAAAAATACTTATTTAAATCTTCTTTTAGATAATTCTATTATTTCTTGTTCGTACAAGTTTTTCTTTCTGTTGCACCATCCTATTCTCCTTCTCAGTGATTCACTTCCTTCCATGGTTTGAATCTTCAACTGGGAGCTCATCTTCAGTTGAGGCTTACTTCCCTGGCATCCTGGGCTCCCTGAGCTGTGGAATTTTCCCTGTTGTGTTATGTTGGCTTTGCCGCTTCTGAGAGTCCATGGGTTTCACTCATTCTAGGTCAGTTTTTATGTTGATTTCTCAGTTAGGAGCTTCTGCTCCACACTGATGGCATGAATTTGGACCTGCTCATTCACGTGATGATGCATTTGAATTTCCTTGGGCTACTTTTCTCTAAATTCAACCTTGGATATAAAACAAGCTTCCTTGCTGATTCCCCCACCTGGTGGGGCTGGAGTCTGCCCGTCCCCATGACTCCTGGCTTGTTTCAGGTATCACAGCTCTAGTTCCCTGTATAAATAGTGTCTGTGTCCTAGACTAGCCTCTCTGCACAGGCATCCAAACCCCCAAATGCAGCTATGAGGGCCTACACCTGCTTCTCATAAAACTCTAATACATTTTCACCTAAGCCCCTTCCCACCTCTCTGATTCTGAGTTTGCTTTGCAATTCTGAAAATGGGTATTTCTATCTTCTGGTTTTGAATTTGCATATGTGTTCACCTAACTTTTACTTTCTTATATAACATTTTATCTATTCAGAGTCTAATTCGGGGGATCCTTTCCTCAGTTTTATTCCCCATATTGACCATGCTGAAAGAAAAAAACGCTTGAAAATTACAGAAAGATTCTTACATAGAGTGTCATCTGTGCAATCTCAGAACCACCTGGAATGGGGTGTAGGTATAGTCCATTACCAGAAAGAAGATACTGTTACTCCTCGCTGATCATGAATCCACAAGAAGTCCATGAAATGATGCAAAAGATTTCTTTTCTCATCAGGTAATTAATTCATTTGGTATGCTTTGGGCTAAAGGTAACAGAAAATTCAACTAAAATTGGCTTAAACAATAAGAAAGATTTGTTTTCTTATCTATCCAAGAGCTAAAAATAGGGCCATTTCAGAGTCGGTTAACTGAGTGTCTCAACCTCATTATTGCTGCAGCTCAAATTCTTCTCATACCTCCCGCTTTCCCCGCACGGTCACGAGATGACAGTAACAGTTCCAGGCGTGTTACTGGAGGACTGACTCCAGTAAGGAATGGCTATTCGACTGACAAAAGACTTCTAGTCAGCAATAAGAGCTGATGTTTTTAAGTAGTTGCTGTAGGCTGGGCAGTATTTTCGGTATCTCTTATTTAATGTTCATAACAATCTGATGGGGAAAATACCTCACTATCCCCATTTCACATATAAATACAGAACAATGAATAAAAGACAATGGAATAACATATTCAAAGTGGTGAGGCATAAATATCTATCAAGATGGAGGAAAGGGGAGAAGAGAATTTACTTCTTCCATAGGCGTATCTTTTTAAGAGAAAGGAAGAATGTCTAGAAGTCCTCGTGGTGTAGCCCTCATCTCTGACTGGTTAGAAATGTTATCATAGGCCCGTTCTCAAACCGATCCCTGACAAGGGAAATAGAGTTACCACAAATGGCAGAGATCAAATTAGACTCACTCTGGGGTTGGTAATGAGTCCAGGCTGCCCTGAAGTACAGGGTTGCCCCACGACTGAACAGGATCAGGAATCTCTTACCTTGGAGAGCGGGAAATAGCTCTTGGGCAAGGTCAGGTCTCTCAGAGTCAGCCTTAGGAGGAGTTCGGCAGCTCCCATCTCTGGGGTCCTCTCCCCCTGTGTTTTCCATCCCCTTTTTCTCCCCCAACCCCAGCCCCTGCTGAGGCACAAGCAACCTTCGACACTACCACTGTTTCTCTCTATATCCTGTAAGAGTGAAGGTGGAACCTTGTGATTGGTACCACCTTGCAGACTATGGAAAGCCTAGATGTTTTTCACATCTTCAGACTGAACCATGTATGAGCTAAATAGGGGCCAAACTCATCCCTGTCCTGCTTTAGAACTTGGTCTTCAGAGGTCCCATGGCACTGTCTAGAGGTGCACACACAGGGAGCCTTTGGATGGGGACAGTATAAAGTCTCATGGCGTGGGGAGATGCTACCGCTGTGGGGAAGTTAGCTTGTGATGTGCTGGTATGAAGTGAACAGGGTTTCTGTCGGTACAAACTGGAGTCCCAACTGGCACAGGCTGCATGGCCTGCATTATGAATAATGGGAAATTCTCACACGAAGCCTATGTGGGTGACTGGCAATGACTCCAAGACGCCGCAGGTCATAGGCCTTTTAACATGTCCTTTACAGTGATCCTCCTTTTGGTTCACTCACTGGGCATGTCACAGGTTATGATACAGTGCCCTCTGGAACGAGTGCCCCAGGGTCAGATCACTTGTATTTATCAGTCACCTCACTTATTTCCCCACCTCCAGACACACCTCCAGACTGTCTGTATCGCTCCGCACAACAGGTGTGTCTCTTCGTTTATTTCCTTCTAGACTTCAGGGGACCATACATCCAGAGCACAAATCATAAGTCACAGGAAATATTTTCTCTTTCCATAAGTGCAGGGAAAACTGCCTTTAACATTGTCTGCATGGTGAGGGAAAGCATTTGTTTTTCTCCTAGAGTGTAGACAGTGGAGGTGAGTGCTCTGTTAAAATGGAATGAATGCTTCTAATACAAAAAAAGGGAAAAACAGAAAACAGCTAAGTTTTTAGAGTAAAGAAGATTGCACATTTTATCCTGCTAAATAAGTAAATTCTTCTCTTGCCAGTATTGATTGATTTGTATGTTATGGCCTTAATGCATTTTATACTTTTTTAAAATAGTAAAAAACCCCAAAACTCATGACGGGTGAGGAAGTAAGATATAAAGGAGTGAAAGAGATGCAGAAGATCAGACACCTGTCCCATCTCACATATAACCCCAGCCTAATTAAACTGAATCTCCTTAGCCCAATAGGGATAGAAAGAAAGAAATGAGATTGTCAAGGACCTAAGTCCATCTCATAGTCTATCTCCTAAGTCTTTTAAGCATTAAACCGTTGCTTGACAATGGTAAGATGGCTACATAACACCTGTCACACTTTGCCAGTCAAGGTGGATTTGAAGGACCAGTGCCAGAGTATTAGACGAAAATGTCAGCAAAGACAGATGTTGCGTCCACATCTATAGAGAGAGCTGGAAAACACACGCTACAACTTACACTCAACGGACAAGAGCCTGCACCTTACGGCCTAATTAGTGGTCAGCTCCATAGGAAGACAGAGTTTGTTTCCCTTCATTCTCTAAAACAATATTGCTCAATCTTGGTTTTGATCACACCTAAAAATCTTAACTCTAAACTTTTTGAAAGTTCAAAGTTAATGAACTATTATGATTAAAAACATAACAAAGCAGTGATAATTTTAGAATTCAGTCTTTAAAAATACTATAGTTTCCTCCAAGATATGAATATACTGAATTATCCTCTACCACACTCCAAAACTCACTGTTAGGAAATAATATCCTCACTTCTTTGCTGTCTGAAATTATGCCTTTAGGGCTCTGTTTTGTTTCACTTTGATCCCTATGAAATACAAATAACCTCTAAGAATGTTGAAACATATAAGCTCCATCAGTCACTAAAATTAAGTGAATAAATGTCAGATCTCTTCTTATTGGAAATCACAGAATTCATTTAATAGTACTACAAAACCACTGGTACCTAAAGCTCCCTGTTTTTTGTTTTTTTGTTTTTTTCCTTTGCGGTATGCGGGCCTCTCACTGTTGTGGCCTCTCCCGTTGCGAAGCACAGGCTCCGGATGCGCAGGCTCAGCGGCCATGGCTCACGGGGCCCAGCCGCTCCGCGGCACGTGGGATCTTCCCCGACTGGGGCATGAACTCATGTCCCCTGCATCGTCAGGCGGACTCCCAACCACTGCGCCATTAGGGATTCCCATGGCTCCCTGTTTCATAGCTGCCTTTGTGTTTAACCTAACATGGAAGCTGTTTTGTTTTGTGTTTCTGCATTCCCTGCTACTGGTTTCTCCTGTTTAAAAATCATTCCAAAATTATACCTCCATAGATGGGAGGGTTAAAGGGGGGACAAGTAAGGGGAGGTGGAGAGTGGAAAAAGAAGGAACTGCTGAGGAGAAAAAGGAGCAAAACCAATAAGGCTAATTAATGTTGCCTCTTCCCTATGGCAGATGGAAACTGACTCACAGAAAAAATGATGTGAATTATTTGTTTCAGTTGAGTTTTTTCCTTCCTTAGAATAAAATAGAGTGACTTCATGTCAGAGCAAGATGGCATAGATGAGTTTCTCCCTGCTCCTTCCCACTCCACAAAAATATAAACCCTGGAAACCACACAAGAGACAACCAAGGAGAATGCTGAAAGGGTGTAAGAGGAAGGTGAGAAGGTCTCCTCAGGACTTAAGGAATAAAATAGTGGCAGGGTGTCCCCCAACAGGGGCAGATGGCCTGGACCCATCATATCCCAATCCCTGACCTAACAAGAGAAGGCAGCCCAGGTAGGGTCATTCTTCTCCCAGATGGAAAAGGAGTCATGCTTGCAACATCAGGCATAAACCAAGCAGACCAAAAAAATACCACAAAGGCTCTGAAAATTAAACTGCTGTTGAAACCACAGCCCACAAAGTAGGCCAAGATCTATAAGTGAAATCTAAACAGGCGACTGCCTGTTAAAATGGAAGATTTAGATAGGACCTGGAGTCTCCTAACATAATAGGCAAAATGTCCACAATACAACTTGAAATCATGTCACACCAAGAACCAAGAAAATCACAACTTGAATGACAGAAGACAGCCAACGGATGGCAACATCCACAGATGTAAATCAGATGTTGGAATTATCTGACCAGAATTCTAGAGCAGTCATCATAAAAACGATTCAGCAATCAATTATAAAGTCTCTTGAAACAAATGGAAAAATAGAAAGTTTCAGCAAGGAAATAAAATTAATTATCTTAAAAATAACGAATGGAAATTATAGAACTCAAAAATACAGCATCACCAATGAATCACTCAGTGGATGGGATCAAGAGTAGAGTGGAGATGACAGAGGATAAAAGTGGTGATCTTGAGGACACAGTAGAATTCACCCAATCTGCATAAGAGAGAAAATAGACTGAAAAAATAAGGCAAAGTGTATAAGGATCTCTCTGTATTATTATTATTTTTTTTACGAATATATGTGTTCTGTATTAGGATGCTCACAAGAATGACACATTAGCACTGTCCTTCTGATGTGATAGAGAATACATACATCTGACCCACATCATGGCAGGAAATAGGCAAGAGGTAAGGGCTCTCAGAGCTGGTACCAAGTGTCTACTGAAGAAATCTCCATTCACCAAAGCAAGGATGTTCCCTTGAATTCCATCATCTTTGCTGTAGCTTCAAGTTCTCCACGACTGGCCCAGAATCCTCCATTCCAGAACCTCTTGCCACACCTTCAAGACCTAGGTCAACTGTCCCATGTCTCACTCACCAAGGCGCCTCTGGAATTTTGCAGTGTATCTCTTTGGTATGTTGCTGCCCTGCCACCCTCAGAGGCGTAGGTGGGAGTTGGGGGGAAATATATTACCAAAAGCAAACAGCAGGGGTACATCAGAAACTGACTCTTGGGACATATACCCAACAACCTCACAGAAACATGCTTCCTCCCCAAATGATACATAATGTCCTAGAGAGCAAAGGAAACCCCTTGATTATTCAAACACGATCCTGTATGCTGGGCACAAGGGATACAAAGTGGACAGTGTTTACTTCCATCATGCCCTGCACAGTAGGAAGGTGGCACCTGAAAGCTGGAACCAAATCTCTACCTTGGCTCTTCCCTGCCTTTGAATGGTGTCACCCACCCTGCTTCCACCTGTTCTGGGCATGCATTTTCCAAAAGGGAGGATAAGATGGCAGAGAGAGAGTGGAAGTGGAGATTACAGGAGAGGCTGGGAAGGAGATGACAACCTAAAAACAAGACAAAAACAATACAAAAATACAAAAACCAAATTGAGCACTAAAATATTTTATAACAATAGAAGGTAGCTGGAAATACTATATGCTAACAGACAAACGATACATAACCCCTGGGGTAGCAGTCAGCAGCAGGGAGTGTGGCAGAGGCCACCTGTTTAGACTAAGAGCCTTTCAATGGACTGTTGGATGGATTGGATCTGCTGCTTCAGTTGTGAGCCTTCTTTGATGGTGACAGAACAGGCGATGACAGGCCTGGAGGCCCCACAGGCTCGCCCCGGGGCCTGCTTGGAGCGCACAAACACGTAGGGCACATTCTTGTCCTCACACAGCAGTGGGAGGTGCAGGATGATCTCCAGGGGCTCGGCGTCTGCAGCCATCACAGTGAACTCAGAGATGCCTCTGTTGAGGGTTTCTGTGGCCTCATTGGCTCCTTTTCGGAGCTGCTTGTAGTTACATGACTGCTGAACGAGGTCCAATAGTTTCTTGGTGAGGTGGGCATCTGCAGGAGGGTAGGCCTTCGGATTTACATCAGCCTCAGTCATTCCTGAGCACTGAGCAGTTCGCCCGCAGCGGTGCCGTCTAACCCTGGGTTTGGAGGCTGCAGATTATACATGTGTGCGGTGCCGCGGTGCCGCAGTGGCACCGCGGTTCTAAGTGGTGACCCATTGGTGATGGCCCAGTGGGAACACTCACCATTGAGTCCGCCTCGGCGGTGTCCTGCCTGATGCCGCAAGGACCTCTGTATTATTTCTTACAGTTACATGTGAACCTACAATTACATCAAGAAAAACTTTGTTAAGAAAGGAAATAGCTTTTCAGTATCACATTAATAATTGAAATTTTTACTACTGCATTTAACTGTCGCCTGTAACATGTACAAAACAACATCTTTTATGAGAAACAAGCAATCAGCACAGGCCAACTGGCCCAGAGCAGAACATACTGCACTCAGTTAACAAGAACTCTGCTTACAGGCAAGTTATCATTTCAATAGATATTGAAAAATAAATTTCAGAGCTTAGAAAGTCGACTTTTCTCATTTAACAATTCTGCAGAGGGGCAGCTCCAGAGTTTCTATAGAGCTGGGCCTTCTTAGAGGCAGCCCTTTGTTCATTTTATAAATTGGGGAGAGCTAAACTGCTAAAAGACTACAACATCAGAATATGACTCCTTTTCTTCCATCTTGACCCCAAAACAATGCAGGGCAGAAATTCTTGGTTAGGATGCCTCTTCTGTAGTCCTAAACCTTCCCTCCAGTGGTACCCAAAGGTCTAGCCGCAGTCTCCAACCAAGCTTTTGTCAGAAATAAAGTTGACATTTTGATCTTTATTTATACTTGCCCTGGGTCTATTGCTCAAGTATTTCTAAACTCAGGTAAAGAAGAAGGGGGCTTGAGGTCAGCCATGTGATTGGAAAGGGGAATGGCCATGGCCATTGGCAACATTGCTATAGGCTGTCTCTGCACAGCAAACACTTGGAAAAAGTGGCGTATGGAAATGGGATAGAATAAATGCAGCCTGCAGAACAACTCTTGATGCTTCTGCCGTTGATCTCAATTTTGTGTAGCATTATCCTTTTCAGTTTCATTAATGATAAATAAAAATGGAATGATATTTCCAATCAAATTTAAGTTGGAGGAAGGCATATTCCATATAGAGTGAATAACGTTTAAATATGCAGAATCAATTGCATAGATTTCTAGGTGGAATTTAACGGTGGCAATAGTATCAATATGGGGCAGAGGCAAAGAGTAATAGAAGCACCAGGGCCTGGTGGCTGGGATGTAGCGTGTGGACCATGAAGCACCTTGTGTGCTGTGCAAAGGAACATGATCCTTATCTTGGAGTTGCCAGGGAACTGATGTTGTATTTATTTTCCACCTCTTGAGATGAAGAAAAGAGAATTTAACTTTGTACCTCTCCTCAAGGTTTAGAGATTTGCCTCCTAACTACACACTAGATTTACGATAATGCTCACATTCATACCATGCCTCTCAGGGAGCTAGAACATTGGTTTTTAAATTCCAGTGGGTTTAGGAATTAGCTGAGTTCTCCATTAACTGTGCTGACCCCTAGACCCTACCCTCAAAGAGCCTGGTTGAGTTGCTCTTGAGTGAGCTCTGGCAAGCTGGGTTGATTCTGAGGGCCCAGATCTTTGGATTACACTTTGAGGACTGTAAATGATTACAATTTAAACAAAACTCCCCCTACTCCTGTCCTGTGAACAAAAGGTCTGAATGTACTTTCAGATGGAATTAGCAACGTTGCTTCCAGTCTCCACTAGAGGGTAGTATATCAGAATTCTGAGTTTTGAACAAAACTTGTTTAAATTGTGCGATTTTTTGTTGTTGTTGTTTTGGGATTTTTTTGTTTGTTTTTTTGAGAATCAGAGGGTTTAAAACTTTTTTTTAATGTGGATTTTTTCCCACCTGGAAATGTTGAAAGAAAAAGCATTCTTTGGAAAACTTATTCCCCCTTTGTTTTTTTCTAGTTTAATCAAATGACTTGCTCAGATTAAAATATTTCCTCAGTTGCTAACACACTGTCGTTCTGGGTGATGCAATTATAGGATGTTAGTGATAATACCTCCTCTGTTTTACAAATGAGAGACATGAGCCCCAGGAATAAACTAGCTCAAGGCCTCTACGGTTAGTAGTGGAGTTGAGGATAGACCCCAGGTGGCCTGACCATCAATTCAACATCATTTTCCATAAACCATCTTACAAAAAATTTAGATAATTTTGGGAGTGCTGGGATGGAGAAAGGAATACTGCATTATCACATTTTAGTTCCTTTAGCTACAGTTCTAATGAGAGTCAGAACCTGAAATATTCATTTGAAACAGACTTGAGAGCTGTATGAAGTAACCATGCTTAATGACTTTATAAATCTGGTGTCTCATCTGTAGATGAAGCTCCCCACTTCTCTTTTTCTCTTTTTCTGCTGGATTATACCAGTTCTGAGTTAAAACTCTTTGATTTCTGTCTTTTGATCTTGTGCGCATGGCTTTATTGTTGTTTCTAAATGGTGGAAACATAGCTTCCAAGTAAGGACAAAATGAATTAGGATTTAAAAGAACAATAGCAAGTGAGCATTGTCAAATAAGGGAAAAATGGGTATAAATGTTCCAGTAGGTCAGCCAGTTTATATTTTAAGTCATCTTGCCTTTGATAAAGAAATCTGTGCAAAAGGTTGCACTTTCTCTCTCTTTTTTTTTTTCTTTCTTTTCTGACATGAGGCATTTGCTTCCCTGAATGCCTTAGTGTCTGGTGAAGCCACGTGTTTTTTTTTTTTTTGGCATGTTCTGACCCCCAAGAGCTGCTAAAATAAAAAATGACCTTTTCTTAGAAGGATGTTGACCACTTTCAATCTAGGTGCTAGTATTTGGCCAGCCCAACAATGGTATTATGGTATTAGCCCCATGAGGAAGTAGCAATAGTGTTACTTCTTTGTTGTGATGGAAGTGATTTCCTGAGATGGAAGATTTAAGAATTTAATTGGGGTATAAGAAGGAGTCACTAGGCAGTAACCTAACATTTTCCCCTTTTCAATGGGAAACCACTGGTCATTTCATGCCCTTTAAAATGGTATCTCCTGAGCATCCCACTTATATAAAACCCTAAATTTCCAAGGTGTAAACCAGCCTTACTATTATAATAAAAACTAATTTTGCCAAGCTCCTGGTAAGTGTCAAGCAATAGGCTAAGAGGTTAATCCATCAGATCTTATTTATCCCTCATAACCTTATGAGGTAGTTGCTATTATTATCACCATTTTACAGATGATGAAACTGAGACTGACATGGGCTAAGGAATTAATATAAAAAAACTAGAAGTAGATGAGTTGTTACTTAAATCCAGGCAGGCAAAGTACAAGTGCCTGCACTTCACCACTCTGTTATCCCATGCTTAATTTACATACAGCCCCTAGGATGGCAACACAGAGAGAAATGTATCCCATGGTGCAGAACCATTTAAAATTGAAACATGATGTGTATCTGTCTTCTCTTTAAGGTTAACATGTTCTTAGCAGGGGGAAAAAAGGTTAATTATTGGCCACACCTCAGCCAGTAAGAATAGCCTGCAAAAGCTGAGATAGGGTTAATGTCTAGGATAAAATTCAAGCCAGACCTGATTTTCATGCTCTATTTACTGTAGCAGACCAGAATCCTTCCTTCAGAATCTCTGAAAACAGAAAGAATAAATAGCAAATATATTAAAAGGACCAGAACCTAGAATTGCAGTGCATATTTACATTAGAGACAGGTGTTATTTCAGATATAGCTTAAATTACATTTCTGGGACATCAATTGGGTATGTGCCTCAATTCACAAGAGTTTAAAGCTCCATCTTTACAAGATTATCCAGAGTGCTCACTGAGACGTGCAAGAGGGAAAAGAAAAGCACTGGAAGGAAAGAGAAACACTGAAATTCCTACTCCAAGGATTGGCCTGGGTATATACTGGATGGTCCATGTACCACAGGTGGTGTCTGAGATGATGCAAGATGGTACATGAATACATTTTTATAGAGAAATGTTAATAATTGCATAATAATTAAATGAGTTTTGGGGGGGAAACCTAGCATCTAAAAATCAGTGGTTTTTATGGATAGTTCTTAGGACAAGTCTGGGTTTTAAGGAGTGAGCAAACAAATTTGATTTGAACAAAAGTATTAAGTGAATAATATTCATAGAGATAGACAGATATAGGAAGAATTTTGAAGGTGTTATACAAGAGGGATTGAAGTTTGGGAAACTTTAGTGTGGCAGAATCAGTATATGATAAAGCCTCTAGATACGTGGGTCCAATTTCTTGTTCTGAAATGGACCAACCATATGACTGTGGGTAAACCATTTCACACCTCTAATCCAGAGTAGCTTTGACTAAAAAATGAGAGGTCTAGACCAGATCAGGGAGGCCCTTCCAGGGACCAGGGACCCATAGAAGACCTTGGCATTACCACAAAGGATCTGAGAACTCATGTACTCAGTAAGCAGTGACTCGGGACTCAGTCAGTACATCCTAATGGTAAACATATGACTGATTTACAAAAGCATATAGATGCTGTCATGATTAGTTATGAATTTAATTAACTTGAATTAACTTAAGTGAAAACTCTACTGAATGCATAGGTACTTGAACTTAATGTACATTCTCCAAAAAACAGATAGTAAAAGTACAATTGATACTTTTGATATCGTCACACATCCATGCAGATTTTCCCTATTAATACAGTTTAAACTTCCATACTGTGGAAAAATTACAACTGTGCACAACACAGAAAGGTGGCCCAAGAGATGGCGAATGGAAGCTAATTAGTTCCCCTGTTACATGATAGTGCTGAGGGGAAAATACCCTCATTTGATCTTTTATCTGACCTAGAATATCTGCACACAGAAGAGACACACTCATCCTAACGACCTTACGTACCCAGGCCGAATTTCAAAAAAGTAAATTTGTAAATAACTGTTTTGGATGGAAATTACCTTAATGATAACAATGGTAATAATGATTGAATTGCACACATTTATTTAGTATATAATATGTGTGTGTGTATATATCAGATGCTGTGTTCAGTATTTTATGCATGTCTAATCTTTCAGTGTATGAATACCCTTAATTTGTAGTTGATGAAACTGTAAGTCAGGGAGGTTGAGGTTTGTGCCCAAGACCATAAATCCATAAGGTGCCAATACCAGGATTCAAATCCAGAGCTCTTCGGTTCCAAATGTCTACCATACTACCCTGTTTTCTGAGATAATGAAAGTGGAGAATTCTAAACAGACATAGCCATAGGAGAAAGAGCTGTAAGTATAAGTTCAGCAGAATTTTCTTTGAAGGAAGATAAAGGCTCTGAAGTTAAAAGAAGAGATGATTCACTCATATAAGACCCATTGGGGGTCACTGTTAGGATTCGGCCAGGACTGACAGTGAGTATTAAATTTTCACAGCTAAGGTCCCATTACTGTATCTCCTGCCAATTATTGAAAAGGCTTTCTCAAAAGTTAGGCTACTGAATAATGACAGGATTCTGATGGCTGTCCCCATACTTATAGAACTGTTCAGACATATTTTTTGCAGCATCAGTTGGCATCATCCAACAACCTGGTAATTTGAGGGACTAGACTGATGTAGAAAGCTTATTGCTGATTGCCTGAATCAAACATCGTAATCATCATATATCCGTAGTTGTTCTCCTATGTCAAGGAAACGCCTAGGAGACAAGCCCAATGGGAAAGCAGTTAAATAATATTCCGGTACACGATCACTTGTAGAATGGCTTGGGACATTGTTTGCACTCCAGCTACGCTGAATGGAAAAGAAGGGAAACTCATTCACCTTTCATTCAAAATACATTTGATAAGTTCCTATCATGTAGAGGTTACTAATTACTAAAGAATACCAGTAAATGATACAGGAATCAGAGTCAGAGAAGTCCCAATCTTTATCCCTCACCGATCATCAAGACTGATTTTCTAACTAAAAGTGCATGATTTCCTCCGCCCACTGTTGTCTATATAGAACAGTGATTTATGATACCATAGTTATGAGAACACTGGACAAAGAGCCAGGGAGAAGTGATCAAGTCCCAGTTTTCCTGCCTACCAGCTAAAGGACCTTGGATAAATCGGGAAACTCTCTGGGATTCAGAATATATGGAGATAAGAATATTTCAAGTCAAAGAAAGATCTAAAGCAATGATCCTTTCCCCCATCTTATAAAGACTATTTACTCTCCTCCAAATCTACATGAGAGAATCCCAGGGTTCAGAGAAGCTCATGAAATAACATCACTCCAAGATGTATGCAATCAAGCTATTTTCTGGTGTCTGGTGTCTCAGGTGGGCGGGAAGCAAAAGCAAGTTTTACTTTTTCCTATGCAACTCCTGGAGTAGCCGCTTGGTGGTGCCAGATGGCCTGTGTTTGTTTATTTGCAGACCAAAAACTTCCAGAAACATTGTTTTTTCTGTACGTATAAGGCTACCAGGGAGTTCTCTCCTCTTTGCTGTTTATACATGTCTTCAGTCAGGGTTTAACCCATAAAAAGGTATTGAAGGGGAGATCTGGAAATCTTAAGAGCGTAGTAAACTGAGGAGAAAATAAATAAAGGAGAAATGAAACTAAGGAGAAAGATAGAGGAAGGAAACAAATGTAATACTCAGCAAAGTGTCACAAATGTCAGATTCAGAAACAAATTCAAGTAATTGCCTTTAACCATAAGTTAAAGAGGTGGTATGGTCGCTCGCAGGTGCAACTGTCTCATCTATAAAATGAAGATAATGATACCTTATCTTCCTAGAGGGAAGGCTGGCTTCCAGCTCCAAGACCGCAGGCTCTGTTAAAGGGACTGATCAAATTGAGACCGTGTTTACGTATCAGGAGCCTCTCTCCCCTCATGGTAGGAGGAGTCTAAGCAGAATGGGTTTATCTGGCCAAGATGGCAGTTACACGTTCAAGTTTGGAGAGTCTTCATAAACCCCCTGTGCACTGCTGCCCCTGTCACCTGAGCCACCTCATCTCCCCGGTGACCTAAGACAACAGCCTCCTATATGGCCTCCCCTCTCCCTCCCTTCCTCTCTATAACCTATTCTGCATCCAACTGCCTGAGTCAATTCAGTCATGCACTCTCCTCCTTCAAACCCTTCGATGGCCACCCGTCACATTTAGAATAAAATCCAAACTCCTTCCTGTGGATGCCAAGGTCCTACATGATCTGGTGTCAGGCAGTGCTGGTTGACTATCCAATACTGTATCAATGTTCTCTTCTTTCTTGTGAGCAGAAATCTGATGCTGTGAGTGACAGCATGAGCTCAGTCATAAACTCTCAACTCCCTGGATTCATGGGAGTTAGGAGTAGCCAGACAACCCATTTCTAGCTAAGGAAGTATGAGGGGAAGACTTCTGGTGAGGTCCTTCTGGGAAAGCTTTTGTTCCCCATCATTTCCGAAAAGGACAAATTCAGCATGCATGGCTCTTTTACCCTCCACCTATCTTCTTCCTGCCTTGATTAGGAATGGAATACCCATAGGGAGAGTGACTATTTCATGACCATGAGGATAAAGCCTACATGCTCAATATAGAGAAGCAAAAGATAAAGATCTTGAGGCCCTGATAGCACAGAATGTGATACCACCTTGGACCCCATACCTCTAGATTTTTTCTAATGTGATAAAAATACACCTGTATTCAGTTAAGTGACTGTTGTCTGGCTTTTGTTTCAAGTTGCCAAAAACAATTTTATGTAATATTCTCTCTCTGATTTTGTCTTTTACGTTTTTCCCTTACTCATCCCACTTGGTACAGGTGTGCTGTGCTATGCATCCCAGATCTTCCCCTTCAAACAGAAAGGTCTGCTTTCCTACCTTTTAGGAAGATTAAGTGACAGTATTCACCTCTTAGACTTAGAGGATGGCCTTGTTTGAAGAGAGGCGTCTTTCCGAAAGTATCACACTCTTTCTGAGGCAGCCCACATGCAATGTCTAAGAGGCTTAGGGATAGAAATCCCAGCCCCATCCTTTTTCCAAAGGGGACAACCATGAAGGACTATTCCAAATTCAGAGTTATTGTGGGGTTGGATGAGGCCTTTGTTGAGACTGTGTCATAGCCCAACTACTCTCTCTTTCCAACTTTGCTTCTTCCCTTCCCTTCCAAAAATATCGATCCCCAAAGTATTCCCTAATAAACCTCCTGCGTGGTGGTGTTTTTTTTCTTTTTGCAACCTATATATTTTATTAATCCTCCTGCATGTTAATCACCATCTATGAGGCTTCTCAGGGAGCCCAACTTTCAAGGACCCATGTCCCTGCCAGGCTCAATCAGTAAAACCTTCCTGTGTTCTCGTGGAGCCTCTTCCCTTTGCCTGAGGAGTGTGGAGCCCAGGTTTGAGAGGTGGGAACATAAGATCTCTGAGTCACTGCATGCAGTACAGCAGCCGAGGGAGTGCTTGATCTACAGCAGTTTTTGAGTCATCGAGAAATACATTCTTATGTGTTAAACCACTGAGATTTGGGAGTTGTTACCAAAGCCTAAAACTAGCCTAGCCTGTTACAGGGTTTTGACTACACAAATGCAACCAAAACTTTCCGGCACTTATTCTGAAATGCCTTTTGCTCGTCAAGATAAAAATAATGTGATTGGTCTCTTTTCAGCCACCTATAGACTCCCCCTTACACCTTGAGTTAAAAATCGCAGGACAGAGGTCAGGAGGCATTTTGTAAGAGATGAGAATCATTTTAAAATTTGAAATAGGCCCTTTTCCTCAAGCTCAAGGCATAACACCAGTTCTGACCTCCTCCAGATCAGTCTTTCTAAATTTTCACGGTATTGTTCTAGTCTTAGGTTCTGCCGTTTACCACCTTCCTTTTGGGTTTGGCTGAGCCATGAATTATCCTGAAACTTGGCAGTACACTGTATAAGGAGTTGAGTTCTTTCATCTAGACAGCCAAGGCCATGCTCACAGCTGTTCACTGCTTGTCCCTTTATTAGGAAGAATATTTTGCTTAAAGGATCTCTAAAGTGGCAGAAGCTTGACACACAACTTCCATTAAACAAGAAGTCTACAGAAAGGAGCCATGCTCTGCTCAGCACTTTGCAAGAAACTATTGGGTATGGTCTCGCATAGAGGCATATAGGATATCCTTCTACTACTGTTCTGATGGCTGCCTTAACTACTACCATCAGCTGCCACTTATTGACAATCGACAATGTGCCTGGCTCTGTGCTAACCCCTCTAGAGATGTTGCTTAATTTGGTTCTCCCTACAGCAGTGTATGGTACAAATTCTTATTCCTGTCTTACCACCAAGGAAACTGAGACTCAGAAAAGGCAAACTTTCGTAAAATTCTACAGCTGCATAGCATTAAAGCCAGGATTCAAATCTGGTTTTGCCGACTTAAGAGCCCATGCATTTAACCACAGACCTCTGCCGACTTCCATGTGGGGAAAGAGGAGAGTCACAAATGCAGGGCTGGAATATTCCTTCCCTCAGTCCGTCTGTTTATCTCCTGGCTGCTTTGTACTTTGCTTAGGATCCTAGAAGGTCTGACACAGGAGATACTTTTTCAGCTTGGAAGCGTTCATTTTCAATAAAAAAGAGTAGTTTGATAGCCCTTACTTCAGGGAAGGGAAAGGCATTTTAAAGCTAGTACAAGTGAGTTTTCCCCTTGAATTCAGTGTTAAATCGTTCTTGCAAGGACTCCCTGAAAGTTATTTTCCCCCCACCAGCCAGATTTTGGCTGACAGATTACATCTTTGCCTGAGAAGTTGCTGCCAGGCTAAACTCCCTCACACGTGCTCCTTTGTGCCAATGGCGTGTTGTCAGGGATGAGGATGCAACCAGCAAGCACGGCCAGAGAGGCTAAGATAGAGTCATACAGACCATCTGCATGGCTCTCCAGCTTCCTGGGCTGCTTTGAGATCCTCCCAAGGGCATCCTTTACACTGGGGTATTATCCACCAAGCACTGAAGAAGAATCTCCCCTTTCTGTAAGACACTCTCTGTCAGGGACTGGTGTTTATCTGTATCCTTCTTAAATTGCCAGTGACACTGCAGAGAAGACAGAGACCTGTAAGACTGAACTTGGGTGGCGTCAAGTGGATGGTGACATCTGCTACATTATACAGCTAGCAGTTCGGCTCTTGCAGCTGACAGCAAAATGTCTTCACACATTGCAGGGGTGATTCTGTTCCCTGCTCTCCTTTCCTGGGAGGTTGCCCTTCAGCATCTGGGTCTGAGAATGCCCGTCGGTCCGACATAGCCCGCAAGGAGGAACGTGTTCTCAGTGGTCCAGAGGAGACGCCCAGGGCCTGGCTGCTCACCACACTGCCTTCCCCGGCAGCATCCCTTGCATGGCTGAAGGGGAGCAGGATTAGACCAGTGTTTCCTAAAATATATTTGATTCTTTCTCATAACAATTGTTGATTCACAGTGAGTATAAACATATTGAATAGCTACTCAATCCTAGGGCTCCTTTTTCTTCTCTCTCTAGGTGAAATCTCTTTTAATCTCTTTCCATTCTCTTTCAAGGTGAAATCATCCAGTCCCGTGGATCGAAAGTCCTGACTTCCCAAATTATATATCATTTAACCTTCTCCTTGGAACACTAAACTTATCTACCCTAGTGTCTGCTTGACAGCGCCACTTGCAGTTATCACAGGCTTTCAAACTAAAGATATTTAGTTCCAAATTCTTCACTTCTTCCCCTTCAATTTGATTTGTGCATCTTCCAGTCTTTCCCATACTCCTCTCAATCAAATTAGAAGCCAAGTGGATCGATCAGAGTCCAGTTGGGAGAGAAACCACAACAGTGAATTGAACAGAGACTTGTTCAAATACAAAGATATATTTGTATTTGATATATAGGTATAGAGTTGTTAACCAGATAATGTGAATATGGCTGGTGAGGGCCTACTGTATAGCACGGGGGAAAAAAAAGGTACAGTCTGTTTGCAGGACATATATTAAGTTAACGTTAAAAATGCGTTCCAATATACATTCGATGCAGACAAATACCGTTTGATTCCACTTCTACGAGGTACCTAGAATAGTCAAATTCGTAGAGTCATAAAGTACATTGGTAGATGCCAGGGGCCTGCGGGGGGAGGGGGAGTTAGTGATTAATGGGGACAGAGTTTCAGTTCAGGAAGGTGAAAAAGCAGGAGATGGATGATGGTGAGAGTCGCACAACAATGTGAGTGTACTTAGTGCCACTGAATGTACAGTTAAATAGGGTTAAAATAGTATGTTTTATATTATGTGACTTCTACGACAATAAAAAACATTAAAAAAACAATTAGAGGTGAAGGTCAGACACCCAAGGAAGCAGCGCCAGTTGGCACTGGTGTCTCTGAAAGGAGGGCCATGAGGCTGGTTCTGTGAGTGTCGGAAAACTGCCACCTGGGTTAGCCTCTGCCATGGGCAGGAAGAGCTTCTGCTGGGGTCAAGAAGTCAGAGGCTGGAGTGATTTTTATGGGAGCAGAAAGCCTACAGGAAGGACCTGGGCCCTTCTCTTTCCTCCTGCTTTTCAGTCTCTCTGTCACATTTGCTATTGGCAGAGGTTGACAGGGAGCAGCTGGGAAAGCAGAAAGGTGGTTTGTTGCGTTCCAGCCCCAGAACCACACGGCGGAGTGTAGAAGGGAGCCTTCAAGCTGAGAGACAGTAACCTAATAATCAACCTATCCATTATTAGCCACTTGATAATTCAGTTATCCTTGGTTCTTTCTTCCTGTTTAACTACAGCAGCAAATCCACCAGGAAGTCCTGATACTACTGTCTCCAAAAGAGTCCTTAATTTTGTTGACTTGTTTCCTTCTTCCCTGACATAAACTTGATCTAAAGCTCCATAACCTCTAACCTGGACTCTGGCAATATCTGTCTAACTGGATTTCTAAATTTCACTCTTGCTCTCCTCCAAATTACATATTCATTCAATAAAGGTTTATTGGGAACCTGTTATGCACCAGGAACCAACCCAGTCACTTTGATTACAACAGTGAAGAAAACAGATGAAGCCCTGTCCTTGTAGAGCTTTCATTTTAGTCACTCATGTCGACCCAGAGCGGCAAGGTGGCTCGATTAAAATTGACTTTACACTGTGTAGCTTCAGAGGCTTTTCTATTTCAAATACTATAGAACAAAAGACAAACTCTGTGAAGTTATAAGTCTGGTATGATCTGATGACTTCCCACCTCTTCAAACTCCGTGCTGTCCCTCTTCTTCTGTATGCTCTGAACACAGTGGCCAAGTTTCAGTTTCCTGGACATGCCAGAATTTTAAGTAATTCTCTTCCTTGTTAGACATATGTCTCCCCAACTAGACTGAAAGTTACATGAGAGCAGGATCAGTGTCTATAGGCTAGCAAATAGTGCAGTGCCAGCTATTCTATATTTGTAGAATGAATCAATCAATTAAAAGCTCCAAGAAGTCAGTTTAATATTGTATAACCCAGCAATATCCAAACTTATTTGGCCACAGAATCATTCTTAACGTATTATCTCTCAACCCTCCTGAAGAACTCATGATTTGTTAATACACATTGGGGAACACAAGCTTTCAGCCGGATCCTCTCTGGCCCCTTGCTTAACTCCAGTAAAAACACCTTTCAACACAGAGTACTTAGAATCAAGTTTTACTCTCTCAAAATGCAAAGAGAAAAGGATTTATGGGTCCTTTTTATGAGACCCCGGGAGGCATCCCAGGTTGGAGACAAAGCTATGGTCATTGAGTTCTAAAAAGATTGGATTCCAATGCCAACTCTCATCTGTAAAGTGAAGATTACAATTCTGACATTTCAGGAGAGTTGGAAAGGTATAATGAAATAAAACACACAAAGCACCTGGTATAATATGTGGCACAGAGTAGGTTCTCAATAAATATTAATTCCCACACTTTCACCTATTCCCTTTTGTCCATCTATTGAGACATAAATAGCTAACAGTCTGCAGGGAATAATGGAGAAATAGCAAAACCTTGGTACAGATTTTATTAACTACTAGTGGACAGGATTATCAACTAATGCATTTTTATAATTTTTCATCTGTATAATTTGCTCAGCTCTCCAGTAAATGTAAGACGTGGTCCTGCCCTTGAGAATTTAAAAATAATTGGGGAAAAACAACTAACTGAAAAGAAATAACTAGAGAGATAAAAGATGCCAATAAGAAATAAGAGTTATAAGAAAGGAGGCATAAGGTTTGACATATCTGAGGTTCTTTCATAAAGGCATGGATTTGCGATTCCTCTTAGGGAGCCTCCTATACTGAGCAGTTTCACAAACACTTTTGGATGGACTTGGGGAAATCCACCCCAAATAAAAGGAAATTCTGATTTAACAATGTGTCCTTCCAAGATCAGGGCACATATTAAGGAGTCTGTCCTCAAAAATCCCCAACTAAAGAAAGATCCAAACTACTTTCTAAAACCTGACTTCTCAGCAGAGTACTTCATTACAGACCCTGGTGAAATCATTGGGTAATGATTACCCAATCATTAGTTAAGTCCATGTCACCTGTAACCTGCCTTCGTTAATCAAGGTCGTTTTACTTGTTGCTACAAAAGCCTTGCTTGTCCTCCAAGGGGCACGTAGCCTAAACTGTAAGACGTTCACCTGAGTTGTTTTCCAGGAACTTGGACTCAGCTGTGTCTAGTTCTAGCTGAGCCTGTTACGCCAAGATAGGCCCACTGACCCTCCAACTGGGCATGTGCCAGTGTCCGCTCGGTGACCTTTTGACGTCAGAGGACGGAAAACTCCACCCTCAGATCGTGCTAAGCACCTCCAATTGCCCGTGCAGAGCCCTGTAGCCTAGTTACGCCTGCGCAGAAGGAAGATTCCTGCACCTTTTTCCAATCACCTTTCCCCACGCCCCCGCACGCCTCTGCCCGCCCTGCTGCTTTGTTCCTCATCCCATAAATACCCCACCCCAGGCCACTATCCTCCTCCAGCCTTTTGCCTTCCAGGCGGGCGGGAGGTGGGTTTGAGATGTGTTCTTCTGTTTTCTTTCTTGGCTTTCTACTGAACCTCCTTTTTGCTGTAAACCTCGGGGTCTGGGCTTCTTGGGTTTGCTGAGTGACGGGCAAAACGAAGCCGATTCAGTAACACTGGAAAGTTCAAATGGCAGGCTAATTTTTCTTCTTCACCAAAATTGAAAATCCCTTGAACTTTGAAAAGTCTGTGTTCTCTACTAAGGCGGATAGAAACTGAAGAGAACAAAATGACAGCAGGACTAACCTGTGCGGAGGGTTGTCTGGAAGGGATTCCACAGAATACTATTTCTGCAAAAGGCTATCACCGTGGGTCACCTTAGAAAAAGACATGAAGTGAAGGAAGGCACTGTGGTCCCTGTCCCACAAGTCTAGTTTGTGAAAGTAAATGAAATTCGTTTGGGGAAGAGGCTGAAGGGTGGCCACAAGAGTTTGTTGCATACTGAGTGTGAGGTATCAGTGAAGCATCCAGGAAGACATTAAGTATGAAGTTAGATGACCAGAAGTGCTGTTTGCCTACAGTTAGGATAAAATTAAATCCAGTTTTTGAAATGGGTTCTGCTGAACCTTGTAATTTATCGAGGGGACACGGGGGAAAGAGAAAGGGCAAATCAGTTGGCCTGCACCCCTCTGTCAGCCCAAGCAGCTCCAGTCTGTCTTCTTACTGTCTTAATTCTGTGTCCGAAAAATGTGTTCACTGCTTTCAAAAGACGAAGTTACAATACTAGGTGACTTGAGGATTCTCCAGATTCTAAGTGTGGATCTACAGAGCTGGGAGAGTTTCCAGTGCAAAACAGACCCTGCCTAAAGTTCCCCTAAAGGTGGTTACCTTCTGGGATTATGGCTTTTCTTCTGTGAGGTGATTTTCCACATTGCATTCCTTCAGTTTCCTATGACCTACTGACTTGATTACAGCTTTCAGTATTAGAAAGGCAGAATTTTTTCTATTAAAAACAGTCTAATGAAGAGAATCTTACATGGGATTTCTCAAATATAAACAAAGTCCTAGTTTAATGAATTGGCTAATGATTCATCTTTAACATTAAATTTTTGGTAGGAATGTGTGTTGGGCATACAAACGCTTGAGAATCCACAAAACAGTATATTGGTGAGAGATAAAACAGCCATCAGATATTTAAGAAAATCCAAAGGAAGGATATACAGGAAGATGGAAAGAAAGAAACAAGGGTTAAAATACAAAAGAGGGAGGGGGAAAAAAGGGAATGCAAAAATAAAAACAGCTTCTAGAAAATCAAGATAAATGTCTTTTTTTAAAAAAACCTAAGTGGTTTTACCTTCCTCCATCCTTTCTTCAGCTATTCTCCTGTTGCTCAGTCTTCTGAACAGCTGGTTAAAAGGGCAGGAATGGTGATTGTGAAAATGACTAAAAAGGAAAGGAAAAGAGAATGGAAAATAAGATTGTAGAAACCCAGACCAAGCAAATCTACTTTACTTGCTGCAAACGTGATTTAGAGCAACCTTGCCAAGCTCTGATCCTGAGATACAGAGAAAAGAGGGAATTCGAAGGAGAGAACTTGGATAAAACGATTTTTATCGACAATCTATTTCACTTAGAATGAAATTTCTCTTAGGGCCTGATCAGTCCTAATTTCCATGAGGATTTAGCTTTTGGCTAAATGACTTGCTCCTGGAGGAAAGCAATCGCTAAAAATAGCCTTTTCATTATTCTTAGCACCAAACCTTAGTTAGGAGGTGCAGCTGAGTTAAATAAAAGTACTTAACTAATGCTGACCAGAGATATAAAAGGAAATAACGACTTTCATTAGTGAAATAGGTACAACTGAAATCTCTATTTTAATTACTCAAATGGTTTCCACAACGATGTTTGACTGTTTTTTCTCTTAGTAAAAACAATGTCCTGTTAGGGAAAAAATGTTAGCTAACATGAGTTCTGTGGCGTTTTCTAAGCCCCATTTAATTGGAAAAGCTGAATGAATCCAAGAAATATCAAAAAAACAAAATACCCATCAAGCACAGGATTTTAGGCAGCACCGAGCAAAACCAGCACCATCTACGTCTTGTGGAGCTTCCAGTCTATAGAGAAAGATGGTTATTAGGTCAATCATTACCTAATTATTTGATTAAAATTGTGTTGAATGCTACAGTGGAAGAAGGTGATGTAGCTGAACCCGTTAGCAAGGGAGAAGTAGCACCAAAAGGGTCTGAGAGGATGACAGAGACCTGTAAGATTATGAGAAGCTGTCCCTAGCTGTGTCTTGTTTTAAGCTGAGCCCCAAATTACTCAGAAGTTTCCGTGGTAAGCCCTGGATTGTACATTAAAATTGTCAGTGTCTTGAACTTGTGACACAGCTGATTCTGGGGTACAAGGACTTATCCATTCTAAAATTTCTCCCATTGTTTACCTTTTCCTGACCTTTCAAATATAAAATGCTATGTAGATTTCCAGACCAGATGTGTATTTTCGAATGATAGCTGAGTTTAGGTTTTTTAAAAATTCCGTTACTGAAGGAAGAAAGTAAACCTTAGAGAATGCAGGACAATAATCATTATCAAATTATGGTCTGTGAATGTAACACGGTGCTGTTACCAAGTCCAAGCTCCTACTTCTCGCCACAGGACTGGCCAGTGAGTCGAGAGACAAGGGGCAAGGAATACCAACTTCATTCAGAAAGCCAGCAAACTGAGAAGACGTCGGACTAAAGTCCTAGAGAACCACCTTTACTAGGAGTAGAATTTGGGGTTCTTTTACACTAAGGGAAAAGGGGAAGCAGGAGGGTTCAAGATTAAAGGGTAAAGGCGGATTGCAGTCTTGGGGCCACCTGGGCTTCAAGGGAAGCTTAACACTTCTTTGTTCTTCTCGCATAGGCTAGATCACAAGGCTTCTGTAAAACTTCAAGTTGTTAACTGTTATTTTCACTTTACGATTCTTGACTCTGCTTATTTGCAAGGTTTCTGGGCTGCAAACTTCTCTATAACAAGTAATAGCTACAACTAATTCGGAACTACGGGATGGAAACTTTGTTAAGGGAACTTAATGAGCTCTTTGGGCACAAGCAACATTTCTCTAATGTTTAGCTCTTGACATGCAGGGCTAAAGTAATAGAATGCATACCCTAAGGAATGAGGGAGGCAGTTAAAACATGGCGTTAGTTCTCTTCTTCCTCTGTTGCAGTGTTACCAAAGAACTTTTTTTTTAAGGTAAAACCTTTGGGGGAAATAGTAGGCTAAATAAAGGTAAATAGTTCCTTATCGAAGACTTCCTGAACCTTTACTATTCTGTCTAATCCATGTTTCTTACTAAGCTACTATATACCAATCTCAGACTGAGCCCAGGGGTATAGAATGACTGTGAAAGACCTAGTCCCTGACCTCATGTAGCAAGGTAGATTGTGATCCTCCAGGAGGGAAATAGCCTTTGCAGGACTTCCCAAGATTACTTGAGTGCAGAATATTTTTTCTTCATCAGAGCATCTCAGAGGACATTATCTGAGAAATGCTTGCTAGTCCTATCTAGAAGAATCAGTACTAGGCATCCCCCAAACACGTAGATTGAGTTTTATGGAAACATTAAAAAAAATGCCAGACAAGACTTTGTTTCTTGGAGGCAAACCAGATGACATGCAGTAGGATGCCCTTTTTAACTAATGAAGAAGTAGCATCATTAGAAGACCATATGTGCCCCAGAGTGAGAAATAATAACTTCTATGTTGGATTTGATAGCAGCATTAGGGAGTTCTTGGGATAAGCATAGAAACCCACATCTTTCCTCATACCAACTCTGGAGACAAATCAGTTAATGTTTCCCAAGTAATTTAAACCCCATGCCAGTTTTGCAATAATTAGGTCCTGGCGTGGTGTCTGTTGGATGCAATTTTAATTCAGAGAAGGGTATTACTCTAGATGTGAAGCTAATTTAAGACAACCATCTCTGTCCTCTAAAAGCAAACATATGTGGAAGTTGATGACTCAGAGTGTGTGTGTGTGTGTTTGTGTGTGTGTGTGTGTGTGTAAAAGTAATGAAACACTTATCTTCTGGCCATCTCGAACCCAGAATCTTCTCTGAAGGGCTCTTCCCAGAGAACAAACACCAAATTGGCATTGCCCAAATAAATGAAGAAAATGGGCATCTTGCTGGGGTAGAGCAGCGGAAAGAGCTGCTTAGTTTTCATATTATTTTAGGTCTGTTAAAGTTCATCATGCTTGATGGTGAGTATTTGAATAGAAATTTCTTTTGTTTCTAAACTACTGAAGATAGTAATTAGACAGATTTACTGATATTAGAATTAAGAGACCAGATGATGACTTGTCTTTCAATTCTAGCATCTCAGTTTTCCTTTCTGATCTGTTTTTTCAAGAATTTTACTGCTTGTCGATCCTCACGATTCACACTACACTGAGTTATGGGTATTGTTTTGTGATTTTATTTAGGATACAAAAGATGGTTTATTTCAGAAATCCATGTCATGAAGATGTCTCAGTACATAAAAGGGGCTTAAGAATGCTTATTCAATTGTTAAATCCTGTTAGTGACAAATGTTGCCTATGAGTCATTTTCCCTTTGGTGACAATGCCATAAGTCGTCAAGTCAAAGATTAACTCCACCTGCTCTGGTTCCTGATTTCAAATATACTTTTAAGAGAATTAGTATTTTCAAACAATGTGACAGGAGAAACCAGACCAGAACACATGAAAATTAATACTGAGTTGAACACTTAAATACATGTCAGGCTGGTACATGCAATTGAATAAAAACACAGTGAGATGTGTGGAGCCTTCATCCTCCCGACCTCATTCATCACCCAATTAATTCTGCACTTTTATTAACAAAAACCTTGGTTACAAGGATAAGAAGAATACAAAAACTAAATGGCATTCTTTTACCAAAAAACATTGCACATTGCCCATCAGACCTGGTACCTGATACTGGAAAATCAGTAACTAAACTTCCTCCTTCTCCCTGAGAGTCTCGTGCTTCTTTTTATGCACGCGTGTCATTCTGTCTTCATTCTGTTCTCTTCTGCAGAATGGTTTTCTCTACTTCTCTGTTGCAACTGGAGCAAGACGATAGCCATAAACCCAGTCCCAGCCACAGCCCTAGGTGTTACTCCTGATTCCTGTTCTCAAAGCTAATTTTAATTGGGGTAATCTGATTGGCCCAGCTCAGATCAGGTGCCTACTTTTAGTGGCATGATCTATGACCAGGATCAGTGCTCCTCACACAAGGAGAGGCATGGTATGCAAAGTGATTGGCATGTCCCTTACACTTTGCATTCCTTTTTGAATCTAAATGGATTTCTATGTAGCATTCAAAGTTTTAGCTCCAACAATGCAAACTTTAAATGATTCAAATAAATCATATAAAACCTAAATATTGTAATTTTTCTGTTGGGATGAATTGATAAAATACTCATTGAAGAAATCTTACCATAGATTTTTATCTTAAACTGGTCATTAAATTTTAGGGCACATAAGAATCCCCCATAATTTTGTTAAAAAGGAGGATTCCTCTGCCCTACCTTGGGAAGTCTAAGTAAGTCTGGGGAGAAATTAAGATTTGGACATGCTCTTACTAGGTGATTCAGTTGTAAATGGGCCGCAGTTTGAAAAAACATGCATCTAGAGTAAAGAAAAGAAGAGAATAGGGGCTAAGAATTTCAGAGAAGGATCTTCAGTGGAAGGAAGAACAGAAGAAAAGCAGTCATATATTTCTGGGGAATCCTTTCCTTGTTAAAAACTCTCTCAACCACCAGGAGAACCATCATACCCTTATTCCTGAACCAAGCTTACCCAGTGGATTTTCACCACTGTATTTAACATGCTCCTGGGGCTTGTGGTCAGACTCGTCCAGTTATTCCCATGAAACGATGTGCAACATCTCATCTCAGGGGAGTTTCTAACTGAGCTAGATAGCACATTATGTACTCCTGCCAGGCTGGATAGCCAGAGCTATTGCTCATACAAGCTGTTGATACAAAGGCAGCTTTGCGATCAGACAGAGCTCAGTTCTCCTTAGAGATCCACTGAATGAAAATGATACAGCTTCTCTTTTCAAGCATCTGTTAAGGGAAGAGCATACACGCTCCACAAAGGGGCTACAGACAGGAGCTGGCACTCAGAAGTGTGCTGATCGGTTCATTGTTGTGCAAGAGTCAACTTTAACAATGACAGGAACTTAACAGTGACTCCAAAATTCCAGAGGCACACCCAGCCCCCCACCGTGAGTGAAGAGGAACACACCACACTGAGGGCGGTTCTGTGTCTTTCATTTTAGGCACTAGGTGGTACGTGAAAAGGTAGAGACTTCTTTCTGGAATGTCTGTTCAGAAAGGCTCTAATTTCATTGATTTTAGGGTTCATTTGTCTATTCACATACATTATGGTAAACATATCAAGGCACAGTTTTCACTAAGCGGTGCTGGGGACTGTGCTCCGTGCTAGGGATACACCTGGATGCAGAACTGACACAGCCCCTGTCTGTGAGGAAGGAAGGTGAGGAAGACGATGTGAAGACAAGAGTCACAGGTATAATAGAAAATAACAAGTGGGGTAAATGCTACGGGACAGTATTGTGCGAGGCTAGCAAATGGAGCAGTGACGCTGGGAAAGAGCAGTAGAGTAATGGTCAGAGTAACCAGCTGAAGAATAGCCGGAAGGAAGAGTGTTTGCAGAGGTCTTGGGATGAAGGGCGTGGAGGAGATATCTAAGTAATTCAAGAAGTTGATGAAGACTCCTAACAGAGAGCAAGGTGTCGTTTTGGGTTGAGTCATGTCCCCCCAAAAGATATGCTGAAGTCCTAACCACTTGTACCTCAAAATGTGCCCTTACTTGGAAGTAGGGTGATTGCAGATGTAACTGGCTACGGTGAGGTCAGACTGGAATAGGGTTGTTGGTTAATCCAATGTGATTGGTGTCATTATCAGACAAGGAAACAGACACAGAAAATGACCACGTGAAGACGGAGGTAGAGATTGGAGTTGTGCTGTAGTGAGGCAAGGGACACCTGGATGCCCCAGAAGGTGGAAAAGCAAGAAAGGATGCTCCCCTACAGGCTTCAGAGGGAACACGGCCCTGTCAACACTTTGATTGCAGACTTGTAGCCTCCAGAACCGTGAGAATAAATTTACGTAGCTGTAAGCCTTCCAATTTGTGGTAGTTTGTTATGGCAGCCCCAGAAAAGGAGCATGTGAATTAAGACTGGTGTTTAACCACTTGGAGCACAGATGACGCCAGACCACACAGGGCCTAGGAGATCTTGTTAAAGGTCTTTCTCCTAAGAGCAAGGGGGAGTTAAATTAATGTTTTGAAGCAGTGAGGCAATAATGACTGGGTACTGTGTGAGGACCAGTGTGCTTTTTTGCTCACCTGAATGTTTCTTCAGTAGAGGAATTGAAAAGATGTGAGACTTAGTTAGCCAACGTTGCAAATCACTGACCTTTCAAAACAGCCACCCAAATAGATCTGGTTTTTTTTCCCCCAACTACCCCAGATTACAGGGATCAAGTTTTCTGTACTCACTAATACAGAACACTGGAACCGATGTTTCCAAATGGTGTTCCATGGAACACGAGTTCTGAGAAACACGTTTTAGAAAATGTTCCATAGTCCAAGAAGAGTTAAACACTAAGTTTCTTAGTGTTTCCTCTTGCTTGCAGAGTCATAATCTGTATTAACATGAAGTCTCTGGGAAGTGCTACAGTAAAGAAAGAGTTGAACCCCAAATGTGTTTGATCATGAAATGCCCTTGGGTCAAACCAAAACCAGAAATAGGTAAGACTGCCTGTTAACATCCTAACGAATTCACTTTGGGACATGCAGACAGGTTTTTTAAAAATACTTTCATGCTCTCAACCCACTTTGGGAACCAGGGAATTCTACCCAGTCCTGAGATGAAAGCTTCCTCTACTCTTACTGTCTTCCCTGAGTATGTGGCGTGCTGAGGGGATAGCTGCTTAGGATCTGTGAAGCTCAAATCTCCTTTCCCCTTCTCTTCTCCCATCTGAATCTCATTTGAGGGATCTGCCCTCAAGCAATTCTACAAGCAGAGTATGGGCAAAAATAAGTCGAACAAAAGGAATTGTAATGCTTTTTCAAAAGACGGGTTCAAATGCGATTTGAAATGGGTAGCCCCAAACTTCAAAATGTTGGCCATCATAACCAAGACCAACAATGCTGGAAAGGATTCCAGGAGTCATTTGGTTAAATATTGCTCTTTTTGCTCATAAATAAATTAAGGCATAGATAGCCAGAGACAGCACCAAAGCCACACAGCTGATCAGATAGACAGCTGGAAGGAGATCAGAGCTGTCTGCTCCCAGCCCCCCTTCTCTTGAAATATGTTTTCTGGGGCTTTTTAAAAAACTTAAGCTCCTGACAGGCTTTGATCCTGACATTAATAGCTAATGTAAAGAAGATCCCCAAAAAGGCAATCTAATTAATTCAAGTCTCAATAGCACATACCTTCTCTGTGAGTGATGCTAATCAATGCAATAAACCAATTCAATAACACATGGAAGAAACTTTGGCACATAGTAAAAATAATACCCTAGAAAGTTTTATGTACTAGTTACCCATGTACCACATAAATGATACCCTTTAAGTTACCACAAAATAACCCCTTTGACACTTTCATATATTCATTATAAGTTCTCTATTCTTGAAGGAGTTTATTTCCTTTAAACGAAATATTAAAATGACTCTGAAAATTACCTCCTTTTCGTTTTTCTTTTCTCTCCTTCCCTTCTGCAATTTCTGGTTGCAGATAGCAAGTATCTCCCAATCAGCATCACCCATTTAAGAGAGGAAAGTCATGTTTTGCTATGTCTGCTCTTTCTACAATCCAGGCTGCTAAAAATCCTTATCAGTGCATTTATGGGAGTCAATTTCAGCTCATTCTGTCACTGCTGCCCCACACAGATACATGTTTTGCATTTGTAATTCAACACCTAAGCCTTTCAGACAAGGGGATGGGGCCACAGCAGGAAGAAAGCTACATCCCTGGAGATGGCGCTGCCTGAGCATGAGTTTCGGCTGGGAGACATGCACAGGCGTCTCTCCGGATGTGCACATCTTAGCCACTCAGAGAAGCAGTATCCATGCAACACAGCCCCTTCGCACAAACCTGCTTCTCCGCCTTGTACTCCACTGAAGGAAGAGCGCTTTGTTCTAATACTGGAGCATAGCCAGGCTGAGGGAACCTGAGACAGTGGTTCAGTAACCATTTCATCTTTGTCAGGAATTTTTAAGGATCATTTTGGCTCTATGCAATTTTCTCTTTTACTAGCTAGTTTTAGAACCTAATCCACACACAAAATGTATACTTCCACATGGAATTTCACCAAGATTAAATAGGAGTGATACCGCCTGGATACACCTAGATACACCTGGATACTCATGCCCATCTGCCTCTTGCTGGCCCATTTTGCTTCTTCTATTAAGACAGAACATTGGTATCATCCCTTTGGGCCAACTTAAAAACACATCCAGGTCCTAATGTTTGCTTATCTCAGAAAGCAGATAAATCTTCCAAAATGCTTGGGGAGCTGCCTTTAAAATGCTGCCACACCCATGGCAATAAACACCTTGAAGTTGGAGTCAGTATTTCTTTCTCTGATTCAGGTAGCAGCCCAGTGTAGGGCAAGGCTGAAAAATTAAAAAATAAGCAAGAGTCTAAATCACAGTCCCACTACTTATTTGCTGAGGGGCCTTGGATAAATGTCTTCATTATTCTGAGCTTGTTTCCCCATCTGTAAAATAAGTGACAATATTTACTCAGAATATTGTTGGGACAGCAACTGAGGTTTTACGAAATCTTTTCAGTTGCTGGCACATCAAAACTCTCAGCATGTACACTTCCCCTTCCTTTCTCTGGCTCCTTTGAACTTCAGTATTCAACCCAAGTAGCTTCAGAAATTAAATGCCAGCTGTGTATCTAAAAGAAAGTTCTTTGTGAAAGTTTAACCTAAAGGAATCTGTCATCCAGAGTCTGTAATATCTAGAGTTAAATACAATATCATTAAAGCAATGCACTGAGGAAACAATACAGAATAGACAAGAAATTGCCTCCATGGAATGGCATAGTGAGGGCTAAGCTCCATGAATTAGAGCTTAAGAAAATCAAAATATTCAGTGCAGCATATAGGCCATATCAATTCCACTATTACCTACAGAGAGAAGAATCATGGGGTTATTGGACAGATCCAGGATGCAGTTAAATGCAGTGATTAACGGCATACATTTGGAGTCAAATACAGCTATGTCCCAGTCTCAGCTCTGCCACATACTAGCTGTGCCTGCTTAAGCAAGCTATTTACCTCTGTGAGTTTGAGTTTTCTCATCTGTAGAAAAGGGGTAATATAATAGTATTTAATTTATGGAGTTGTTTTGGGGAGTAATATTGTAATGAATACATAGTGCTCTGCACAATATCAACCAAGTAGCAGGTGTTCAGTAAATGCTATCAATAATTATTGCCATTCATGTTTTTTCTTTTTTTGAGACACTTAAGAGCCAATTGGATTCACCTGTAATCCGAGCTTCAGCCTTTCAGCGCCCCCAAACGCATAATAGGAACCCAGTGCTTGGGGACAGAAACAAAAGAAAATCCTCCTCTCTGGTGGATGCTTCTCCTCCTCTAAACAGTCAGGAAATTAGATGGTGACTATCAGTAGGGCAGGACAAATCTGAAGAACTATTTCTAGCCATCAAGAAACATACAGTAAGACAAGAGTCCATGCTCTACAACCATCACACATGAGGTGTGAGTCTTGTGAAGCATGCTTGCTTTTTAACTCGATTGTCAGCTTTTCTTCTAGAGCAAAACTAAGATACTTAGCCGTGTAACCAGTGGGGAAGTTTTTGTCTTAGTCCTAGCCAAATGGCTGATATGACAGCTGAAATAACAGCACTTCTTTTTAGATATATAAAAAAGATAGGAAACCTAGATCTGTGTTAAATGGCAAGTATTCGAAGAGAAATCCAGCAGATGTACCCATGTTTCATGGGTAAAAGCAAAGTAATTTTTTTCAGAAGGATCCCAGTTTTTCTTTACCTCATGGAAACATTGACAGCAAGTTGTTAATCATCATGGTGCAAGGATGAAACATCTCAGCCCCAGTCTAGAGCAGTGCAGGGGTTTAGCAAGGAAGACCAGTGTGATGTGGGATGAAAATAAAAGGAAATGTTTATTACATTACTGCTTTGTGTGAATACCAGTTGGGAAAAGAATATTTGGGGGAAAAAGTCCAATGAATGAAGTCAACTCAAATGGATTGCTCTTGCTGATCCTAGACTGGATGTCCCAGGAGTCAATAGACTGTTGTGGCCTCTCCTGTTGCAGAGCACAGGCTCTGGATGCGCAGGCTCAGCGGCCATGGCTCACGGGCCCAGCCGCTCCGCGGCATGTGGGATCGTCCCAGACCAGGGCACGAACCGCATACCCTGCATCGGCAGGCGGACTCTCAACCACTGCGCCACCAGGGAGGGAAGCCCTAATTTTACGTTATTTTTAAGTAGCAGGTATATATGGAAATTCATGTTATTTAATAGTAAGCATATGTTTATGTGTGTGTATACGTATAATTTGACATTGAGGCGGCTAATTTGAAGTCTTAAAAGTACTGAAGTGCTGTGAAATTATAGAGTTTATAAGATCCAAATGAGAATGCCTCTGGGTTGGCTTTATACACAAATGTTTGACAGCTTTATTCATAATCATCAAAAGCTAGAAAAACCCAAATATTTTTCAGCCTATGAATGGATAAACAAAATGTAGCATATCCATATCGTGGAATACTACACAGTATAAAAGTAACAAATTAATAAAACACATAACAACGTGAATGAATCCGAGAAGCATTGTGCTTAGTGAAAAAGGCCAACTCAACAGGCTGCATACTCTAGGAATACACTTATCTGACTTTCTGGAATAGGCAGGAAACCTAATCAGTGATCGCCAGGGGCCAGAGGTGGGGTTACGGATTGTCTACAAAGGGGCATGAGCATTTGGGGAGATCTTATATATCATGATTATGGTGATGTTTATGAAAGCTCATAGAACCATGGACTAAAAAGGATAAATTTATGTACCTACATTATATCTCAAATTTTAAACAAACTTGAGTTTAACAAAATTCCATTGGAGTCCAGCCGCTCAGACATAGCTGTGAATAGCCGAGGCCCCTTCCTAAGGCAACCTAAGTGACTAAGCAAGGCCTTATTGAGTTGCAGTTACCGGCTGGCTGACCAGGCAGTAAATCACTTCCACTTGGCCTCAATGCTCAGCCACAAGCACCAGTGAAGGTGGCAACAATTGCCCACCTGAGACACTGAGTTTCTCCCGCCTTCCCCTTGGAGTCCCCACGCTCCAGGCCCCAGCTGGATACTTCTGGTCCCCGTGTCAGGGCTTCTTCCCAGCTTCAGCATGTTAGTGACTCAACTCAGATACTGTCCAGATTCTTGGGCAGTCTCCTCCCTGAGACTTATCCTTGTCTCTGTAGGCTAAAAAGTATCTGCAGGAGAAACCAACCTCCCACATCAGCCCACATTTCGAGACCAAGGCCTTAGGCACTGCAAGTGCCCCTTGTTTGAAACAGCAGAAAAACTCTTCGCTGGAGTTCTTCCAGAATAAATCAAAGGAAGAAAACAAGACTAGAATTAGGGCTCAGGTGTGTGAGAGACTAATCCTCAGGGCCTCCCAATGAAAAGTGCATTAATTAGGTAGGACTCAGAGTTAAGTAACAGGAATCAACTTGAGGTAGAGTGGTGATATTATATCTCAATGTATTAGTCTGTGCCCTGTATATATTTCCTTCTTCTAGAATGCCAAGGATATTGTCTTCCCTCTCCTAGTTCATACAGAAACAAAGGCAAAGGCTGAAAAATGCATATGTTGTATACCTGAAACTGAATGTTATGTCAATTGTATCTAATAAATATTCTGCCTCATGCTTAGGTCAGAATATTTATTAATTAGATACAACTGACAACATTATTAGTTTCAGGTATACAACATAATGAGTTGATATTTGTATGTATTGCAAAATGATCACCACAGTAAGTCTAGTTAACATTCATTCTCACACAGTTACGATGTTTTTTTCTTGTGATGAGAAATTCTAAAATCTACTCTCAGCAACTTTCAAATATGCAATATAGTATTACTAACTGTAGTCACCATGCTGTACTTAATATCCCCATGACTTATTTATTTTGTAACTAGAAGTTTGTATCTTCTGACCACCTTCACTCACTTTGTCCACACCCCACCCACTGTTTCTGGCAACCAAAAACCTCTTCTCTATATCTATGAGTTAATTTTTTGTTTATTTGGTTGGCTGGTTTTTAAGATTCCACATGTAAGTGAGATCTTTGTCTTTCTCTGACTTATTTCACTTAGCATCCATTATACTATCACAAATGGCAAGATTTCCTTTTTTATAGCTGAGTAATCATCCATTGTGTGTGTATATTTATATATACAAAATTATAATATTTAGTCATCTGTCAGTAGACACTTAGGTTACTTCCATATCTTGGGTATTGTAGATGTAATGCTGCAATGAACATGGGGGGTGCATACATCTTTAAGTTCCTGGTTTTGTTTCCTTCAGATAAATTCCCAGAAGTGGGATTGCTGGATCGTATGGTAACTCTATTTTCAATTTTTTGAGGAAACTCCGTACTGCTTTCCACAATGGCTGTACCAGTTTACATTCCCACCAACAGTGTAAAAGGGTTCCCTTTTTTCCATGTCCTTACCAACATTTGTTGGTTTTTGTTTTTGGTGTTTTTTTTTTTGCGGTACGCGGGCCTCTCACTGTTGTGGCCTCTCCCGTTGCGGGGCACAGGCTCTGGACGCGCAGGTTCAGCGGCCATGGCTCACGGGCCCAGCCGCTCCCTGGCATGTGGGATCTTCCCGGACCGGGGTATGAACCCGTGTACCCTGCATCGGCAGGCGGACTCTCAACCACTGCACCACCAGGGAAGCCCTGTTGTTTGTTTTTATGATAATAGCCATTCTAACAGGTGAGGTGTATGTCCTTGTGGTTTTGACTTGCATTTCCCTGATTATTAGTGATGTTGAGGCAGAACTATTTAAATGCAGTTTTTATCAGCTAGTTCAAATTGAGATCTGCTATAGGTGAAAAATACATACCCATATTTTGAAGACTTGGTACAAAAAAGATAAAATAACTCAATTTTTCTATTGTTGAAATGGTAACCTTTTGGGTATACTGAGTTAAATATATTTTAAAAATTAATTTCTTAGACTTTTTAATGTGGCTCTAGAAAAATATTAATTGCCTATGAAATCTAAAATTTGAAGTAAAAAATGTGAAATTTTGTGAGTCACATATTTCTGTTTGCTAGCACAGCTCTATAACCTTAGTAAATGAAGTTTCCTCTTTTGTAAATTGTAAGGATTAAAACTAATGAAGGTTAAGAACTTAGCGTAGTGTCTGAATCATAGGGAACTTTCAGAAGTGGTTGCTATAATTAACAGAAAACTATCGATTTAAGTACTTATTTACATACCATACAGGGCTTTCAAGAAGTGTCTAATTATTAAATGACTATAACAGAGAGAGAAGTTTCGGTGTAGCCAGATTATAGAGTTTAATTACCTTTCTTTGTAATTCATTAAAAGGCAAATTCCTTCAAAAGGCTTTGTAGGCAAGTCAGAGTTGTCACCCAAAGGGAGTGCGGGGCAGTAGGGGGAGCGTCATACAGAAATCTGGAAGGGCTCTATTTGAGGAAGAAAGCATATTCTCCGGAGTCTGGCAACACTGAGTCACTAAGTGGTTCTAGGGATGGTAGGGACCTGAATCCCACTCTGTGAACCACCCACAGGTCACAGAGCCCTAAAAGGAGAAAGCTGCGTAAACCGAGGCCCCGGGGAGCTGGGTGGAGTTCAGAGTCATGGGGAACCTCAACCGCAAGCTTTGCACAGAGAAAGCATGGAGATCAAGCTGACAGCACTAGAAGAGGCACCCTGGGGGACTGAGGACTAGGGACCCTTCCCCCTATTTCTGGATTCAATAAATCCAAACATTTCTATATGATTTTAAGGTAGGAAAGGAAACAGACACACACTGGCAAGTGACTGAACTGGTTTAGAAAAATAAAGGATGTTATATTTCGTGCATCTCAAGTTCTATCTTACATACTCACAGTGGATGCCCAGATACAATTTTGTATACTCGTGGGAAAATATTTTGGTATATTTTCAAGCGTCATCATTCATTGTCTCTTGAGATGGGGTAGAAACTAGAGGGGGTTTCAATTTACTGTGTCACTTTTCTTTATGTTTTGAAGACAGTGAAACTTATGCATTGCTATAATAATGATGATGATAATAATAATACCATTTGGGAAAAAATAAGCCCACAGTAAAAGCTTTGCGTTGTCAGTAATGTTTCCAGGACCTTCTCAGACTTAGATAAGAATTTGTTTGCTAGTCTCCTGAGGGTTCTAGATGTCCTCAGATATTTGGTCTGTATCTACGAACTGAAAAGGACATGCCTTTCACTGGTCGCACCCTGAGCGGCCCCATTGATCAGGGTATTGCCACTTGGAATGGGAGAGGCTGGGCCATTGGCTTCAGAAGTTCCTCCTTAAGGCACAGAATGTAGTCAAGCTCAGCTCTGGCTTTCATGGTTAGTCATTCAGGTAGCTCAGGGCATCAACCGTTGACCCGTCTGCTTACGAACTCTTGCCAGGAACTGTCTGCAGGAGTGAGTTCCATGTTCTGCTGTGTCACCATGCACCTCTCACCATACTGGTCCACGGCTAGACACCTGGCTCAAACAGGGGCAATCTGATTCTGTGTCTCACAGTAATTTGATGGGGATGAAAAGGGTGTTGGTCTCAGACATGCATACTTACAGGCAGCAGAGAAAACTTTTAGAAAGCAGGAAGAAAGGATGGCAGCTGAGTGAGAAATGGGGGCAATTAGAACATCAGTCCTGATGGCTCAGCTGTGCCAAGTTCCAGTCTCTGCCCAAGGCCCCATGGTCTTTGAGTTTTGTGAGGAACCCCTGTACCTTGGAAAAATTTCCCTCATTTTGCTCAAATTGAATTCATTTGGTTTCAGTTGCTTACAATCAAAGCGTCCTAAGGAAGGAAGGAAAAAACTCATCTACCCACAGCTTAAACAAGTGAGAAATACAGTTGACCCTTGAGGAAGGCAGAGGTTAGGGATGCCGACATTGTGTATAGTGGAAAATTGGAATATAAATTACAGTCAGCTCTGGTACCCAAGATTCCTGTGAATCCACGGCTGCACATTCACTGATTCAACCAACTGCAGATTGTGGAGTACTGTAGTATTTACTATTGAAAAATCCATGTATAAGTGGACCCACACAGTTCAAACCCTTGTTGCTAAAGGGTCAACTGTAATCCTCACTTGGGAGGGTCCATAAATAGGGGGAAAGATTTGTCTCCGCCTTTTCACCGATAATAAGGGCTCGTGATACATTTCTTCCCTGTGCAAATTATGAATTTATAGGAAAGACCAAAAATATTTGCTAGAGAATTTTGACAGACAATAGGATATTCTGACAACCCTGTGTAGACGATTACCGAATCCAAGCTGCTACTGCTCACAGGACAGGCCAATCGAGAGACCAGATGTCAGGGCAAGGAATAGCGACTTTATTCAGAAAACCAGCAGATGGAGAAGATGGTGGACTGGTGTCCCAAAGAACCATCTTGCCTGAGTTTGGATGTTGGGCATGGTCAGGATGTTTCCTATGAGCTAAACAAAGGTATTTTAGCTTTACTCATAGGCGTGGGAGGCAGGGTTCCTGGAGATGGACCATTAGGTGTACTTTAAGCTATAGGCAGCATCCCTTTAGTGATTAAATGTAGCAAAAGCAATAGAATACAAAGCTGAAAGTAAAAGAAACAGATCCAATATGGGGTCAGATTTGTTCTTCCCTCTTAATACATCCAGTCCACTCTCAGCATCCTTTAGCTACCCTGGCAGTTAGAGGTGATGCTAACAGCACCCTACTTTCCTCCGTATCTTATACAGCATAACTGCATCTGACTTTTCAGCCTAAGATATAATAATCTGCACTACTACTGTCAGGAAACAGAAGAGGGCACCCTAAGAATATTTAAGCAGCAGCAAACAGTGCCTCCAAAGTAGTTTAAAGTATACAGTGAATGTTTTTTCTTAAGCATAGGAAAGCAAAGCATGGTCAGTTTTGCAACTAAAGTTATTCTGCAGAGCTCCGTGATGAAGGGATGAAGAGCAAGAATGCCCAAGTTCATCTCTGAGAAATAAGGCAAGGCCTAAAATAAAACTTAATATCTGTCAAACATGGTATATTCTCAAATAATCTAATTGAATTGTCACACTGGTTTAGTGAAAAAGGGTGCTCAGAGTTATTACTGTTTAATGAGTATGGAGAAGGAAATAATCAAACTTTTATAGAGCAATTTCTATATGCCAAACATATGTCTATGAACATGACTGAATATTCTACAGCAACTCAGAGGTAGGCACTGAACCCCCCTCCCCCCAACACTTCAGTAAGGAAGGGATCATCGTCACTAGCCCCTCTTCGGGCCCATCCAAATAGTCCCCTCCATAAGGATAGGATCGGAAATAAACAGATTATTTAAGAAATTTACGTTGAATTAAGAGGATGGAGAAACCAAGAGGAAGGAGAGAGATGAAGATAACGAGAAGAAGGAAGGATAGGACCAGGCAGGCGGAGAGAAAGAAGCGGGGGAGGATGGGGGCGGGGGGACAAATGGAGAAGAAGGAGAGAAGAGACAGAGCAACAAAGGGAAAGAGAAGGAGGGAGGGGAGACTGGGGGGGAAGGCTGCTCCTGAGCCTTCAAAAAGGCCTCCATAGATCTGAGTGACCACCATTCCCTTTATTCTCATACACACAAACAGCCCAAATACACATTTCAGAGGCCCAACATGATACCAGACAGTGTCCACATAGGCTCCAGTGTCCACGCCTACTAGTGAATGCTTAGGAGGGAGCCAAATGCAGCTGCTAGAAGGGGAACCATCGAGGGAGGGTATTACTTGAGCAAGCTCAAGAAGCAGCCTTCACAGAAAGGCTTACCGGTCTCCAGCTGTTCATTAGTTAATGAATATGAAATATTGACTCAAGGATGGTCCCACAGGTGTTCAGGAAAACAGTCTCATTTCAAACCAGTCAGTTGCCCTGAGCCGGAGGCTAGGTGGGTGGGGGAGGGAGAGAGTCCTTTACCGGCCCCCCCTTTACCTCTCCCCAGAGCCTCAGGATAACCTGGGTCATTGGATCCAGATACTTCCTCCCCTTCTCTTCTGGGGGGGGGGGTCCTGAAATAAAGACAAAGGAACACATCTGTTCCCCTCCTCTTTCTAAACACTTCAGGACAGGGACAAATTGAGTCCCAAGGTTTGGCAATTGCTGTAGGTAAACCACTCCTCTACTCCCTTTTAAAAAAAATTAACTCCTGTGAATTTATTTCAAAGTATATTTGAAGAAAAATAAACTGGCACATGAAGCCCTCAATTTCACAACTATTGTGAAAGGAGCCAAAGGAGCCACTTATATCTTTTAAAAGTAGATATTCTAAAAAATTAGACCAAGTAGTGTGTAGTTATGACTATAAATATTGAGACCAGAGGGTTAATGGCTGCAGTTTGAGAAACACAGATTTAAGACAGATCAACTAGGAGTGTTGGAAAAATGGGTGGGTGGGTGGGTGGGTAGATGTGTACATGATTCAGGAGTGTTAGATGGATAGATGAGTGGATGGATGGATGGTTGGACTATTGGATGGTTGCATGAGGGATAAGTGTGTGATGTAAGATGTTCCCTTAGCTTAATTGTTTGCCCGTGCAAAGTGGGTGCTACTTGATTGAGAGGAAATGGAAAGGAGCGCATCTGATTCCTGTCCAATGCACCTTGACAAATAAGGGTGGGGTAATCCCTTCACAAGTGAGCTAGCAACCTATGTTAATTAAAATGTTTATTTTTCTTATGATCTCAGGATCTCACCAAAATTGTTAAGAATGTGGGCTCTGGAATCAGATTTCCTTTGTTAACTTCTAGCTCTCACTTGCTGTTGACCTTGGGCAAGTTGCCTTACTTCAGTGCCCGTGCCCCCTCAGCTGTAGAATGAGGCCCATCTTAGAACCTGCTCTGAAGTGTTGCTGTGAAGTTGACAAATAAAGGCATCCGAAACAATCAACCTATACAATCCAAATTGACATTAATTGATGGATGATTTTGCTTTGCTGGTATTAAATTGATGGAGTATAATAAAATGAAAAGATATTTGCATGTTTTAAGTTTCCCTTGTCAGTTTGAATTGATTATCAATTTTGCTGTTTTTTCCATTTTAACAATGAAGTTATTTTTCATCTCTAATCATTAGTTTGATAAGCCATTCAATTTAATTGTGTACCCCCAAATACAGTATTGAATTTTTAAGTAGCTGTCTAATGAAAGATTTATTTTGACTTATATACTACTTTAAAATAACTTTTTTTGGCAGACTCTAAAATAGTTCCCAACCACCCCTCCTTGTTCCCACACTTTAGTGTAATCCCTTCCTCTTAGGTGTGGGCTAGACTAAGGGTCTCAGATCTAACGAATAGAATGTGGCAAAAGTGAAGGGATAGATCACTTCTGTGATTAGGCTATAAAAGACTCCAGTTTCCATCCTTCGTTCTCTCTTTGCCTCTGACCCCTGGCTCTGGGGAAAGCAAGCTGTGATGTCATGAGTAGCCTTATGGAGAGGTTCACATGGCAGGATCTGGTATCTCTGGCCAATAGCCCATAACACCTGCCAACCGATGAGTAAATGGTGGTGGAAGCAGGTCCTCCTCCAGTCAAGTCTTGAAGTGACTACAGCGCCACTGATACTGTGATCACAGCTTTGTGAGAGACCCTGAGTCGGAGGCCTTGCCCCAGAGAAACTGTGGAATAGTGTACGTTGTCTGAAATTGCTAAATTTGGGGGTAATTTGTTATGCAGCAATGGAGAGCTAATACATTATCAAAATTTAAGAACCTGTAGAACCTTAAAGAAACACTGTACTGAATCACTAAGGTTCCTCAACCTATTGTGCATATAAGCTTTGGCCATTAACTCAACCTTTTTGAATTCTATTTCCTCATCCATGATATGGGAATAATAAACCCCATAACCCCACAAAATTGTTCATTTATTTAACCTTTGCTGTAAAACTGGTAGTAGAATTTCTTACTCCACAAAGAAGTTTGTGAAAACACGAGCTCCCTGTTTGCTACATTCTGTGAAGGTGGAAACGGACGGCCTTTGTGAGGTTGCAGAATTTAAATACGAGTTTTTGGGACCTCCCTGGTGGCGTAGTGGTTAAGAATCCACCTGCCAATGCAGGGGACAAGGGCTTGAGCCCTGCTCTGGGAAGATCCCACATGTTGTGGAGCAACTAAGCCCGTGCCACATAACTACTGAGCCTGTGCTCTAGAGCCCACGAGCCACAACTACTGAGCCCGCGTATCACAACTACTGAAGTCCGTGTGCCTAGATCCCGTGCTCCTCAACAAAAGAAGCCACCGCAGTGAGAGGCCCGCGCACTGCAATAAAGAGTAGCCCCCGCTCACCGCAACGAGGGAAAGCCCGCGCGCAGCAATGAAGACCCAACGCAGCCAAAAATAAATAAATAAAATAAAATAAAAAACAACAGATTTTGAAATGGGTGTTTTATCTTGGGAAAACTAAACCTAGATCAATGTGCTCAACCTGCCTTTGAGTCCAAACAGGAATTCAAGTCCAAATTAAGTCTGACTCAACTGTCACCTCCTTAAAGGAGGTCTATCCAGATGACCTGGCCGGAAGTAGCTCCTCTTTTTATCTCTTCACGGCATTTAGCAGTTATGGAATTTATTGCGTTCATTTGTTTCTTCTCCTCCCTCAGGAAAGTTAATATTTTGAGGGCAGGGACCTCTCTGCCTGGTTCATGGCTAGAACATTGCCAACATGCACTAGGAGCTCAATACAAAGGTACTGAGATTGCCTGCCTGACATGGAGGGGGGAAATGTGCTTCCTGCCTTTGTCATCCTGCCAAGAAAGGGTCACTGAGCCTTTAGGGTAAAGGACCTGATTAAAAATAAAGAAATCATCGTTATGTTCAATTTAGGATTTTTCTGGTTTTCATAGGATTCAGTATAAATTATAAAAGGCTGTAAAAACTGTTGAAAAATCTGTAGCCCAGAAAGTGAGAGATGGACCAAAATATCTGAGGCCCTTCTACCTGCTAGCAATAATACCCTTTTGAAACACTTATGTTTCAAGGAAGGAAATTACCATGTTTTCCCTTCGCTGTCATTGTTAATATTTGCTTAGGAAATAGACCCATTCCTGGTTCATAGGTGGTTAAGTACCCATGTTCAGAACTTGTAATTGAGAGAAAGAGAGGTTAACTTCTGAAATTCTTATCTGGAAGGTTAATTTTCTTCTACAGAACCTCCATTTATCCTCTTCCTGGACTGTATCCTTTGTTGAGTGAGCAGATGTGTGCATTCGTGTGTGTGTGTGTGTGTTTGAGGGTTGGGGGGCTTTGAAAGAAAGAATGAAGGGGAAACATAGATGTATTCACATTTTTAAAAGTACCATAGTTGAAAAGCATTTCCATGTAACATTCTGGAAAAAGTACATCACTTATATCACTCCATTTGAGGCCCTGAAAGGATAACATGCAGTTGTACTAAATAAGTTGCTTTAGAAAGATGTTTAGAAAATAACAGCTCTATAGTCATCTCTTCTTCATCTCAGGGAGTTCACTGAGTCTTTAGCCTAAACAAAGGTCTAGCCTTCTCATTTAGTTTACCTTCTAAAGTAAACATCACGAGATGAAAGATTAATTTCGTATTTTCACAGATGTGGGAAAGGGTTATGGGGAGCTGTTTTCCGTCTTACTTAACCCTTCTTCCCTCAGGCCTGATTCTGGATCTGAATAAAGACAATATGTTCCAAATTGCCAATCACATTCGTCTCTGTGTGGGCTGCTTAAAACATGCAAACGGCTCCGAAAAATGCCTCTCATCCTACAAAGATAAATGAAGGTATGCATCACCATCAATTGCAGTGGAAGTCAAAGGAGGACAGAAAGCATTGATAAACGAGGAATCTTTGCCTCTCCTCATAGACAAACATTCTGTAAGGAAACACGAGTGTTGATGGATGACATCAGCCTCCTGACTGTCCGCACACCTGTAGCCTCCACTGCAACCCACCCTCCCTAGCATTGCCGGGGAAATCTCCCTAAAAGACAGCTTTGTTTACTTTCATACTCAAACATCTTCATTGACTCCATACTGTCCATTAAGGAAATAAAGCCCGACTTTTTCATCCCAGTGTTCAAGGCCCCAATCAACCTGGCCATACATATTAGCCACAGCTTCTCAATGTATTGCTTATATACTGGCCAAAGTCAACTACAAGGGATCCTTATTACCTTAGTATGTATCAGAGTCTCCGTAGCGATGATGTTCCCAAAGGGAATCAAAACTCTAAGTTTTATGACCTCTTCATGGCCAATCTGTGAAAGTCAAGAAGTGAAAGAGGTCAGTCATCTCATGTTACCGTACAATTGTGACAAAAGTATTGCACACACACACACACACCTCAGCCTTGATCCATCGTTTAAGACTTAGCAAATTGCTGTGATTATAATTGACAGATTGTAAAATATAAACTTACTTTGTAAGTTTTTCATTTTTGAGAAATTTCCAATCAAATTTTCCTCCATTTATTTAGGAACTTTTGGTTCACACTTGAAATGGATTCCCTTTAATAACATAGGAGCAAAGACCAAAGGAAATTGCTATGTCAAAATATTCCATACTTTTCTATTCTTGCTGAAGTGTACATCTTCCTTATCCTTCTAGGTACAGCTCAGATACTACTTCTTCTAAAAATCTTTCCTAACCTTTAATAAAAAGGAACCCTTCTCCTCAAAACACCCAGCAGATTTTGCTTGTAGCAGCTACAGAACATTTCAGATGTTGCCTTGAGTTATAGGTACTTGACTACATAGGCCCGGCCAAGGATAGGTTCATTCATTCATTCAGCTAATATTTGTTGAACTCTTTATGTATGAATCAGTGCTCTGGGGTTGGTGGGGAGATAATATCCTAAACCATATCTATATTGAATTCTATTTATCCAACAAATGGGCAGACAAGCCCATTTCCATTCTATGGGCTTTCCAAAAAAGAACAGAACAGTTACAAACTTGCATGTCACTTAGACAAAGGGAGATGGATTACTTTGCACTGTGGAACTCTGTATAAAAGGAAAAGTTGGGGGATGACAACTCCTCCTTTCAGGGGACCCGCACACAGGCCAGCTCCCGCCTTGTCTTAGTCCCACTGCATGGTTGCTGGTGATCTGCATCTCAGCCTCTGTGTGGCCAAAAGCAGAATCGGGCAGGTGGTGCTCTGGTGGAGTGGTGTCAGATGGAGCCACAGGTCCCATCCCTGGTGAATCCTGTAATTAGTTTGGGTTAGTTTCTGCAGAATTGGAAAGCTGTTTCTCAGCGTAACGTTGGCCAATAATTCACAAGTTGATCCAAGTTTGTGTCCAAGATCCTTCAAGGAGAGGATAGAGAAGGTGGTTCTTGGCTGGAATCTCCGTAACACTGATCAGCGTTCCATGTCAACCTTTGTAGAGAATCCAGAATTTAAAATGCCAAAGAACAGAGTTTAGTGGTCATGAATCACTCAGTGACTGTTGAGACCAGCCATGTGACATGAGTGCATCAAGCGGCTCGGTATAGTAATGAGGACTGTGATAGAGTGAGCGAGAGATTGCACACCCCTTTTAAAGGGGTTCAAATTCAATTTTTTTGTAAACTTGTGTGCTTAACACAACGTAATTTGGGGTTTGATGTGGCCTACGGATGCCAGTTTGCAAATCCTAATTTGACAACAATGAATCTTTATTTAAAAATTATTTTTCCTTCCTCCCTCCTTCCCTCCCTTCGATTTTTGCAGCTGAGGCGTCTTCCCAATATCTCTTTGTACTGAGAACAAGGTCATTTTTCCTTACAACAAATAATCAGTTCTTCTACTAAAGCGAAGGGGAAAGTGGTGGATATGTTATCCTAGAGTTTTAAATGTTGAACTCCAAGCTCGTGTGCATGCTTGGAACCAGCGTTGGGACTACAAACTGATTCTTGTAAGTCTACTAACATGATAGGAAATGTGTAGACTGCTGTTCAGTGCTGCGGTGGCCCCGATGGCAGGCTGAAGCTGGAAGCGTGGCTGAACCCCCAGGGGTGTTTCTAGCAGTCTTTAGGAGGGGACTGTAGAAAAGATAGGCCTCGGTCGGCATCCCGTCTCCTGTTCACAAGGAGGGAGCTTCTCAAGAGGGGGGAAACCACAGGACCCTTCCTTCCTGTCGTCCCCAGGACAAAGTGTCATGAAAGTTTAAGTAGTTTGTCACTGAAGGTTTATCCCTTGCCACCAAATGTCATAAATATAATTGTAAAGGCTGCATAATGTTCTGTGTACATGTGATCATTTATTAAAATAGTCCTCTACACTTACACATTTTGGTAACTTTACCAAAGTGAAGTTAATTTAATTTTATTTTTTTAAACAGCAGGTTCTTATTAGTCATCCATTTTATACATATTAGTGTATACATGTCAATCCCAGTCTCCCAATTCATCCCACCACCACCACCACCCCCGTCTGCCCCCCGCTTTCCCCCCTTGGTGTCCATACGTTTGTTCTCTACATCAAACATGCTATAATGTTAGTAAACATTTTTTGTACATTCCCAAAAGACCTACATTTTATTTGTTCACTTATAAAACTTCATTAGTTTACTATACCCCTTAAGTGAGTAAAAACCTTAATTTATTTTCATCTTGCATAATTTCCTTAGAAATGTAACAAAATGGAATGTACTCGTGGATTATAAACCAGGTCACACTGCAGGACATACTGCAGAAGAATCATCTAGAGAGATTTTGAGCAATACAGGTTCCTGGATTCGTTCCGTAGGAAACTCTCATTTGTGAGATTGGATCTAGAGTCGGAGCCTCTGTATTTTAAGCAGAGGCTGCCCAGGTGTGGCCAGTCTGTGTTCAGGCTTGGGTACCACTGTAATGTGTTATTATGAGAATGTCTCCATAACTCTCATGTACATATATATCATCATCCTTCTTAAACTTGACACCTCTTATTTATAGCCAGCAACTCAAGAATTATTTGACCATGATGCTCCTGTTAAACTTATAATGGATTGATGGAGCATCAGATGCTTATAAATTAAAATTCATGATAGGATTAAAGTAAAATGTTCTTTCAGGTGAAATAACTGTGGCAAGAAACAATGAACATGTGACTATTCTGTTTAATATAGAATAAAATATATCACAAGTATGTTAGAATTATAAGGCATAAGATACATAACAGAGACCAGAGCTCATTAATAGGGTGGTATACCAGTCTAGGGTGAGCTGGTAAGTGTGTCTCAAGCATCAATTTACAGATTAATAGTATTGATGAATTGGGTATAGCCTTTCATGTTCCTTTTGATCTTCAGAATGGTGCCCCATTTCCCAAGTCAGTTACGTGTTTTTATTATGATACACTTACGTGCGTGTGTGCATATATATTAGAGAAACTTTGGAGAAAAAAATGAATGTTACCTTTAGAATACCTATACACTGCAGAGAGCACTAGTACCAAGAAATGCAGTTTGGGAAATACTGAATTAGGGCATGTACTGTTGCAAAGGGAAATACATTCAAACTAAGTCACACAACAAAGAGGTTTAAGGAAAGAATATAAGAACATTTCACACGAACCAGAAATGACAGCATCACAACTAGCACATAGTAAGTCCTTGCTAGGTTTAGTTGTTGAGATGGTGAACGCATTTCCCTGTAGACACCTGGAAATCAAAATACCAAGCTACCTAAAGTTTCATATTTAGTCTATCTCAGGAGAGAAATGAAGAAATGAACTCCAAGTTTCTGGGTGGAATGTGGTTCTATGTATTAGGCTAGCAAATGGGAATAGCATTTGGAAGATTATTCAAAAACCCAGAAGAGTAAGATAAAGTGGCAAACTATTATGTCTGTGATTTTTTTTTTTTTTTGCGGTACGCAGGCCTCTCACTGCTGTGGCCTCTCCCGTTGCAGAGCACAGGCTCCGGACGCACAGGCTCAGCGGCCATGGCTCACAGGCCTAGCCGCTCCGCGGCATGTGGGATCCTCCCGGACCGGGGCACGAACCCGCATCCCCTGCTTCGGCAGGCGGACTCTCAACCACTGCGCCACCAGGGAAGCCCTCTCTGTGATTTTTGAATGCAGACACACACAGTGGCTCCCAGCAGTGTACTGTTTTTTGTTTAGCCACTACTGTTTGAATTCCAAGTGGAAAGGAAGACTTCTGTCAGTAGAAGTATATAGTGGTGAATAATTCAGGAATGATAAAGTTTTCGTTTTTAAAAACACTGAGTTTTTCTCTTTAAAAGGATGAAATTTTTTCTCTGAATATATATAATCATTCTAAAAATATCTAGTGAAAATCTCTTGCATCTCAAATCTACTGCTCCCAGAATTAATCACTAGTAGTCATTCAATGTATGTATATACATACATTTTGTGGGCATATAGATTTAGTATTGATGGGCTAATACCATACAATTATTCTATAATCTGCTTTTTTCACTTGATGTATTATTGACACCATATCAATAAACAGATATGGCTGCAAAATTTTCCACCCTACAGATGGACTATAATTTTTTTGACCACATGGACATCGCTTTTCCTCCTGAATTGTTGCTATTATAAATATGTGCACAATAAGTTGCAATCATATACATTTATCTCCTTGTATTCTTGGGTAATTCTTAAAAGTGGAATTTCTGGATTGGTATCCGATTAGTTTGTGTCCAAGTCTGTGTGGCAGGCAGAATGATGTGCACCCCCTCCCCAAAGATGTTTATATCCTAATTCCCAGAACCTGTAAAAGTTAGGTTACGTGGCAAGGAGGAATTAAGGTTGCAGATGAAAGTAAGGTTGCTAATTTGATAAATGTTTAAAAGTGGAGATTATCCTGGATTATTTGGATAGTCCCAACGTAATCGGGAAGCAAAAGAGAAAGTCAGAAGATGTGAGCACAGAAGGAAGGCATAGAGAGATGCAACTTTGTTGGCTTTAAAGGTGAAGGAAGAAATGAATGAATGAATGAATGAATGAAAGGAAGAAAGGTGAAGTAAGAGACCATGAGCCAAGGAATGTGGGCAGCCTGTAGCTGGAAAGGGCAAGGACATGGATTCTTCCCTAGAGCTTCCAGAAAGGAGCACAGCTCTGCCAACATCCTGATTTTTAGCCCAGGGAGACCGCTGTCAGAACTCTAACCTACAGAACTGTAAGGCGATAAATGTGTGTTGTTTTCATTCACCAAATTTGTGGTGATTTGTTACAGCAACGATAGAAAGCTAATACAATCTACTCCCTGATCAACCGAGTCAGAGTCAGCATCATTTCTCGACTGGTTTTTATTTTTTGTTCCACTTTAGGGTGAAAGGATGGCTTCAGGGATCTCATGATACCATGGACTGTGGGCCTCCTCAAAAGGGGCCTTAAGTATCATAAAGGGATGAAATTTGGGAGGCTTATAAATATGATTTTCCAAATCTCACCACAGAGAGTTGACGGTGACAGTTATAACCCACGTCTCTGGGTTTCAGCCCATTGCCTTTTCCCCCACCATGTCTCCCCAGGCCCCAGCTGTGGCAGACACCAGATGGCTTTGCTGAACTGCCAGTAACAGCTCCCTTGGTCCTTACCTTTGTGTACTAGAAGCTGTAAAAGCCTCTGCAGTACCTTGCATGTGACATGACGTGGCTCTGTTCTGGCCAGTGAATGGAAGTCAGCCACCACACCTTCCTTCCTCATTTTTCTTACCTTGATTAAAGACACAAAGGCTAGATCTCCAACATCCATCTTGCAATAATCAGGGAAAGACCACGAGAATATCAGACATGTTGGCCCCGACATCACTGGGTCCCTGGGACAGATATCTTTACGTGAGAAAAATAAACTCCTATTTGCTTAAGCTACTGTCAATTATTTATCCGATGATTTGCATTCCTACCAGATAGATTCCCTTTCTATTCTTTACTCATACCCTACCCTCTTTTTCTCTTCCAATCTAATCCTATCCATCCTCAGTCAACCTCCCTCATGAAGCTTCCTTTGCATTAAGGCTCGTGAAAACTTCCACCTTCTCCCAACATCTCCAGCACCATTTAAGCTTGCTATTTTATGTTGTGTATTTTTCCGACTGCCTCATGTGTCTCATCCTTGGCCGCTCTCTAGAGCAGTGCTGTCCAATGGAACTTTCTGCCATGAGGGGAATTTCTGTATCTGCGCAGTCCGATACAGTAGTCACTAGCCACATGTGGTCATTGAGTACTTGCAACGTGGCTAGTGCGACTGAGGAACTAAAATTTCATTTAATTTCATTTTAAATAGTTACATGTGGCAAGTAGCTACGATATTGGTTAGGCCAGCCCTCGAGTGACAGTTCCTTAAAAGAAACAATGATGATTCGCACACTTGTTTACTCTAGCAGAGGGGTAGGCAACAAGTACGTAGTAAATCATTTTTAGATGACCTTTAATTATTCCACATCACCCAGAGCTGAAGGGTGAATCAATATGGTCAAATATTCCCATTTTTCAGGAAAATCTGGAATTCAGGATGCTTGGCTGAAAACATAAGATTTTTTTAATGTTGGTAATTCAAAACTTCAGAGAAAACAGCTCCGGGTCGCACACATAAAAGACACATGTTGGCCAAATGTGGCCAGAGGCCCACTAGTTTGAGGCCTCTGACCCATAAGATAAATTTCAGATTTTCACCAACATGGGCGAAATGCTGCCAGCCCAGGCTGGACTTCTGCTGTTCCTCCCCAGTGGCTCTAGCGCGCCTGCCGTTCCCCAATCTCAGACACATCCTGCACTCGTATTCCTTGATGCCTTTGCTTCTGCCATTCTCGGTGCTTCTACAACACCCTCCCCTATGCATGCCTCAATACCCTTGACTTCATAGGCAAATCCCATTTATTACTCAGGGTTCAGCTCAGTCATCTTTCCTTCTATAAAGTCTTTTCTGAATCTGCACAAAACCAAAAGTCTAACATAGCCCATTGCACAGACAGCTGCTATTTGATTTCTTCTGTATTAGAGTTAGTTGCTTATCAAGCAGCTTTAGTAATAATTACTGCCAGTTTCCAAGCACTGTGCTAGGTGACTTGCATAACTAACGGTGCTAAGGGGTCTGCATAACTTACTACCTGTTCTCCCCAGGGTTAATTAAGTCTCAGTTGCTATTTCCGTCTCTGCAAAGAATAGGTAATGATAGTAACTACTTCCTGAACTGGTGAAGAATAAAAGAGATAATGCATGTCCAGTGCCTAGTACAGGGTCTGGAGACAGTAACCTCTCAGTTTTCCCTCTTGGTCATCTCTTACCCTGGATATAGAGTATGCCCATATGGTCATGTGATCTGACTTAAGTTAGTTGGATGGTCTGACTTAAGATTTAAGATCCAAATTTGGTGGAAAATCCATGCAACTATTTTAACCTGAAATAGCAAGTAGATAAAACAATGTTGTTGATACAGAATGTCCAAGGCCACAGGGGTGTTAATGCAGGGATTTAAACTCAGGTCTGTTTGAAATCGAAGCCCGACAGTGGAAAAGCCCGGGAGATGGGCTGATCACCTATTTCCCAGGCTGGAAAAGCGACTAAAACCAGTAATGGCTACAGGACTTAGCAAGGGTTACACTGCCAGAGCAGGAACCAGAGTCCAGGTGTCCTGCCTCCATGGCCTTCTTCCATTCTAGCCAGGGGCTTCTCCCTACCTAAAAAGCAGTTTGCATTCAGGACCATCCTAAAGGAGGGATGGAGCTTCTGGGCGGCCTTTGTATTTCCTTAAGACACAGTCCTTGGAATAACAGCCTGGAGCAGACCCGAGGATCATCCTGGAAGGCACTCAGGCTCTGAAGATGCCACAGGGCATGGCTGCCCTCCATGACAGCCAGTCCAAAGGGGAAGGGGCACACGCCTGCATTCAAAGCTGATAAGCAGACCTCTCAGGACACTCCGCCCAGCTCTTCTTTGTTTCTTCTTGGGCCTTTGAAGAACCTGGAATATCTAGAAAGATCTGTTTCATGCCAAAAAGAGCAGGCCCTCTGCCTCCCAAAAAGAATAGCTTCATTTCTTAGAAGAATAGCATTCATAAGGCTGTGAGGCCTTTGGCTTCCAAAAATCCTTGAGTGGTAGAAAGTCACAATAAATCCTTTCTTATTTCCTTGGGGGGAGGGGAAATGGATTTATTTTTTTATTGCGGTAAGAATGCTTAACACGAGATCTAGTCTCTTAAATTTTAAGTGCACAGCACAGCATTGTTAATATAGGCACGGTATTGTAATGCTGCACATCTGTAGAACTGATTCATCTTGTATGACTGAAACTTTATACCCCTTGAGAAGCAGCTTCTCATTCCCCCCTCCTCGTAATCCCTGGCAACCACCTTTCTACTCTGTTTTGGAGTCTGACTGTTTTAGATACTTCATATAGGTGGAATTATGCGGTATTTGTCTTTCTGTGACTGGGTAATTTTTCTTAGCATAATATCCTCCAGTTCCATCCAGGTTGTCACACACAGCAGGATTTCTTTCTTTTCTAAGGCTAATGATATTCCATTGTGTGTATATACCAAATTTTTTTTACCCATTCGTCTTTCAATGGACATTTAGGTTGTTTCTGTAGCTTGGTTATTGTGAATAATGCTACAATGAACATGGGAGGGCTAATATCTCTTCAAGATCCTGATTTCCATTCTTCTGGGTATATACCCAGGAATGGGAGTGCTGGACGATATGGTAGTACTGTTTTCAACTCGAGGAAGCTAGATACTGTTTTCCCTAGTGAGCACAACATTTTGCATTCCCACCAACCGTGTACAAGAGTTCCAATTTCTCTACACTTACTACCTTTCGTTTTTTGATAATTGCCATCCTAACAGGTGTGAGATGATATCTCATTGTGGTTTTGGTTTGCATTTCCCTGATGGTTAGTGATGTTGAACATCTTTTCATCTATCTGTTGGCCATTGGTATGCTTCTTTAGAGAGATGCCTAGTCAAGTCCTTTGCCAATATTTTAAAATGAGTTGTTATTATGCTATTGAATTATGAGAGTTTCTTTTTTTTCTTGGATATTAACCCCTTACCAGATATGTGACTAGCAAATATTTTCTCCCTTTCCATAAGTTCCATTTTCACTCCATTGACTGTTTCCTTTGCTATGTAGAAGGTTTACAGTTCGATGTAGTCCCATTTGCCTATTTTTGCTTTTGTTGCCTGTGCTCTTGGTATCATATCCAGAAAAATCATTACCTAGGTTGTCATCATGAAGCTTTCCCTGACGTTTTCTTTTAAGAATTTTATCAAAAATAAAAAAGAAAACTTGCAGGCTACAGCAAAAGCAGTACTAAGAGAAAAGCGATAAATACCTACATTAAAAAAACAAAGATCTTAATTTTACACCCGTAGAAACTAGAAAAAGGAGAACAAACTAATCCCACAGTTAGTAGAAGGAAAGAAATGATGAAGATTGGAACAAAAATAGAGAATAGAAAAACAGGAAAATCAACAAAACTAAGAGTTGGTTTTTGAGAGAGAAAACTGAAATGCTTAGTTAGATTAACTAATGAAGGAAATTGAAGACTCAAAATAAAAATTAAATTGAGACATTACAACTGATGCCACAGAAATAAGGATCACAAGAGTCTGCCATGAACAATTACACAGCAACAAATTTGGTAACCTAGTAGAAATGGATAGATTCCTAGAGACATACACCCTGCTGAGACTGAATCATAAAGAAATGGAAAATCTGAACAGACCAATGACAAGTAAGAAGACTGAATCAGTAATCAAAAACCTGCCAACAAAGAAAAGCCCAGGACAAGATGGCTTCACTGGTGAATTCTACCAAACATTTAAAGAAGACTAGGAGAGAATACAGATACTCCTGACCACAGCTCCAGACTGATGTTCACATGTTTGCCAGCCCGTCTTCCCTTTCTGGAGGATGACCCATGTGTCTACATTCCTGCTTCCCCCGCATCCAGCAGAGCACCAGGTGAACATACAGGAACTAGAAGATACACAGTGCTCGGCGAGTGTTGAGTGAATGAACAACCCATTCCACAGGAAGGAGTTAAAGGAGTCTTCTCCCTAATAGCAGCACCCTTCCTCTTTCATCTTTATTTTTACACCATCCACCAAAGGCCCAGGGGAATCTGAGCATAATCACAACCCCACTTCAATAATTTTGTCATTTCCAGATAAGACCATTTACACCCAGTCTCAGCGCCCTGGACTTTGTCTGCAGTGTAGGGTTCTCACGATGACAGCTCCTACAGAAGAGGGCTGGGTGCTTTGGTGCAGGGCCTCCATGGTTAACCGCTAGGGGGGGTGACCCCAGCAGCCCCTGCTCAAAGGTCCACATTGCCGTTCAGAGTTCTGCCTAGAGAGATGAAAAAGTAACCACAGTCCCCCGGAACTGAAAGCTCAAAGTCTGAAAAAATCTCTGCTTTGAGAAAGAGATACCTGACAGGAGCTGCGAAGTCGGCAAATCTAATTTTAGACTACCTAGGGGAAAAAAAAATAGGATCCCAAATTCAGCTATAATGGCTTTGAGGAGAATTCAGAGGGCCTGGCGAGCACATATGTACATGTGAGCCGTGATTAGGAAGGCAGCTCCTTCTGAGAGCAGCCCACACCTTGTGGGGCCTCTCTTACCTTCACTGGCAATCATAGCAAACCAGAACTAAAGGGAATTTGGACTGTCACATCTACCCATCTCATTTCACACCTGAGCAAGCCAAGGACAGGAAAGAAACCACTTTGCAGAGAGACACCATGAGGCATGGACATTTGCCTCTCAGCTAATGGGTACATTTGTTCCCCCTAAAGCAACTGGTTGCATGAATCTGCTTCTCTGGCCTTGGATGACCTAGGAACTTGAACTCTACAAATCTCCTGAATGGCCTGACATTCAAAAAGTCTGATCAACTTTCCCAGGGAAGAATCACTCCACACGAAGTGCTGAAATTCCTTATAGTATCTCTCATCAAGCTTTCTTGATCAGCCAGCATTAGTTTAAAAAGAATATTAGCTCATCCATGAATTTTCATCCAGACTCTGTGCTTGGAGGTGGCAAATACCTTTTAGCTTACACGTTCAACTTGTGGTGGTACCCTTTCTCTGAGAAATACTCCTCTCCATACCCCCAGAAGACTTCTGCACACCCACTCCTATGCATATTTGTATCATGTGACTGTTTCGTTGCTCACAGTTGATTGGACCATGGATAATACCTAACTCAAGCTGAGCCAGTCAGATCCTCCTTTCTATGGATTGTGAAACCTGAGAGATTTAAGCCATTAGCCAGTCATCTGAGCTGGTCTCTTAAATGGAGAAAATATAATCTGGAGAGCTGTGAGGAAGGCTTAGCTATGAACATGAAAAGCAAAGAAAGCCAGTGGAAGGGAGAATAATAAGAGAGGAAGAGAATGATAAAAAGAGTGAGGGCGGGGGAAGGGAGCAAGAAAGGAAGAAACAGTGATGGAAGGAGACAGAGCCAGAGGCAAAGACACAGAGGGCAAAGGGCTGGGTGTGAGAGATTAAGAGATTAAAAACTACCTATTTCAAATTTCTTTTTCAAGTAATTGAAGAGGCCCAGGTGCTCTAGAGTTCCATGTTATCACAATGTTAACACAATGTTCTCTCAATAATTCCCCTTTCTATAATTTGAGCTTTTGTTGTTTTCTGTTCATTGCAACAGAAGAGTTTTAACTCTAAACAGCTTGGCACTCATTCAAACAGCAGTGCTGGCGAAAAAGCAAAAAGAAAAAGAATACAAGCCAAAAAGTGACACATGATAGATTATGACATATTTGGAGACTACTTAGGCTGCTTCTTATCCATTCAAACACTACCTAATTATGTTAGGTTAATAAAAACCTTCACCATCAAAAGCAATTTAATTCAGCTCTGCCACTGGGAATGTCAATTAAGAATTCTTTTGCTAGAACCATATGATGGATCGAGCAAGTTAATGTATCCAAGTTTAAAGGAAATAGAATGGAGATGGCTAAAGAGAACCGCATACTTAGTTAACATACTAGAGCCCAGCCACAGGTGCTGAAGGCTTCTTTGAGAAAGTACCTCTGGAAACCAAAGTGGGAAGTAGGGGAAGTCAGTGGGTACCAGGAAGGTGGGGGCTGATGAATGGGGATTAACCCATTGTGTCGTCACTGTGTGTCGTGTATGGCGTCATCTGGCCACACTGTATATTATTTACAGTCACTCCCTCGGACTCAACCTTTGCATCCTCAATGCCTAAACACATCGTGCAGTTATGCAGTTTCATGCATCCATCTGTCTGTTTCTACCTTGCCTTTTCTCCACAATGCTCGTAACTTATTCCTCCATAGATTAACCCTGGTGCACCTTCCAAGGCTCTGCTTGAAACATTGCCCCCTCTGGTGCCTTCACCAGCCCACCCTGGACAAATTGGGTCACCTCTTTGTCTGTTACCTCCATTTCATTCAGCATTTGATGTCTGTCATCTGCCAGGCACAGTTCTAAATGATGGGAACAGAGCAAGAAGCAAAACCCTTGCTTCACTGGCGCCTGTATTCTACATTGGGAGACAGTAGGCACATAAGCAAATAAATCTGTATTTTTCGGTATTGATGAATACTATGAAAAAAGCTGTGTAAGGTAGTGATTGATGGGGACAGGAATGGGATCTTTTTTAACATCTTTATTGGAGTATAATTGCTTTACAGTTGTGAATTAGTTTCTGCTGTATAGCAAAGTGAATCAGCTATATGTATACATATGTCCCCATATCCCCTCCCTCTTGCGTCTCCCTCCCACCCTCCCTATCTCACCCCTCTAGGTGGTCACAAAGCACGGAGCTGATCTCCCTGTGCTATGCTGCTGCTTCCCACTAGCTGGCTAATTTACATTTGGTAGTGTTTAAATGTCCATGCCACTCTCTCACTTCATCCCAGCTTACCCTCCCCCCTCCCCGTGTCCTAAGTCCATAAGGGATGGGATCTTATTCTAGTAATTTTAATATGTTAGATCTAGCTGTCTCTGTGGCTGTTCCACCAACTATGAGCTCTGAGAAGATCTTTGCCTGGGAAGTAGCATGTGCTCAGTAAATTCATAATAAAATTAGGACACATCAAGGCCACAAGTTCAGTGTTTCACAGTGACTGCTGTTCCAGGTTTTACAGACAGTAAGTGAGCTAGAGAGTTAACCGATTTCTCAGTGAATGACTAAAAATTATTTTGTTCCCTGAAAAATGTATCATATTTCTCTCTGATTTCACCCAGGAATGTAATTAACTGGAAAGCTCTCAGTACTGGTACCAAACATCAGTATTCCATTTCTCAGTTTCATAAATAGCTGTGTAGACTTGGCCCCATGTTCCACTTTCACTGGCTTCAATTATTTAATGCCATGCTTTCCTGTCCCAGACCTGCTGTTTATTATCTATGTGTCTCGCATTCGTTTTTCAGCCACCAACCCAGCTAGGTTGTAACTTTCAGTTCCAGTACACTGGGGTTTGTTGTCTGACTTCCATTCCAAATACTGGTCGATTTGGCTATGGGGAACCTTGAGGGGCCGAACTGCTTGGCTGGAATAGGATGCATTTTGTTGAGCAAGAATATCCAACTCACTTCTGATTACAGGCATGAGGATGGAAGTATAGAAAATGCTCAGTAAGTTAGAGCATAGCATTAAAGAAGGCAGAGTCCGAGATTTGGAAGGCAGCAAAGGGCATAGTCTTTGGGACCATCTAGACCTCGGTTTGAATTTCTGTTCTGCAACTTATTATTAATGTGTTTTTGGACAAACCAATCCAGGTTCCTCCTCTCAAAATGAGGAAAATAATACCTCCTTTTCAGTGTTGCTGCAACAATCAAATATAGTGTCTGCAAAACACCTAGAGGACTATCTCACACATAATATGCACCTATAAAATTATTAATAGACCTCGATCCAAGTGGACAATAATGTTAGAAGGAAATCTACATTCTATACAGTCTCCCTCAAGATCGTATCTCAAAACTGTGTCCAGTCGTAGACAGCATAATATACTCGTACACTCTTGGTATCAAAGTAGAGAGAGGTATTCAAGAACACACTGCAGGACCACAGAGCCTAGGGACAAATTCCTTAACCTTGCAGTGAGTTCCTGTCTCCTCATCTGTAAAATGGAAGTAGTCATGGTACCTATTTCATAGGATTATTGTGAGGTTGAGTGAATACATTCACGTTACTAAGCATAGGAATCGGGAACACCAACTGCTAGTTGCAGTGACACCGGGATCAGAAGTAGGACCTTAGACAAAGTTACTTAGCTCCCCTGTGCCTTCAGGTTTCCCGTGGGAAATTAAGGAACTGGAACTCAAGGATTGTGATGCTGCTTGAGATGAAGCTGGGTTTATTGCATCCCTCGGTTTAGCACTGTTAGAGAAATCTTCAGTGACCCATGCGTTCTCTGTTGAAATGACCTGACCACTTTGTACTACTGACAATTTCCTGGGTAGGTAATGTTCTCATCTCAGCTAGGTGGGCAGTTATTTAAAGGCAGGGATGGTGCTCATTTTGTATTCCTTCTAGTGCCAGATTGTGAAAAAACTTGATTTTTATCTGCTTCATCTAAATAGGACAATATTTGCTTTTTGAACAGAAAGAGACAGAGACAGAAAGAAGTATTGACAGAAGTGAAATCTTGTCACTCTGGAAGAATATACTCAGAGACCATCGCACAATCCCAGATTCACAATGTAAAAAGCTTTGTACATACTTACCATCTTCCAACATGGAAAGCTCAGGATTCCTAGGATGAACCTATACCAAAAGTAAACCTCATTTTAATATTTTTTAAAAAACATGTTAATTTTTTAACATTTTAAATCTTTCTCTGATCATTAAAAAAAATCTTTTTTGGAACCCTTACTAAAACAATGTGATAAACCCACCATTTGTTTAATTATAAAGGGCTAGCTCAAGTCATAGAATTAAGCCACTGACAAATTTAACATTCTATTTTTTAATTTATGCTAAACGTCTGACAACGCACCTTCTTTTTTATAGACTTTTCAGTTTTTTGTTGATGTCAACAGGCCTAGCCCTTTTACTAAGACACTCTTTTATTAATTTCTTCTCACTTGTTATTCCCTACACTAGTAGGAGGCATAAAGAGAAAGCTCCATTGCTGTGTGGATGTTGGGAAGCCAACTAGACTCGCTCATTAACCAAGAGATTCACCCTACATTAGTAGAGTTCCTCAGTGGCAAGCAATAGAAATCAATTCTGCCAACATGGAATTTCCTTAGAAGGATGAGGAAGGAGATCACAGAGTAAAAAGGAAAACCTGTGAATCAAGTGGTTGGGACAGAGACCTAATGCCCCACAAATCCTAAAATATTTGCTAGCTGGCCTTTTACCGAAAAAGTTTTGGTGATCCCTACTCCAAATAACGGAAATGGATGGACAGTATTTTCAGGATATCACGATGGGGCTAGATCTTCCTCAATCACTTTCCATCCTTTTATCTCTTTATTTCAAGTTTCAAATTCCTAGGAGAGAGAGTCTGGCTGATTGAACTTGGGTCACATGCCTAGACCCTTCTCAGGGTTCCTTGACTGACATTCCCACTATAGCAGTATCCAACACAGTGAGACACAGTGCCTCAAAGTAAACCCAAGCGCTCTTACTGAAGGATGGAGAAATAGGTGCCAGGCAGGCAAAAACAACAGAGGTAGCCACACAGCAGCCTTGTTGCAACTCAGACTCGTGCTTCAGTAAAAATGAAAATGTATGCACACATGCTACAAGTCAGGGAGCTTCAGGTTGTTCACAAGTAGTCAAAAACAGAAATGGTAACTTTGAATGCCAAGGGTCTAATATATATTCCATTTCTCCTAGTCCCAAAGGCATTAGAAATAGCTCCTAAGGGTAAAACCGAACAGCACTGAACAGGCCTGACGCTGATAAGCAAATCATGTCACCTCCCAAGAATCAGTTTCCCCAACCTTCTCTGCCTACCTAGCAGAGGTGGGGTAAGATTCAGAGTCAGGTATGGAATGGGTGCTCCCTAATTATTTGTAAAATGGTTGAGGATCTCACATGAATAAAGGGCGTTATGTATGGAAAATTATTAGAAAAAGTAAGGCATGATTAAAAATCCAAAGCAAGCCATTTATAGTAGCGTTTGACTGTCTCTAAATGCAGTATGCTACACTTCACACATTCTTTGCTTGTCAATCATTTCTTTCTATAGCCTGTAAGTATCAAGACTTTTCTCTCCCTCCCCCCCCACCCCAAACCTATCCTCATCTCTCATGGGCGTGTCCCACCAGGGTAACATGGTAAACTTTGGACACCAATCCAGTTTGTAGGATACAAGAAAATAATACTGACTTCAAGATACCTACCGCCTTCTTGGTAGTAGACAATGCCTCAAGCTCAGTTCATTGGAAGAAGTTTTCACAAAACTTTGCACAGACTGGACTCCTGAATAGCACAACCTTCAAGATGCCCACTCAAGTCAGCCTCACTTCTATCACCATAGCAACCTACTTTCTCATTATTCAGTGATGGTTGTTAATCTGATTTTGTATTCCTCACCAGAGCTCCTAAGACCCTGGTATGTGCAGCCCCAAGACTAATCAGTGCTTTAGATCCATCTAGTAATAGTAACAACCACAAATCCCTAACATCGTACCAAGCATTGTGTTAAGACTATCTATATATTTCATTTACTTGATACAAGGTATTTAGTTTTCCCGTTTGTTAAATGGTGCTAAGAGCAAGAAATATGTGACAAGCTGAAGGTCATACAGCTTGTAAGTGCTGGCACTCGGATTCAAGTCTAGAATGTCACACAGGAGTTCTATCGGGGGCAGTGTTTCATCATTTAAGTCATCAGCAGTATCAAAGAAAAGGAGAGCACCAACGTTATGTAGATTAGGAAAAGATAAATATGGAAAGCAGTAAAGTATTCCAATTGAAATCAATTTCCTTTACCTTAGTCGTAAAATAAGAAAACACCAACTATAGATAGAGAAATCCAGAAAGTTATAATTCTGTACCACTCTGATATGTAGACTGAACAGGCCAGGGTGAAGTACATTTGACATCTGTGTTGCATACCTCCGCTTTAAGCTAGGTGTTCAGTAGAACTGACCCTAGGCCTGGACTACTGGTAACTACTTTTTATCACTTCTTAACACAGTGTTCTTGGGTTCTGAAAAAAGGAAGGAAGGAAGAAAGAAAGAAAGAAAGGTAGTAGGAGGTCTGCCAGTTGACTCCTTCATAAACAAGGTGACTTCATCTGTCTGAAAACTGACCTACCCTCTGGTCAATTGTGTATGGATAGAACTGGTAAATTGAATAGGGATATTCTGGAGGAAATGGGAAAGGCTTGATCCTGGCCTGAAAAGAAAACCACTTACGCAGCCAGTCACAGGCATGGCATGATTAAGCTTGGCAGCAGAGCGCTGGCCTGGGTTGGTAGCTTTTCACCCAGTCTGTGCCAGAGGGCATTTAGAAGCATGGGTCTGCCTTCTCAGGACTTACGTATTTCTCCAGCCCATATCTTGATTCTCTAGCCAACTGCCTTCTTGATAGCTCCATCTGAATGTCAGTTTCAACATGTCACAACAGTATATTTTTATTTCCCTTACAAACTTGTTCCAGCTTCCTCATTTCTGTAATCAGCAGAACCACCCTTCTAATTGCTCAAGCCAGAACTCCTGGAATCCTTCCTAATTATAATTATTCTATCAATGAATCCTGTCAGTTTCACCTCCCACATGTACCTTGAATTCATCAAATCCCCACTATTTCTACTGCTTATCCCTGAATTAAGCTACCATCTTCACCTTTCTGGTCCTCTGCAGTAGCTTCCTCTTGCCATTTTTGACTCTTAACGACGCATTGGCAAAAGAGACCTGTATAAAGCATAATATCTGATCCCATCATTCTCCTGCCTAAATGCCTTCAGTCACTTTCCATGGCTCAGAATCAAAGCCAACACCCTTCTTGGTCTACATGTTGTTTTTTTTTTTATCTCGTGTGCCTGCCCTCTCTCTCTTCCTCAGACTCCTCTAGGCATACTTGTCTTCCTTGAGTTGCTTTTTGCTTGGGACCTGCCTGTGTACCCCTTTATCTGCTGGTCTGACTCCATCCCACCCTCCAGGCTCAATTTCCCATACCAGGAAGGCTTACTGATTCAGCTCTTCCTGTTTGTTTCTCTCACGATGTCCTATTCCTCTCCTTTCTAGCACTTATTACAGAGATGTTAACTGCTTGCTTACATGTTTAATATATGTCTCCCCTCTCAGGCTGCCCACTCCACAAAGATGGGGGGCACCTCAACTGTCTGATTTACCACTAATCTCCAGCCTTGAACACAGTGCCTAACACATTCTAGACACTCAATAAATATTAAATGAGTAAATAATGAAAGACCAAATCTACTTTTGATTTTTTACCGTTTCTACTGTCTCATTTATGGTTTCACCAATTTGCTTCCTCCCGTCTGCTTAGAGATTTATAGTTTGTAAAGCCCTTTCATTGTCTTTCTCTTACCTGTGAAGAAAGCAGAAAAGATGAGCTTATCCTTTTGATACAACTGGAAAAAAATAAGGTTTGGTTTGTTTCAGGGACTTGCTTAAGGCCTAAGAACAGCAAGCATGTGGCAGAACCAAAACTGGAACCCAGGATTTCGGACCTTTCCTTTAGTTCTCTTAAGCTGCATTAAATGCCTTGAATTGTCTCTCCTAAGGGGTAAATGTTATCAACACAGAATTAAAAATACAATGAAACACAAAAGGATGTTTCAAATAGAGATAGGAAAAAGCAGGAGTCCTATTTAGTCTCATTTGTATTGTTTGTCTTCAGGTAATAAGCAAATAAGGTTCATTTATGCATACTGCTCTAAGCAAAGCTAGACAGAAAAGCCTCTGTCTCGAATTCAGAATTGAAAACTCTTTTCAGGTCTTATGAAGATATATTACAAGTGAGACATTATCGTGGGTAATAAAGCTAGCTTCATTGACTGCAGCAATGATGAAAAGTAATTAAAAACTGTGGCCATACTAGATTTTAATTATTGTAATGGACATGGCTAAAATGCAGGTATATCCATTCATTATTCTCTGAGAGTTCCATATTCTTGAAAGCATTAATGTGCAAAAGTATATCCCGAGACAGAATGGCTATGTATAATGGATTATTTTAAACATGGACATTATTTTAAATTTTGGCCGAGGACAGTTAATATTTTCAGAAATATCATCTAGGTCATTTTTTATTTAACATCTTTATTGGAGTATAATTGCTTTACAATGGTGTGTTAGTTTCTGCTTTATAACAAAGTGAATCAGCTATACATATACATATATCCCCATATCCCCTCCCACTTGAGCCTCCCTCCCACCCTCCCTATCCCACCCCTCTAGGTGGACACAAGGCACCGAGCTGACCTCCCTGTGCTATGCGGCTGCTTCCCACTAGCTATCTCTTTTACATTTGGTAGTGTAAATATAGGCCATCTTTAACGAAAAGTTTCCATTATCATAGAGCCACATTAGCCCCCTTCTTCCTCCATTAGCTTTCTACAAAAGCAACTTATCCCTTTCCTATTTGTAGAAAAGAACATCAGCACTGTGTCCGAGCGTGGCTCTCCAAATATCATAATTGAGCCATTTATTTTTATCTTTGAAAGTAACATCATGTGTGCAAAACAACGTGCCTCCTCCCCAGTCACCCTTCTTGACTTTTCCAAGGATAATCTAATCCACAGAAATATTTTAGTTCCAAAATATACAAATGGAATTATCTGGTTTAGTTACCCGAAATGATTGAATTATCAAATGTAGACTGTCTGTAAAGACAGACGCCAAGAATTTCTCCCAGGCTTGTCCTGTCAATCCTTCCCTTGGAACCTATTCTCTCTCCTTGAATCTGAGCTGGGCCTGCAAGTTGCTTTAACCCAGAGAAGGTAACAGAAGTGGCGTGGTGTATTCCAAACAACGAGGCCTTAAGACTATTAGCAGCTTTCGGTTTTGTCCTTTTGGGATCTAGGACCCATGTCAAGGAGCTCAGGTAATGCTACTAAATGATGCCTAGAGAGAGAGCGGTCCAGCCAGCCCCAGCCATTGCCGCCAACCCGGCTGAGATGCCAGACACGTGAGTGAATCTTAGATGCTCTAGTTCTCGCTGGATTCTCAGCTCAAGGAAGCCACATGTGTGACCCCAGCCAATACCCCATAAGATAGGGACAAGCTGTACCCACTTGGCATGCTCTAGCTTCAGAATCATAAAAAAAAGGAATAGTTATTGTTTTAAGCCACCATACTTAGGAGTGGGTTTTTTTAGCCATCTGAAACACCAAGATAATCATGCTTATCTCTGTTCCATGTAGACATAAGCTGAGTTGGTCAGTTCAATACACATTTATTGAACAACTACTGTGAGTGCTGGGGATACAACAATGACTAATCCATGGTTCTAATCTTTAAGTAGCTTCTTGTCTAAAGGAGGATACGAAGTACAGTTGCAGAATTACAACAAGTTTGAAGGGTTAACACAGAGCTGTGCGGTTGAGGACCATGAAGGCCAATCTACTGAATCAGAGAAGGCTGTGGGAGGGAACAGTTGAGCTGAGTCTTGAAAAATAAGTAAGCACTAACCAGATGTAAAACGAGGTTATAGAAAAAGCAATTTAGGAGGGAGTGCTGGGCAGGGGGGATGTTGAGGAAGGGGCGTAGTGGAAGAACGAAAAGGAGTTGGGTGTGTGTAGAGTGTGACAGGAAACTGGTAGTAATGGGAAGGAAGCCTGAGAAAGATGCAGAATGTGGTTAACCTCGTGTCATAATAAGGGCCTGGTCTATTCAGCATATGGAATAGACTGGACATTGAACATGGATCAGAACTAATTTTCTAAAAGGAGTCATCAGAATAAATACATTAATGGGATCCACATTTATCACTGTAGTAGCCTGGACTCTTAGTTGTAACAGAATCTCAGTTCAAATTGCACTAAGTGAAACAGAATATATATATTTTTGGACTATGTGGCAGTGAAGGAAACTGAGGCAGCTCACAGATTGGAAGAAGAGCTGGAGAAACCTGGGACTCAAAGAACAGAACGAGAAACCCCAAATCACCAGGACATACTCAACACCCCCAAGATACATTCACTTACTATCTCTTGATCTCCCCAGGGGCAACTACTGAAAACCCTTTAGCTGTTTCTTCTGGTTATTTTCCTATATTTCTAAAAAAAAAAAAAAATGCCTAAGCTTCTTCTTGAATTCTCAAATTTAGACATTGTCCATCACTTCCTCTTTAAATAGATGTTGTTAGTACTATTACATTCCATTTCCCTTACCTCTACCCCTTTCAATATAATTACATCACAATTTTTGATTAACTACACATCAGTGCTTTCACTATTATGACTATGTAAATACTTCTCACTGCTCAGTGAAGTAGTATACCATCATTACATTTAATCTCTTATCCCACTTTGTCTCACATGGAGTTAAAATTGATTGCTTTTTATTGCTCCGTTTTATGTACATCAATGAAATGCCTCCACACCTTGTAATAACTCTTCAAAACACTTTTCAATGACAAAGTTAGAATCTGTTAGTTTCAGTAGTTTCTTGAAGACATTTCTCCTTGTGCCCTCAACTCTGCTTTAATCGACACCACCATCTCTGTAGCATAACTTGAACGCTGGGGTTTCTCTTAGCTAACGTTATGGAAATTCCCTTAACCTGGGTTTGAAGCTCCTCCTCTCTGGATTCCATTCCTCTAGCTTAGTTCATTCTTCCATCTATCCAGAACAAAGAAAAAAGGTGCGTTGAAGGTAATTATTTTGAAACGTGAAAGTCTTAAAAGTGTCCCTCTGCTGTGGTCCCCACACGCTTATACTTGATAGTTTAGAAGGCATAAAATTTGAGGTCCAATAACTTTGCCAGAATTTTGAAGCTATTCTTTCGTTCTCTCCTAACTTTCCCTAATGCCTTTCTGATTTCCTTTTTTTTTTTTTTTTTTTTTTAATGTGAATTGTACCCCCACCCACTCTGGATAATTTGACGGTCTTATTTTCATCCCTGGTCTTCTGAAATGTCATGACACCTCAGCACAGGTCTGTCTGTTGCCGTTGTGATGTGTACCTAGTTAGGTCTTTGAATCTGGAGACTCATGTTTTCCAGTCCTTGAAAATTTCGTAACCTTCTTTTTTTCTACTGCCCAAACTTGAGGCAGTGAATTTTATGCTTTAATTGAACACTTCATTGCTTATTGCTTTGCACTGCCCTTTAACTGTCTGAGATGTGTCCATGTTGTCCCCCTGCACTGGAAGTTTCCTCACTCTAAGAACTGTGTCACAGCATCTTCTCTGGGCCTCACAGGGGATGGCATATTCTATAGTAAAGATACTTGTTTAATGGAATGATCCTAATTTACTTTAAAAACCTGAATAGACCAATCAGAGGTGCCTAGTTATTTCATCCAACCTTATGTAAACTCTATTTTTTTTTTGAGATTAAAACCTAGGTGTATTTTACTCCAGAGTATGCAGTGTTCTTCGATTATTTTTGTAGCAGATGCTGATACTGTATCTCCCTGTCCGCATCCTCTCAGCATTTGCCTCCACACCAAAGGTTACTATAGTAGGTGGAATAGTGTCCCCTCTAAATTCATGTCCACCTGGAACTTCACAATGTGACCTTATTTGGAAATAAACTCCTTGCAGATGTAGTTAGGTTAAGGATTGAGATGTGACCATATTAGGTTAGGGTTGGCCCTAAATCCAATGGCCAGTGTCCTTACAAGGAGAGGAGAGGACACAGACACAGAAAAGGCAATTTGACAATGGAGGGAGAGATTGGAGTGATGTGTCTACAAGCCAAGGAATGCTTAGGATTGCCAACAACCACCTGAAGCTAGGGGAGAGGAATAGAATGGTTTCTCCCTATGCTTTCAGAGGGAACCATTCCTGCCCACACCTTGATTTTGGACTTCAGGCCTCCTGAGGTGTGAGAAAATAAATTTGTTGCATTTAACCACTCAGTTTTGTGGTAATTTGTTACAGTAGCCCTAGAAAACATATACAGCTACTTATTGTAAACTTCTGTGACTTTATCCATGAGTGATTTCTTTTTTTCTGGCCATGGAAACACATTTGGCTTACATGTGAACAAGCCAAATATTCCTGGAAGCTACCCTCAAACAGTGGCAAAATTATACCCTACCCTCCTTTGCGGCTGGGATCCCAAGTCTGAAGCCTCTTTGGTTCATTTCCATCAGGGACCATTCTTTTCATCTTGTGAAGGGTCTTAAGAGATAGAGGTCTTGGGGCCTGCAGGTACAATTGTTCCTTATACTGACTTGGAAGAACATATTCCTGTTTTCAGTCACTACCTGATTGCCACAATCTGAAAAACCAGGTGCCTTCAATTCCTGAGCTTTCCTGAGGTTCTTCAGTGCAATCTGACAGCTGAGTAAATAGTCATTTACCATACCTACGTATCTGCCTTCTGTTTTCATATGTTGTGGTTTGGGAGTTATATATTTAATCAAAGATGGTTTAATCCAAGGTGGAGTTTGTATTTCTGTATTCCTTGAAATTCTGGGGGTGATTTTCAAAAGGAGAAAGTTGACTTTACGTAAAGTAAATAAATGGTGAAGCCAACTGATTTATAAGGAGGTAACTTTTACATTAATTAGAAATAGGGACTTCCTTGGTGGCGCAGTGGTTAAGAATCCACCTGCCAATGCAGGGGACGTGGGTTTGACCCCTGGTCCGGGAAGATCCCACATGCCGTGGATCTAAGCCTGTGCACCACAACTACTGAGTCTGTGCTCTAGAGCCCGCGAGCCACAACTACTGAGCACGCATGCCATAACTACTGAAGCCTGCATGCCTAGAGACTGTGCTCCACAGCAAGAGAAGCCACTGCAATGAGAAACCCGCACACCGCAACCAAGAGTAGCCCCCACTCACCGCAACTTGAGAAAGCCTGTGCGCAGCAACGAAGACCCAACACAGCCAAAAGAATAAATAAAATTTTTTTTTAAAAAAAGGAAAGAAACGGAGACTAAAAATGGGAGCAATTTAAATAAAATCTTGTTCCTGTCTTACTACTTTTTGCATATAAACTTATAAGATCTTAGAGGGCAGGGAACCCACACACTTCTATTATTTTTCACACTACTCCTAGCTATTTGATAAGTATTATATAAGGTAAATTAAGAATGGATAAAAAACCCACACATGCCTATAATTTTCCTCCAGGTTTAACATTGCTAGAGCACCATTCACATTGCCACCTTTGCAAACCCGATTTTCCCATTTATTTCTTATCCACGGGGAGGTCTGCAGTTTGCAAAATGGAAAGCTGACTTCATCTCCGTGTTTCAGAACGAAACTCTGCAACTCTTCAGGAAACAGCCACTGTCTCATATGTTAAGTCCAAACTATTAGTGACTCAATCCTCTATAAAAAGCAGTTCACACCTCCCTCCACCCCTCTCAGTGTCCATAAACAAGAAGAGCTTCTGAAAAAGAAAAAATTTCATGACTTTTCAAGATGATCAGATAAGGAATGGCATGAGTACAATACATGAGGCCTGATTCCCAGGCAGAGAAGACAAGCCAGCAGTCATAGAAGGGCAGCCAAAGAGATGTCCAATAGAGAAAGCAACCTGTGTCACATACATTTGTCAATCACTGAATAAGTGTCCCCTTCTGGAAGAGTCTGAGCCCATTAAAGGCTCTGAGAAGTCCTGTAGTAAATAAAAACGGCTCAAATTGGTTTAATTAAGGGATTCCAAAATATATTTTAGAATATAACTTATTTTTTTCAAAATGATAATTAACCACTCCAAGACTTGGTTTCCTCTTCTGTAAAATAAAGGTAATCTAGTTCAAAAGAACATTTTAAGTATTTAATAAGGTAGCTTTAAAAATAATATTTAACCGGTGCCTGGTTGATAAAAAGCCTTTAGTAAATTTTAAATGTGGTAGTTTGTTGAATTATACTTTAGATGTGGTAGTTATGGGTTTTATTGTTGTTAATAATAATAATATAATACAGAATATGCCCTGGGAAATGCTATATGAGAAGTATGTCAATATTTGCATACCACAATCAATGAAACTTGGTAAATGAGCAATCCTGAGACTGTTGCAAGTCTCCCACAGGATCGAAGGTTTCAATATGTCCCCTGAAGTCCTCTGACTTAATCGTTTAAGCATGCTATTCATGCTATTGGATCCTGTCAGTGTCCAATCTGACCTGGGTGTCAGAGTCATGAAATCATCACACTGGGACTTCAGGAATACAATGTGGATGTGTGGAAAGAACAGCAGTTTTGGAGCCCAAACACATCTGGGCCCAGATCCTAGGTCTACTCTTTACTCTCTGTGTGATCAGAGACAGCTTCCTTAACCTCTCTGGGCCTTAACTTTCTCTGCTAGAAAATGAGAAAAGCTGTTTCTAGTTGATCAAATGGTTGGGTAGACGAACTGGGATTATTTGTAGAAAGTGAGTGACTTAGTGCCTGTCCCTACGAGGTTAATTCCTGCTCAGTTTCTTGTGTATCCTGGCCTTCATGTTACTTACGCTGATGGCCCCTGCTCTACTGCTGGAATCTAGAAACTTAACCCTGCTGGTTACACAGAAGGATACCAGTTGTCTGTTGACTATACCTCTCCCTACCCTCATATCACCTCCCCAGCCTGTGTCTACTGAGCTCAACCACGTAGGGCATTAACCATGAGAATCCAAGCACTAAAATCTCACCACCTTAGCACAACTCCATGGTGGCTGTACCATTTGCAGAGGTTCCCATAAGGGAAAAAATTGGAAACATTAGGGCCTTTTTACACAACCAGGAAAATTTATATTCTAATTGACTCCAAACATAAGACTTGTATATACAAGCCTTGTCTCATTTCACATGCATAACAGCCCCATAAAGTAGATGCATCACTTTTCGTTATCCTCTATGTACAGAAGGAGAAAACAACTTCAGAATTGGTTTAGGATTTCCCCAAGGTCATATTATGCAGTGGAGCTAGTGCTAGAATCAAGTCTTTCGAACCCAAATAATACATAGCAATAATACATTAACTACTATGACAAGGACCGCCTTGGAGTGTTCAAGCCCTTCACTTGCATATCACCTTTCATCCTGAAAAACATCTCTGGGGGAAAGGTAACATTATCTCCCTTTCATAGGTGAAGAAACAGGGGCAGCTGGAAAGTGGCAGAGCCAGGATTTGAATTGATGTCTGTATGACTCCAAAGCCCTTGTCCTGCCCACTAAATTAGGTGAGCTCCAGATAGAACCCTTGGATTCTGTTAACGGCATAAAGGCCTTTGGTTATATGTACTGCAGTAAACTAGCACCCAGGGCTGCAAATGAGTTCTGATGAATACTTACTGTATACACACATCTTGTTGGCTGTTCTCTAAATACAGGTTTTGAGGTGCCTGGGAAGACTGGCAGAGTGAATAAGCTTTCATTAGGACTGAGTCAGCCACATTGCAAAAATCTGCTAATGGCTGAGTCAGTGTTTGCCCAGCCCCCTTGGTTTTCTGGGTTCCACCCTCAGCCTGTGTTGATCCTGCTGTGCCCACCCTTGCACAGGACACTCCGCATGCTGGGCTGCTTTGATTCTTTGCTTCATTTTTTCAGATCAGAAATAGACAATGATGGTAACAGTGAACATTTCCAGAGAACTTACCATGAGGCAGGCACCACGCAAAACTCTTTACCATCATTATTCTGTTTAACATGCCTAAGTCTTCAGGGAGCTACTCTTCTCTCAGCCCAGTTTTGTCAACGAGAAAACAGATTTGGGGATGCTGTGTAACTTGCACAAGGTCACATAGCGTGTACATGGTAGGGGTACGATTTAAACCTTGTCAGTCTAATTGCAGATGGCAGCCTTTCTGCCATTTTGCTTGACTACCTCTTCTTTAGAGAGAATGCAAAAAATATCACATTAAAAAACAACCCACAGGGCTTCCCTGGTGGCGCAGTGGTTGAGAGTCCGCCTGCCGATGCAGGGGACGCGGGTTCATGCCCCGGTCCGGGAGGATCCTGCATGCCGCGGAGCAGCTGGGCCCGTGAGCCATGGCCGCTGAGCCTGCGCATCCGGAGCCTGTGCTCCGCAGCGGGAGAGGCCACAACAGTGAGAGGCCCGCGTACCGCAAAACAAACAAACAAACAAAAAAAAAAACCCACAGGGCTTCCCTGGTGGCGCAGTGGTTAAGAATCTGCCTGCCAATTCAGGGGACACCGGTTCGAGCCCTGGTCTGGGAAGATCCCACATGCCGCAGAGCAACTAAGCCCGTGCACCACAACTACTGAAGCCCGCGCGCCTAGAGCCCGTGCTCCACAACAAGAGAAGCCACCGCAATGAGAAGTCCATGCACCGCAACGAAGAGTAGCCCCCACTCGCCGCAACTAAAAGAAAGCCCGCGCGCAGCAACAAAGACCCAGTGCGGCCAAAAATAAAATAAATTAAAAAACAACAACAACCCACAAGAAATACCAGCTACCTTGTCATTTATCTTCAAACACTGATTCCAATAAAACTAGAGAGGGGTGCTGAGAGCAGTTTAGATGAGTTTGGAAGCACATACTAGAAGTGAAATTGATGATTTTTTTTTTTTTTACACCAAATTTTACCTCCAAAACCCTCCACCTCTGTGTCTTCCTGTGGATTACAGCCACCCAGGGGAGATACTATAGATGCATCCATCAAACACTGTGTCTTAAGGTCTTAAAAGGCTCACTCGCATGCAGGCTGCCCAGAGAAACATGAGTAAATAATCCACCTCGCAAAGGGTAATTGCTTCACTTCATTTGAGAATCCTGTGTGTATTTCTTGCTGGATTATCTTGGTTTTAGAGTGTATTTGTTTTCTATTGCTGCTATAACAAATTATCACAAAGTTGTTGGTTTCAAACAACACAAATGTACTGTCTTACAGTTCTGGAGGTCAGAAGTCTGAAATGGGTCTCACTGAGCTAAACTCAAGGTGTCATCAGGGCTGCATTGCCTTCTGAAGGCTCTAGGGAAAATCCATTTTCTTGGCCTTTTTCAAATTCTAGAGGCTGCCCGCATTCCTTGGCTGTGGCTCCTTCCTCCACCTTCAAAGTCAACAATGACCTGTCGGTCTTGTGTTTCCCATGTTGCATCACTCTGATACTGACTCTACCACCTCTCTCTTCCACATTTAAGGACCCTTGTTAATGTCAGCTGATTACCACCTTTGCCATGTAACATAACATAATCCTAAATTCTAGAAATTAAGATATGGGCATCTTTGGGGGGCCATTCTTCTGCCTATCACATGGAGCTGTTTGTAAATTCTGTCTTCGGATGGAATGCTTCAGCAGTGTTCATAGTTGAGAACATAAATGAGAACCTAAGCTAGAAGGATACTGATGTCAATGAAATGTAGTGTAAAACACATCATTAGCAGCATCCTTTATTTTCAGGAGCATTTCAGCATACAAAGCATTGTGGCATGTTAACTCGTTAATCTGCACTGCAAAACTCTAAGGTGGTCACTACCCACAGCCCTTTAAGGGTGAAAGAATCCAAGGCCCAGAGGTAACACAGGAGCTGTGGCCAAGCTGGGTGCAAACCTAAGACGCAGGACCCCATGACCTGCTCTCTGCCTACTACACACAACTACTCCTAGGAAAGGTTCCCACCTTCCAGGGTGTATTCATTGACAAAGGTCACTGCCTGCTGGGACTGAAATGCTGGTTAACTAAAGCATATCTTGTAGGGTCAGGGCATATGGGAACAGATGCTTAGGGCGTCTTCAGCTGGAACATCCCCAGGTCTGGCCTTCCAAGCTCATCTCACAGATGAGCTGCTGAGGCAACAGGCTTCTCCTGGTTTCTTAGCTTCTCTGAATCCTGAGACAAGGTCTGTTCTCTTTGGGAATTTGGTGGGAAGGAGTCTGCAGCCCCAATTCTCTTTTCCTGTTTGCCAGTCAAGGACAAATGCCCTAGGCTTCCCACTTGCCAATGCCTGTGGAAGGTAGGGAGAACAGCCTGACTTCCAGTTTTTAAAATGAGAAAGTCCTGGGGAAACCAAGGTATGTTGGTCACCCTAATAGGAGGAGAGACAATATTTTTTAAAGAGTCCTGAATTGGATCCTGGTGTTCTTTCTAAAATACCCATGGACTCTAATTGTTAAATCTTTATGGATATTAAAGTGAATATGTATGGCTTCTCCTCATATATATCTGGGTCAAAATCCAGCTCTGCTACTTACTAACTGTGTAACCTTGGAAAAGATGCTAAACTGTTCTGGCCCTCACTTTCCTCATCTGTGAAATGAGCATTTCCATCCTAAAGTCAGTGTGAGGATTGAATGAGACGGCACATGTACGTTTAGCATAGCACCAGGCTCTGAGTCATCAGTAGTAATTGCTACTCTTACCTAATTGGTTCAGTAAATATTTTAAAATTCCCCAATAAGATTGGTCAGGGCAGCACAGTGCCAGGAGTGTGGCTACCTAGTCACACAAGTCTTTGTTCAAACTCCAACTTCTTTATTCCTTGAAGGATGACTGATGACACATTTTTACCTTCACTGAACCCCTTCTGTAGGAGAGAATGATAGTATCTCCCTCAAAATGTTATTGCTTTAAGAAATAAATGAGATGATATTTAGGTCTTAGCACATGTCCTGGCATATTATATTCAATAAGCGATGGACATTCTTACTTAGGATAGTATATTAGGACTTCTTGATTGCAACTAGGAAAACCAAAGTAGGGATTTTATTGCCTTATGGCTTTCAAAATCCAGGGATACAGCTGGCCTGAATCATGCTGGACTTTCTAGATGCAAATAATGACATCACCAGGGATCTCTCTCTCTTCATGTCTGGGCACCATTTCACTTTGGTGATAGCTTCACTCTCAGCAAACTTCCCATATGATGGAAGGAGCCTAGCAAACCCTACAAAAGGAAAACTGCTTCCAGCAAAATTGGGGAATTGACTATCACTGAACCAATATGACTTCTTTGCCTGTCCCAGCACCAGTCACTGTGGCTAGAATAATGGAATATGCTGATGGGCCGGGCCTGGGCCACCTGACCATGTCTGGACCTGAAGGAATGGATTAAAATCGTCAGTTCCACAGGGACTAAGAGAGGTGAATGGGGGTTCCCAAGTGAAATTAGAAGAAAGTGGAATGGATCCTGGGCAGGCAAAACAGTAGTTATTCTTCATCATTGCATTATTATCACAGGATTATTTGAATTTTTTTAAAAGCCAACCCTGGCCAAGGAATAAAGGGCTAACAAACTGCCACCTAATGTGACACCTGAAAAAAAATTTTGTGCAGTACAGTTTTGGCAATCTGGTTGTTTGTGCTGGCTTGAATTTCCTCCTTAGTGGATAATGTTTAAGCCAACCAAAGAGCAGGACTGTGGTGGTTTTTGTTCTTAATGGGCCATTTCTAGGAGCTCTAGACCATGCAGGGATCTTGCTGGAATGCCTGAGATCTGGCGCAGAAAAGGACGCACTAGTGTGTGTGCTACCAGGCACTATGTTTCCTTCCCCAGATTTTCTTCCTTGGTCTTCAGTTAGTACTGAAGCAGCTGACCTCGCCAATGACGGGCTGTAGTCCGAGTCACTAAAGCAGGCAACTGTCCACACTGGAGGTGCAGGGCTCTCCGTGGGGGAAGTCTCAGCCAGCTCCTCCAGTGCAGGCACAAACAAGCCTGCTAATCCTCAGGTGCCACACTGTACAGGAGAAACCAGGTCGAAGGAATAGCACAGGCAGCCTTGAAGGAAAAGAGAAATGACCCGCGCTGAACCTCGGGGACACGTGAAAAGGGAGGATGGCTGATTTTTCTTCCCTGGGAATGAAGGGTTTATGAGCAGGTTACACTTAGGAGCTGATTAACTCTCCATTCCCTCTGCCTCTCTTAGGCATTGCCAGGAATTTATGGGCAGCGTTGGAGTGATCATCATTTTGTAACGACCGAGGGGCAGCTGTGAGCACACCACCATAGCAGGGACTTTCATTCATTTACTCATTCAGCAAATAGGCTACTCTAGGCCTAGGGCTGCAGCAGGAAACAGACAGCAGTCCATTGTCTTAGCCACAGACTGTGATATTATAGGTCCTGTGTCTTGCAGCTGAAATTTGCCCCCCACGTTAAGAGCATTGACCTCAAGTCTCTAATCGTCACTACCACCCTATCATCTCCACCTCTGCACCTCCCACCATGGATCTCTTCCCCCTCACCATTTTATTTTTTGTTGTTTACAGCATCTAAAACCCCAAGGTTTGTTGCACGTCAAACTTACTGTAGAAAGACAGGCAGCCTTGGAATTCCTAAGAAACGAAAATGCCTACATCGCACACTTGTTGGAATAATGGAATTATAGACCCTCAGCATTGGAAGGGCCCCAACGCACCATGAGATCCAGTCCTCCCTCTCTCCTTCTACCCTGTCTCCTGTTTCATTTCTTTAACCAATATTTTTCTTGAGGGTCACCCAGCTTCTCACAACCTTTGTTCATCAGCAGGCCAGTTCATCTTTGGACAGATCTGAGTGGCAGAATTGTATTATTTACACTCAGCTAGAATCAATCTGCTCTCACAGCCTACCTCCATGGTCTGGTTTCTGCTTCCTTCCGATCTCTCCTCCAAGTGTCTCCCTTTTCTGCTTAGGCTACTGGCTTCCTTTCAGGTCCATGGAGGCACCAAATTCTTTGCACCTTTTCTGTTCCTTCTACTTGACATGCTTATCTCTTCTGTTCATCTGGCTGTGATGAAGGCATCCTTCAGGTCTAAATTTAAATGTCCCTTCCTCAGGAAAACCTTTCATGAATCCAACAATTAGATTAAAATACTGAGTCCTGTGACTCTCTCCTTCCAGTTTGTTAGATGGGTGCGTGAATGGAATGGGTAGCGATTTTTTACTCATGACTTTTGATTCCATCTTTGGGGCTTCACTGAATAGGCTTGGTTCCACTTCTTTACGGGATCCCTTCCATTATTTGCAGGATGAGTTTATACCCTGTCTGACTTTTTTTTACCATCTAAACATCCTCAGCACCTCCTGTCTTCCACTGCATATCAAAGCATCAGCATGGCCTCTGTGTTGTCCATAAGGCACCTCTCATAGTTATATTTGATTCAAGGTGGTTTTGAACAGAATGGAATTTAATGCATGGGGGGAAAGAATCCTTCACAGAGGCCAGCTGTGAATGAAAGGAGCAAGGGATGGAAAGAAGGACAGGAAATCAATATAGTAATATTGCCAAGAGCAGCTAAGTATAGAAAAGACTCACATTTATGTTATTTATAACATTCTTACAAATATCTCAAGACGTTTTACCAACCAGCCCTTTCCCCAGGAGGTCAAAATTTCCTCCTGATAGGGGGATGATGAGTCTATATGTAAAACTGACTGACTTTAAATAATAATGGCTTAGAGCCTTTCTAACTTCTTTACTTTTAATATTTGTAAAAGTGTTGAAGTCATACTGCCTAGGTCCTCCTCCTGTCTCTTAATCCTTCTTTAGATCTAGAATCTCGCTTGAAAGAATCATTTCATCTCTGAGAGTCAATTTCCTCATCTGTTAAAAAGAGGATGGTAGCCCCTGTGTTAGTTGCCCCTAAAAGATCAAATGATATAAAACAAAAGTGCTTTGCAAGCTGTGATGCACCATACAAATAGAAGGTATGTTTAGGAAGATGATTTTACTTAGTGAATAAGATGAAACACATTTTAAGTGAACCACCACGTTTCAAATGAATGTAACTCTGGGAAGGATTTAATGTAAACTCTAAGCAGGTCACATTTCACAGGTGGGATATTGATGGATATTTGTAGGGCTGTTGATTTGGTTTCGGGAGGCAGCCAGTGTGTGGTAAGATCGGCAAGAAAGATTCTCTGATGGTGAATTCCAGTTTATGGAGGCCAACATCTCACACCCAGAAGTGTGACTTTTCCTAACACACACAGAATCAGATTGTGGGCAGAGAAATCCTTTAAAGAATTGTGCTACTTCCATGTTGACATGAGTCAAGATCAAAAAATGAGTTTCAAACAATGATGGGATGCATTTTTAATCTGTAATGTGAACTTATCAACATCATTTGATAAAACTGCCCTCAAATACACTCGAGTCAATGTTTTATCAGATTTTAACCCTTGATCTTGTTCTTGAAGCTACTGAGATACTCTGCAGAAAAATGATACTGGAAGCATTTAAGGTATTGCAACTCCCCCTGAGCCATCCACCCAACACCAAATCTCAAGACTCAGTCTAACTGGTGTCTCCAGTTCCCCCCTTCCCCCCTTATCCATTCCCACAAGGCAGCCAAAGCGATCCCCTTAAAACACCGACTAGATCATGTTACCTTCATTCCCACCGACGTTGCCATGTTGCCTAAAATCCTGCTGTGACTTTTCCTTATATTTAAAGTACAGTTCAGACTCCCTACCATAGCCCATAAGGTCTGTCCGACTTTCTCACCTCTCCAGACTCATTCTGTGCTAGGGTTCCCATTGCTCATTGTTGTGTAGACACCCCAGATTTAGAACAACACTAAGAACAAACCAAGAGTTCCTCTCTACCTGGAGCACCCCCCTTCCCTGTCTTCATCCTACCCTGATCCCCAAAAGTTCAAGTTCAATGTCCCCTACTTCAGCGAGGCTTTCTCTAACAAGCTTGTCTAAGAGAGCGCCCAATCCCCTTACCCTCTATCAAGGTACTTTGTGTCTGTCTTAAACACTTGTTACAGCTGTCATTATTTTACTTATTTACACATTCCCTGGCTTTTGGTCTAGCTCCCCGTGATAAATATAAGCTTCATGAAAACGGGAACCAGATCTTGAATCCAGAACACTGGGCATCAGCATCGCATAGTGTTTGGCTTATAGAAAATCACTTAATGAAAATCGTTGTATGACTAACTGAATAAATCCAGGTTTCACCTGTTTTCCTTCATGGCCGGTCCGTGAAGACAACAGCCTGGCAGATTGATCACCACTCGGTGGTGTTTATTCACTCAGTGTTTATTCACTTGAGAGGAAACACTTGCACATCACAGCCAAGCTTTCTCGGCAAATTAAGAGAAAAATTGAAGTTGTGAATATGGCCCATGGATTGCTACTGTAAATTCTCACAGTTAACCCTGGTGCAGTCAGATTAATTCCCTCCTTCCCCAACTCAGCCAAGAATACAGAGGAAGGGGCAGGTCTAGGTTTTGGGGTGTGAAGCTTATATAGAGAGGGGCGGGGTGTCCATGGAGGCACGCTGCTCACATTTACCTTCCAGAGAAACTGCTGCAGGTGTCTAGGGGCCTGACAGTCTTCAGCTGCAGCACCTTTAGACCCCCTGGGACATCGTTGCCGAGGCCTTGCTTTCCTCTGGTTGTTCCAGCCAATAACTGAGTGCAAGAGAGGTTCCAAGGCCCTATCATTTCTGCTTGATGCCACGCTCCTCTAAGGAGTAACCTTCTTCAAGGAACCTTGGCCTGGCCAAGGCTTTCTTTTAACTTGACTATGTTCTGAGGTTCTTTCCACCCAATCCCAACTCTTCCTTTTTTTTCTCCCTTCATAGGTGTCAGGCCTGAATTGCAATCTAAAGGCTCTACCCACCTCCTCCTGCTTTCTCTCCCCTTTATCCTTTGTCAGTAAACTCTCTTGCTGTCCACATCTCAGAGGACCCAAACTGACTGAAGAGGCCTTCTCTGAGAAAAATAAATCATAAATACAAATTTAAATACACATCTTTGTACACAATCTGTGTGGAAATGGCGAGCCCTGAGGCTTAAGCTTCATTAGCACCAGAGCAAAGTCTCCTCTGGCAGAGGATCCAGATCAGGCTTCCCAAATGTGGGTGTACATTGGAGCTTTGAAAATGCTGATACCTGTTTCCCACCTGAGTCTGGAGTGTGGCTTTGGCATCAAGGTGATTGAAAGCTGAAAGGAGGATTCTGATGTTAGCCAAGGTTGAGAGCTACAGCTCTTCTTGGATTCCTGGAGAGGCAGCTGACCATAAGAATTGCCGATTTCTGGATTTACTTGTTTAGAAGATAGGACAAAATTCTGCTGCAGTGTTGCTTCCCCTACTAAACAGCAACATGATGCCAAGCAAGACCCATACCTTCTGAGGTTTTCTACACAGACCTGGAAAGTCGGAGTTGTATTACCAGGAAACAATGAGTATTACAACGCTTTTGGAATTACATTTTGGTTATTAACAATGGTGATGCAATGTGAATCTTGCCAGATACAAGTGTCTTTGTAAACATGGTGTAGGAATAAGGATGTCCGGTAGAGATACATAAAACTTCCTGATCACTTAGCTCATTGAGAATATTTATTCCTTTGGAGGCAGGGATCATCTTGAGTATTTGGAGGTACCAGTCAGTAGTAAGTAATGACAGTACATTATAGGGAGGCAATTCGTTTTTGTTAAAATGAGCTAGACTGGTATTAATTTCTCTTGGGTATTTCCCCTGCGTTAGATCATCTTGGAGGTGCTGGTTTAAAATGTGGGTGCCTGAGCCCGTGTAAGACATTCAAAATAAGGATGAGGGAAGGTGAGGGATGGGGGAAGAGTTTGCATTTTTAATAAACACCCCAGGTGATTCTTAAGCAAAGCAAGGTGCCACCTCACTTCTGTGCTAGGAGCCTAGTTAAAATGACAGTGCCCTCCATTTCCTTGTGAAAAATTCATTTCATCACAAACCTATTTTAGCATGAAATCCAGCCCACTTGAAAGGACCAGTTGCTTGCAAATTATTTGATCAAGAGTAGAATTGATTGTGAGCGTTAAAATGAAAATAATTTTCAAACGGGTTTAAGAATGCAGTGGATACGGAAAAAAAAGAGAATGCAGTGGATACAGAAATAAACACTCAGCAGACGTACTGTGCTATTTAAGGATATAAATCTAAAATTCTCCATTCTGTAGCATTGATCCAGAGGAATCAGGAAAGTACAAGAATAAGTCTTTTTATTGCTCCCTAGCACTTGACACAGTAAATCTAATTCCTGTTTTCACCATTTCTCACGTGGATATTGAAATATCTCCCTAAATGGTTTCCTGCCTAAGTCTTCCCCACCTCCTATGCCTAATAGGACCATCCCAGTACAGCGGGATGATGTTGCTGGAATAACCGAGTATTCCCTGCTTCATTGTCTTCAATGCTTCAATCTTTGTTCCTCAAAGCATGGGCTATGGGCCACCAGCACTGGCATCACCACAGAGCTTGTTAGAAATGCAGGCTCCCCAGAGGTACTGAATCAGAATCTACAAGCAAGATTCCCAGATGATCTGTATGTTATTACAATGTGAGAAGCCTTAGTCTACAGCATGAGGTTCAAGCTTAGCTTGGTAGGCCCAGCTCCTCCCTGGAGCTCTGCCCCATGCCTTACTTTCCTTTTACTTTCAGCAACTGCAAACCATCCACAGTTCTGCAAACGTACTCTGCTCTTCCACTTCCACTTTCACACTTGCTGTTTCCACTGCCTAGAACTTGCCCGAGCATTCCCCTTCTGTGAATCCCACCCTTGGTTTCCCCAAGGGAGTTAGTGACTTTCCCCTCAGACCTTCTTCTGTATCATCTATATCACATGATGTTGTGATTGTTTCTCATTGGTTTTGCTTTCCTAGGTTGTGACCATTTTATTTTGAATCTTTGTATCCTTTGCCTAGTGCAATCTCTGGCTTAGAAATGTGACTCGATCAATAGTTAATGAATTGAGTTGAACACAGGAGATAAGTTGCTCAAGGACTCGGTGACTTTGAAGATCAGGGTCCACTGCATATGGTTATATAATGCAGACTGTGTTGTGACTATCACCCCCTTGTGTTGTGCAGTGAACCACCATACATGGCAGCTCTGGTAAAGACGAAGTTTGGTCTCTGTACTAGTTAGGTATCTGTGATGACAAGGGACAGAAACCACTCTGGTTTCTTGGCTAGCTTATGCCAAGAATGGGAACTTATTCTGAGAATAAAGGAATGACTTGGGGAACCTAACCAGAATTTATGAAACCTACCTGGAACCAGAAATTCAAAAACTTGCAGGACATCCTCTTTATTTCTCATGGCTCTTTTCCTTTGCATGCCAGTATTATTTGTCTTCTAGATGCAGACAGATTTTATTTGTTCCTTGTTGCATACAAATTTACGGCCACCCCATAGCCCCCAAGTTTAGGTATTACTGGTTCAGCCAATCACAAGGACAGAGATAGGGCATACAAAATTGGCAGGGAAGATAATGTGATTGGCCCAGCTTGGGGTAGTGTTAATCCATTGACTAACCAGCTATATCTTGGGAAACGGTTATACAGTTCAAATATGACTGCTAGGGGCATATTTCTGTGGATGTGTGCATGGCAGTGTCCCCTGAAAGATGGAATCATACCCCAAAGAAATGGTGTTCATTCCACTGTAATTATGTAACACGCTGTCTTTGTCTGCTTAACACTAGTAGTACTAAGGCAGGGGCCATAGGTTCCATCCCCACATGAGCAAGGGAGATTTGCTTGGCTATTTGTAAAGTGTCACATTGAGCCTTCAGTTGTTGTCTCAATAATGTTTTAGTTAAGAGTCTCCCTTCATTCCTTTCCTAGTCTAGCTTCCACAAACTATAGAGAAGGAATGAAAAGTGAGGGGTAACAGACTCCAAGAATATAAAGACCAAAATCTTCTGACGGACTTCACTGAGGGCAGGAAATGTATCTTATTTAATCTTTGTGTTCGTTTCGCTTCCCGGGAACTATAACACTTTATGGGCTATATGCATCTTCTAGTGGATTGAATTAAAATGGACTGGACCAAGCCATTTTTACTCCAGACACAGAGTCCGCTTAGAACACTATTGAAAGCAATGTGTAAGCAGAATGACATGAATTGTTGAATATGAAACAATTGCCTTATAAACTTTGTTTTAGTGGCTTCTAAATGAATGAGACCTTAACTTTTATTATGAATGTAATCGTGGTTTTGGATTCAGGAACACTGAGGTTTATATTGACTTTGCCATCTGCTAGCTTTGTCTCCAGGCAAATTATTTAACCCATCCAACCCTCATTTTCATCACCTACAAAATGGAGACGATAATTATACCTACCTTGTAGGATACTTGTGAGGATGGAATGGGAAAATGTGTACATGGCACAGTGCTTAACATAAAATGAACATTCAACAATTAACTATTATTGTTTTTATATACTTATTTCAAACATTGGCTAGCTAAGGGAAACTTTGCCAAGACTCTAGGTACCCACATGAGGGGCTTAATATTTCTGGGTTACATCATAATCCCAAAGCAACCGTGATGGCTTGGATACAATAATAATGCTTCAAACCTAACTAATTTGCCACTAGGGAGATTAACGAAAATAACACTTAATGAGAAAATGTACAACCAATCTGCATGTATTAGTTCTAGAGCCTGCCCAATTCCCAAGGGACAAAAAGTCCAAGTCAATATTAAAGTATTTTAGAAGCTAAAAACATTGCAGAATAAAAGCTAATGGCAGAATAACTAGTTTTCTCTTTCAATATGCCCAAGCATCTACCTTCCTGTCTAATCTCCTCTAAATCACCTGGACTAAAACCTTGCCACTGTTTAGGTCAGGAAGTAAATACCATCCCTCTAATTAGAAACTCTGGCATTCCAGAAATCTTGACCAAGCTCTCTTGGCTTCTTTTTTAGCATCTATCAGCTACGCATTCTTCAGTCTTTTCAATTCTGTCTCCAAAATAGATGCTCCAATTGCCAATGGGGTTGTCTAAAACCAGAAAGCTGCAGTCTGAATTGTTTTCTTAATAAAGAATGAGGAGGCATAGAGACAACTCACCAAACTGAAAGAAAACCCAGTGACAACTGGTCCAATATTCTATAAGCAGGTTCTGTCTAAAGATCCAAAGTAAATTGGATTGGGTCAATTTACTGAAGGTATATAAAATATGAACCAGCCAACTCTAACAAACTGAAACATTTCTAGTTCATTCCCCCCATCTACTTTTATTCATTTGTGTTTTGTCTGTTTCCTCCATAATACCTCAAGCTCCATGGGGCAGAAACCACAGTGTATCATTTTACTGCTGAGAACCCACTACCTAGTACAGTGCCTGGCATATAATAGGCACTCAAGAATGTGTTGGTTAAATATGGATTATTTGGTGTTAATGGGAATATAAGTTTCTGTCACAGGTTGTGTCCTCTGGGAGCAGATTTTGAGTCAGAATTCGGGGTGCAAGATTTTTATTGGGGATCAATACTACTGAAAAGAAGGGAGAGGTCCAGGTTGGGCAGAGAAAGAAGCCAAACTGTGTTGCAGGTCTAACAAGACTCGCCAACTTGGCAGGGAATCTTTGGAGCCAGTTTTGCCTATCAGAGTGTCTTGATCACCAAGATGGTAGCCCTTTATATCGCCAACTTGCTGAATCACTCCCTGCAGGCTTCCCCAGGAAGGGCATGACTGCTGGTAGGGAAGCTCTCTGCAACCGAGGGCAGCCTTGAAAGAGGTGAAATCTAGAGTCTGTCTGTTGACCCCATTCTCCCACAGCTAGACAGCAAGTCCTTCCTTGAAGGAGTAGCTGAGTGGTACATCTTTGTATATGCCACAGTCTCTGTTACCAGAGCAGAAGGCTCTCTGTTGGCTGAATACATTAATGAATCTCCAGGTGGGAAAGGAGAGCAATAATGAATCTCCAGATGTGTAAGAGAGATCCCAAACTGAATTTAGAGTTTGACTCAGAGAGAGATGAACTTTTCTTTATAATAAAGTAGGAGGCTTCTTTTTTTCCTAATTGCTGGAGGTTAATGAGTAAAGAATGGATGAAAACAAAGTCAAGAAATTGAGCTAAAGACTGATGCTTGATGTCTGAATTAGCAGAAATGGTTAAAGAATTTAAGCCCTGAAACACATAATAGTTAGTTTTAAATTATCTGCATGCAAAGCTGCAGCATCACTTCCCAACTTCAGTGACTGTTACTCTGTTCCTTTATTTAAAAAGTATGCCTCCTGGGAGATCAGCTCAGTGCTTTGTGACCACGTAGAGAAGTGGGATAGGGAGGGTGGGAGGTAGACCCAAGAAGGAGGGGATATGGGGATATATGTATACGTATAGCTGATTCACTTTGCTAAACAGCAGCAACTAATACAACAATGTAAAGCAATTATACTCCAGTAAAGATGTTAAAATAAAAAGAAAGTATGCTACCTATCTACATGTATCTGTTTAGTCCATTGGGAAACATTCAAAAGGTCAAGCTCTACACATTTTAGCTTAAAAAAACACACAATATATTAGTGTTAAGGATGTACAGCAGAGATGTAGCCAGAAAACACGGAGAAGATATCTACCAAACAGAGACACTTACAAGTCTATGAAAATGAATCTACCGAGATAACAGAACTGGAGCAGCCCCAAATGAACCTGGCAATTACCCAATCTGACGAGGCTCTGTTTTTACCCTCCCTTTCCAGTGTGTGGGTCCAGGGGACATTGATCAATGTGATAGGTTCACCTGAGCCAAAAAATCAAGCTTCAAACCCAACAGTGACTGAATGAATACATATGAGCACACATAGACGTGTCTGCCTTTTAGTGACCACCCTTGTAGGGTTCATAGTCTGGGCACGTCCCCATGCCCACTGAGTCCCCAAAAGTGATTTCATGGAAATCAGGGAAAGAGAATTGAGTTTCATATGTGGGCCACATAGAACAGAGAAAAAGACACATCTGGGGAAGTTTAAACATCCACAGAGAGCAGGAAATTTCATCATGGGACCTTCCCCTTCTCCTTCTTCCTCATCTTTACCCACCAACTCTTCCAAAATATAAAAACCATTCTTAGATCACAGGCCATATAAAACCAGGCCTGTGGCTACACTGGGCCTTGGGGCTGTATTTTGTTGACCCTACGCTTCCCTGGCTTAAATCACTATGTGCTTACAGGAAAAGTTTGCTGATTCCTGTGATAAAAAAGTGATTGTACGATATACTGAATATGGTAGGAGAACTGACGGAGAGTACCAAAAAAAGGACAGACTTCACCGCCTTCTCAAGGCTGGTGTTGAGTCATCACCAGAGAAGGTATAGTTGCAGCTCACTAGGTGGTAGGAAAGTTCCCTGGTGTGTTGGGCCAGAGCTGGTCCACAGTGGCTGGGCAAGGAGGCAACAACTCTTGGGGCAGGTGGTGTGGAGCTAGTAACTGGGCGTGCAAGCTTGCAGAAGGAGTTGGAAAGTTGAGGCCCAGGGAGTCTAGATGTCTGTGTCCTTTTGAAAGGACCTTGGGAAAGTGAGACTAACTGGGGCTGCTAGGTCACTGAGGAACTCATGTTCTGGGCTCACCACAGGGGCAGAACCCCACCAGATGTCCCCCCGTCCATACGGTGACTGCCACTGCCACTGCTGGAACCACCAGGAGAGCCCGTTTCCTCCTGAAATGTCCCTCCAGTGCCCTCTACAGAGAAGGCTTATCGTTGTGCTCATTGTAAAAGAGAAATGCTTAAATTCCATCCATTATCGTGGAACAGGTACTGAAGGGTGAATTGGGTGCTGAGGGGCAGTACATGGATAACTGGCACATGTGTAATTTTTCATAATCCTCATAATCACCCAGTAAGGAAGGAATAAAAATTTCTCACATTTTACAGCTGAGATTCAAATAAATAATTTTTCCACAGTCATACATGTAGGAAGATTGAAACCCAAGGAGACTGATTTCAGAGCCTGTGTTCCACAGGTACTGGCACACTGTGCCATTGCTCATATATATTTACATGCGTGTATATTGCTTCGTGTGTGTGTGTGTGCATAGTATATATATATATATATATATATATATATATATATATATATATAATTGGATAACTCATTGTCAATTGAAGAGTTACCTCTGTTTTTTAGGGGAGGTGGGTATACCCGTGAAGCCTTTAAAAACATTGTCTCCCAAATGCAGCCAAGTAATATGCACCTGGCCAGCCAGCTTGGCACTGGCCTCCCTTTCCCAATGGCTCCTCTGCTTCCTTTGTGTGTTGGATGTTGCCCACGGCTGGAAACACCCCAGAAAATATTTACAGATCAGAATAGAGGATCACATCACCATTCCTTTTTTCTCTTCAACTCTCGAGAAGCTGTTATTGCTCCTTTGGTCAAAGATGTTGAGATGTTGAACCTAAAAAGTATCGCCTCTTTGAAAAGCTTCACTTTTCTAGAGCTTCAAGGAGAAATGAAAGAGTGCTTTTAAAATTCCGATCGCAGACACATCGATATTTTTATTCAATTTTATTACTGTCACAAATATTCAAAGTACTAAAGAACAGGAGATGGGTTTCCTGGAATATGAGCATCTCTGAGCTTTGGTCTAAAATCTCATTCATCACTCTATTTACTACTTGGTCCTTGGACACTCGTATCTTATTTTGCAAAGCACATGAAATGGTCATTTCCACACTTACTAAGTGCCTCTTCCTCATGAATCTTGCTTTACCAATACCAATAGAAGCTGAAAGCAGCCCTTGGGAAATAACATTTATAGGGTGTAAATTGAATGTCAAGGTCCCTCGATTCCCATGGCCACTTTGTTGTTTTGACATTTGTATTAAATAGGCATTTGTAGACATGAGTTTTCTTTTTGTGAATTTGCTGGGACTGGGTTCTCTTACTTCTAAATAAATAGAATTGATTTTTAAATAAAAGCATCTGTATAAAAACTTAGTTTTAATTAGTTTTAAAACTTAGGTGAAAATATCTTTATAAATTTAACACAAGCGTATTGCCAAAAACTGAAACAATGCAGAAAAATATTTTTAAAAATCCAATCACATTTTCACTACTCAGAGTCAGCCATGGTTAACATTTTGGAGTGTTTCCTTTCAGGCTTTTTCTTTCTAGGTGTGAAAGTTTAGCATGGTTGTGATAAAGCTCTCAATAAAGTTGTTTCTGCTTTTCTACAATGGAGTTTTGTTTACCTCCTCTGAACTTTATATTAGAATATAATGTACATACAGAAAAGTGCTCACTTCATACATGTACAAGCTGATGCATTTCCACCGACTAAACATGCCCATGTGACCACCATCCAGACCAATAAACAGAGGTCATTCGCACCCTTGCATCCTCCCATCCCCAGCTTCTCCCCCCCTCCCACCCCCTGCCCGATGCCCTGCAGTTGCTACCCCGTCACAGGAGCAACCAGGATCCTTATTTCCATCCCCGTAGATGAGTTTGGCCTATTTTAAAACTTTATATAAATGGTACCATGCAGCGTGTACTTTATCGTGTTTGGCTTTTTTTATTTAACAATTTATGTGTGAGATCACCCATGATGTGTAGTAGCCCTTAGTTCATTCTCATTACTGTATACAAAGAACTTTTTAAAAATATGCAGGTGAGAAGAGTGAAGTTGTTGTTTATCCTAGTTGAGAAAACTGATCTCTGCCATCTCCCAGTAAGGCAGTGTTGTTCAGAATTATTTCTCTCAAGAGCTTCAGAGTGACTGTTTATTCAAGTGGAGAACTAAAACGAAGAAGTATGGAAGATAACTTCCACAATGACCTCCAAAGATTATGTACTGTGTATGTTTCCAAGACTCCAAGAGTCCCTATGTCAGAGAGAGTTTTCTTTCTTAGAAATATGTGTTAAAAGCAGAATGCATAAAACATTGGGAGTAGAAAGAGCAAATTAATGAACTCGCAAGAACTTCCTTTATTCTGGATACCTCTGTGGTGTGCTCACAGCTCAGAGATCTGTCAACTCATAAGACGGTTCCTTTCATGATCAGTTACAGCAGCAGTGCTACTCAGTGTGGTCCTTAGCTGGCAACATCAGCTTCATAGCAGAGCTTGAAGCCCCATCCTAGACCTATAGAATCAGAATCTCTGCGTACAGGGCCCAGAAATCTGGGTTTTAATGAGCCCTCCAGGCGATTGAGAAGCTGGTTGAAATTTGAGAAGCCCTGTTTTGGAGCAGGAGAGGGCAGTGGTGAAGCGCCTGGATTTGAAGTTGAGGTGGGGTGGGTTCAAATTGAATTTCTGCCATTTAAAGTATTTGATCCTGGGCAGATTTCTTGACCTGCTGTGTTATGTATAAAGTGAGATCATAATCCCTACCTCATAGGATTTCTGTGAATTTCAGACAAAGACAGTACACCTGAAGGGCTCGCCACAGTGCTCAGCAAGAGGTTCTTCACGTTAGGCTTGAGTTTCCTGAGGGTCCGTATTTGGGCTTGAGGGTTTCCAATCTCTGATGGAACCCTATGTGGACAAAATGGACCAAATTTAGCTGATCCTGGGGATTTGGAGTCCCCAAAGATATGAGAATTTCAGTCTTCATTCACTGTTGGACTTGTGAATGTCAAGGGCAGGTGAATGAGGAAGCCCAGGGCAGCCATCTTCTGCATGTACAGAGATGGAGATATGGCAGGAGTGCTGGAAAAGAAAAAAATGAAGCTGAGGTGCAGAAATAAGGGGAAATGAGAGACCATCTGATCTCAGAAAGACAGTAGATGTTGGATTTCTCAGCCCAGTCTCTTCAGAGGTCAGACTGTAATTAACACCACTGTGTTCCATTAAATGCTCCTGGACCCTTGTACTATAACCCCCTTCATGTTTCATCTGATTTGGGGGGAGGGCATATGTTACTTGTAACACACAAAGTACAATTTCAACCTTGTCCCAACAAAAGCCCCCTGCTACCACTACCTGAACCAGCACCTGCCAGCGGGAAGGTCTTACCTGGTGCCTTGCTCCTGATGCATCAGCATCTTGAAAATAGAGCATCTCCGGCCAGCTGCACGAATAATCACGGCAGCGGGAATATTTACATGTTCAACATAACTGCCTGGAAGAATAAAGATGGAGATAAGGTTGCCTGTGGTTCATAGAGAAATAGGCCATAATTTTCTCTTATAATAATGAGAGATATTTATCCCCTGGAGTCTAATAATATCAAAGTGGCAGACAAGTCTGCTCATTAGGCGATTTTTTTAATTCAGCAAATTTATTTCTAGCTTTCATGACATGTCTGGTAATGTAGGGACTCTGCTTATTCACAGTCCTCAAGGAAAGAGGCTGACAGAGGCTTTGACACCTTGACCCGGCACCATTGGGAACATGTGACAGGGTAAAAAGGGGATGGATGAGACACACAAACTGTTAACTACCTCAGCTCAGAAGTAACACAAGTCACATCTGCTCACAGATCATTGGCTAGATCTAGAATCTAGCCCCATTCTAACTGCAAATGTTACCAAGTCCAAGCTCGTACTGCTCGCCACACAACAGGCCAATAAACTGCTGGGGCATATATATGTCCATGCCACATATACGCCCCAGCACACTACCAAACGTAAAATAGATAGCTAGTGGGAAGCAGCCGCATAGCACAGGGAGATCAGCTCGGTGCTTTGTGACCGCCTGGAGGGGTGGGATAGGGAGGGAGATGCAAGAGGGAAGAGATATGGGAACGTATGTATACGTATAACTGATTCACTTTGTTATAAAGCAGAAACTAACACGCCATTGTAAAGCAATTATACTCCAATAAAGATGTTAAAAAAAAAAAAGAAAAACACCTGCTGGGGCAAGGAATAGCAACTTTATTTGGAAAGCCAGCAGATGGAGAAGATGGTGGACTGGCACCCCCAAAGAACCATCTTCCCTGAGTTAGAATTCAGGCTCCTTTTCTTCTAAAAGCGTAGAGTGTAAAGTCCCTGGCCAGACTCGGGAGAGGATGTGTTAATTTCTTTCTTCCTGCAGCCATTCACAGGTGGGCCTGGTCAGGATGTTTCCCGTGAGCTAAACAAAGGTATCTTAGCTCAACGCTCATTACCTGGGAGGCAGGGCTCCCAGAGATGGGCCATTATGTATAATTTAAGCTTATAGGCAACATCCCTTTAGTGATTAACTTATAGTACTTATTTATCTTATATCTGGAAGTTTGTACCTTTTGATTGCATTAGGGTATTTTTGATGACTTTTTTTGCTAGTACCAGGGTGGGATGTGGGGGAATTCTTTTCTTAAAAGTTGCAGATTATTTAGATATGTAACAAATACTCGCAACAAATCTGTCTCCTATATCTGATTTGCCTCTTCCCTAACCTGATTGACAGCTGACAAAACAGAACTTGGGCTCCTACCTGGGCTTGCTTAGGCACAAGTGAAGTTGGGTTTTAGCCAACTTCACAGGGTGGGTATTGATTACACCTACAGACGATGCATTGAATGGAAAATGGAAAGAAGCTTCTCTCCCAAGCCCACCATATGTGGGCTCCTTGAGAACAAGAATCCAGACTATATTTAGAGTCCAGCAGAGCACCTGGATTATTCAAGGAGACTCTCCAGGGAGCTGGTGACATATGAAGTGCTTAATTTTCTCTTTGCCTTGCAGGGGGTAGGAATAAAATTAACAAAATATGACTATTAAACTCTCTGGGCCCCACCAAGGAAATTAAATTAGACATAAAAAAGGGAATGAAATGTGTAATATTTGCAAGATCCTTCTAAAAACTTTTTTTTTCAGAAATTATGCTTACTTGCTGTTGAATGTTTCCATTAAGAGAAGTTATACGAGTGGCATTTAGCCAATGCCATTATTGCCTAAAATTTCTGCTCTTGATAAAGTAATAAAAAAGGGGGTCAGGGGCTTCCCTGGTGGCGCAGTGGTTGAGAGTCCGCCTGCCGATGCAGGGGACACGGGTTCGTGCCCCGGTCCGGGAAGATCCCACATGCCGCGGAGCGGCTGGGCCCGTGAGCCATGGCCGCTGAGCCTGCGCATCCGGAGCCTGTGCTCCGCAACGGGAGAGAGGCCACAACAGTGAGAGACCCGCCCGCGTATCGGAAAAAAAAAAAAAGCCGGGGGTGGCGGGGGGGAATCAGAGGTGGGTGGCCTGCTAACCAGATATCCTAATCCACCAGATTGTCCAAGTGACTTACAACTTGGGAAAGAGTAGTGAAAAGAAGAGGCGTCCAGGATGGCTCAGGCATTCAAAAGAATCACACCTTCATCACAGGGCAGATGACAGTGGCCATAATAGCTCAATGATGATTTTCATACAAAAGACAACTTAGAGACAGGATAAAGATGCAATTAAACTACTTTTTTAGAATGCTTGATTAATGTCTGTCTTGTCTACTTCTACATGTCCTGTAATTGTGTTTGAAAGAATCAAATTAAGGCTCATCCATGGAGTGAAGTTTCGTTTTGTTAAGTTTTAAAACATTTGTTCATTTCCACATTCACTTGTTCTACTAATTCTTTACAAAGTATCTACTTCAACACCCTCATTACACAGGTTAAAAGAAACCTGAGGTCAAGGAAGGTAAAGAAGCCTCGTCCAAACCAGCAAATGTCAGAGACATAACCCTAACCCAATCTTCCTTATTCTCGGGCAATGGTGTTTTTCCCTTACATCATAGTTTTGCTTCAGGCTGACCCTTGCTCTGTCCAAGATATGCTTAATACAGCTTTAAAAAATCCTGCAGATAAGGCTTTTCAAGTGACTGAAATGCTCATTGAGAGGTAAGATATTATACACTGGGCGCCTTCTTCACCATGTCTGAGTCATTCTCTAGATGTAGGTTAAGCCCCGGAATAGCAAGTTTCCTTTTACTTCCGAAACAGAAACAGGGCCATGTCCCAGGAAGAAAAGCTGGAGGCGGGCCCAAGGGCCTTGATCATCAACCATCAAACCGAAACTACACTAAAGAAACCATTTTATGCCAAGAAGGTGCCTGTTGTTAAACTTTCTAGAAAGTTAAGAATTATATATTTTTAAATTGTTTTGCCTCAGGAAAAGGGTTTGTCTTATATTAAACATGTAGTTTACACTTGTTTCATGAATATTATTTTTCATTCTGTTTTCTCAGAATCCTTTGGGGACTTTCACCTGACTCTGACCTTAGGTGATTCTAGTGGGAGGTCAGTCATGGGGTGCAGAGTCCCTGACTACAACTTAGGTGAAGGTCCCAAGAACTGATGACAAATCAAGCCTCTTCCTCCAGGAATTTGAATCGTAGACAATTATATACATGAGGTGGCTGAGGCTGAACGACCAGATGGAAAAATCTTGGAGAGACTATTAATGAGGTCCTGCCACCAAGACCACTGAAGATGCTTGTTCCCTTCTCTCCCAATGCCTAGGTCTTCAGCTCTTCCTTCAATTCATTAGTTGTCCAGTAACCATCTTATTTGTCTGTCTATTTATGTGTCTATTGCTTAATCTACACGGGATTGCTGTTGCTTGCCATCAAGTAACACCAGCCTTGCTCAACTACTGAATACAGGTGTGATCCTGAGCAATTTCCTTCCCCTCTCTGGGCCTCAATATTCTTATCTATATAATGGGCATGATAAATTGGATTGGATGGTCTCTATACATGAGCAAATAAGGGAGTATGCATAAGATGATGAGCAAATTTTAAAAAGAAGAATGCCTGTTTTAGGCGTTGTGCTAAGCCCAGAGGACTACAATGATAAATAAGACACAGATGAGTGTTAAGACTCCACTCTATCATTCTGGGCATCTAACTTTTTAGGTAACTGGCATAGAAGAGCCAGTATTTCCAAATTTTCCTGATTGAAATAAGGAATTTTATTGTACAGAAATGATGAGGAACCACAAAAGGGCTCACAGAGTGAAATACCTTGAGTATAGATATTTGCTGCAAGCAGTCTCTTGGTCCCTATTAGCCTTCCTGGCACCCCTGACGGAAGGATGGGCACACTGTTGCTGACTTGACGCCTCTGGAAACTGTGACTCTTACCGCAGAGCAGCTCCCACTGTGCATCTCAAAGCTTTGAACCTTCACTGATGAATGCTTGGCTCAGCCAGGGCAGCTATCAGTGGGTTGGCCCTATTTAATCCTCACATTGATGTTCATGATATCAGGCAGGTTTTGAAGCTCTTACACACAGCTATGTACTCAATCTGAATTTAAGAGAAAAACAGGAAATGCTACTTCATCACTTGCCTCCAAATTGGTCTTTTTTACTTCTCTTTAGCAAACCCCAAGTGACAGCCACTATGGGTGTATGGGTGAAAGTAGCAAGATGGCTGGAGCCTCCTTTGAAGCTGTGGCTTATGGCCCACAATCACCCCACCCCACATCTGAACCTTCACCCATCTTCAGACTCAAGAGGGAGAATCTATAAGCATAAGCTTTCTTTTCTGAATTAATCAGATGAGTCAAGATGTATGAAACACCATATTTTATATATCTCCTTTAAACTCACAAGAACCCAGTGAGGTAAGCATTACCCTGGTTTTCCAGTTGGGGAGTCTGAGACTTAGTATCAACCAAGAGGAAAGCCAAGATTTGAATCCAAGTTGTCTGACTTCAACCTCTTGGCTTATCTTTTTTTTTTTTTTTTAGATGTTGGGGGTAGGAGTTTATTAATTTATTTATTTATTTTTGCTGTGTTGGGTCCTCGTTTCTGTGCGAGGGCTATCTCTAGCTGTGGCAAGCGGGGGCCACTTTTTATCGCGGTGTGCGGGCCTCTTACTATCGCAGCCTCTCTTGTTGCGGAGCACAGGCTCCAGACGCGCAGGCTCAGTAGTTGTGGCTCACGGGCCTAGTTGCTCCGCGGCATGTGGGATCCTCCCAGCCCAGGGCTCGAACCCGTGTCCCCTGCATTAGCAGGCAGATTCTCAACCACTGCGCCACCAGGGAAGCCCTCTTGGCTTATCTTAACCACTCTATTTTTCTGCCTTTTGCCTCTTCCTTTGGTAATGGGAAGCAAGGGAGGGAAATTGATAAGTAACCAGAGACAAGATTAATAACTATACTCTTATGCTCTATGTGGCATGATTATGTAAGATTCATTACTAATAAACACTGGAAGCATTCCTACCTGAGCTTAAGCATAAATGTTAGACTTTGGAGCTGAGATCTTGGTGAGGCCATCCCAAGAAATAAAAGGCACTTGATTTTGTCTCCCATTCCTGCACCTTTAGGCATTCAGCTTTCAATTATCCACAGTAACATTTTGAATTCCAGACAGTTTCACCCCAACACTCATGGAACTTTGGAGATGAGTTTCTCTTGTCCTCCTTTCCCTCTAGGTACAAATTCTATTTAATATTGAATTGTGAAAAAAGGCTAATAGAAAAGCAAACAATACACTCCTGCTAAATCCTACCATGCATTAAAAGTTGAACAAAAAGATTGTGAGCAACTGATTCTCTGCTAGTCAATCATATTGGCAGAAAAAATAATCATTCAGACCTCCAGGTTAGAATAACATGAGTACACAAGTACAACTGGAAAAAGTCCTTCAAAGTTATTAGCATACTTGCTATTGGGTTTTCTTGAGGCCTTCTATCATGGATCTAATTTTCATATATTACAATTATTACCACTTAGTAAGCACCAACTGTGTGCCAAACAGTGTGCAGAACTGCATATGAATACCACTATGTTTAAGTGAATAACAAGAGGTAGATAGATAACAAATGCTTCTGTTACCCTTGGGAAATTGAGGCATAGACATTTGCCCCAATAAATGGCAGAGTCAAGACTCAAAGCCAGGAAAGTCTAATTTCAAAGCCTATATTCCTAAGCCCTGTGCTAGATGACTTCCACTCTTCCAAGAAAGGAAGTGTTGCTAGGTTTAGAAATCATTCTACCGATGGGTTCAATGTCATGCACTTTACAAATATTCCACCTCCCTCACTCCTACTTATCAGGCAATAGAGGAAACGTATAAAAATATCCAGTCACATTTGTCAAACATGATCTGTTTTTCATGACTGCAGTAAAGACTCAGTAGATTTCCACTGATATCAGCTGGAGAAATAATCAATTCCACTGCAAACTCACCTTGCACTTAATGTCATTCGTTTGCCCTTGTAGATGATTTAATAGACTTTCTGGGGACCTAAGTGTTCATACTATAAAAGGCCAATATTGAGAGATGTAAGAATGTGCTAGGAAAAAAAAAAAAGAGATTATACTTTCAAAAAGTCTCAGCTTCCTAGCACATTCTTTATGCCTATGTGAACTGGGTGACAATTAATAGGGCATAGTATTAGGGACTTCAGTTGGACCCAGGATACTGAGGGGCATGAGCTCTCAGGGACAGTGCAAAGGACAGTGCTTCATGAAAAGGCTGATATCTCAGTCCAGCCTCTTTCACTTCTTCGGGATACAAAGTGTTTTCTCCCTTTCTTCCCTCTGCATCAATGTCACAACAGATCCAAAACAGCAAGACCCATAGCGAAGAACCAGCAGGGACACTGTCTCCACTGATGACCTGACTACTTGATATTTGGTCCATTACCTCCTTTCCACAGAATGTAGCTTAGATTTTCCTTCTATGCATTTGATAAAAGCAAAAGTAACCATCTCAACATCTGTCATATCAGGAAGACATTTTCTTTTTTTACTCAAAATAGTATCTATTACAGAAAATGACAAGAGCAACAAAAATAAAGCAGCAAAAAAAAAAAAACATGCTTCAGCCGTGCTGAGTCCCAGCTTGGGATCGTCTTCAGTGAATATTAGTATGCCATCTTCCATCACCTATATTTTTCTGCCATTGGCTGCTGTGTTGGTAATTGAGTCTATTATTCAACTATTAAAAAATTGCCCAAGAGGGGAGTTTGAGACAGGTTCTGATGATACAAGTAGATAATGCTTGCCTTGTCTCCAACAGTTTATTCAGATGTCCACTGTCTTCAGAATTGAAAAGCTATCATTAAAATGACCCTAAAGGGACTTCTTGGATTAGCTACGTAGAGCTGAGGGTGCAAGGAAATTGAATGAACTAAAATTCTAGAAAGTGATAAGACCTTCCTAAGAGAGAAGAGAACAAATAGTTATTTTATCCTTGGTAGAATTGTGGTGGATGAGAGGAATCTGTGAAAACATGGATTAAGATAAACCAGCCAAACATTTCACAAACTTTTAATGGCTGCATGCGAGCTGGCAGGAGAAATGAGAGTCCTAAGAAGCCTCAACCATGGAGAAATTCTGCACCCATTCATCAACTCTTTCCCATAGGCTTTCACTAATGCTTGAGGGTGTGATGCTGAAGACTGAAAATGGTGAGGGAGAGGTGACAGAAATTCTTTCAAGGGATCCCAGACTTTGAACAAGCTGTACTTCAGTGGTCTTCCAAAGGCCGAGGATGGGGCAGGAGGCCAAGAGAAATCCCCCAAGTACCCAGCACTGAGAGCAAAGAGAACTTCTCTGAGATCAAAATGCTGAGAGAGGCCGTAAAACGGAGAGGTCCAAGAAGTCTTTTACGGGACTCTGATCTCAAGCCCTTCTGAAGGGAAAACCCTTCAGGTGAACTGGATCTAACTAAAGTTAAGTCAAAGCTAAATATAGATTAGATTGACTCAGCTCCTAAAATGATTAGCCCCACAGAATAAGGAACATACCATTTTCAGGAGACAAATTATATTTACTTACATTTCTGCTGGTCTTTGGACACAGTATGTAGGACACAAGAAAAAAATGTGAGACCTTTTGAAGAAGCAAGAGCATGTGACCTGTGGTCAAATAAGAAATAATCAATAGACAAAAGACTCAGAGATGACCCATATGTTAGTAATATAAGACAGGGAATTTAAAATAATGATGAAAATGGATTAAAGATCTAGAAGGAATGGTGGACAATGTGTGTGAACAGATGGGGAATTTTAGCAGAAACTATAAAAAGAACCAAATTAAAATGCTAGAAATTAAAAAAAAAAAGTCAGAAGTAGAAAATTCATTTGGCTTTAACAGAAGACTAAATACAATAAATGCAGGGATCAGCAAGCTTGAAGATAGGTCAAGAAAAGTTACCCACACTGACCCAAAGAGAAAAAGAATGCGAAACATAAAACAAAGGATCAGCAATCTGTGGATCACTATCAAAACCATCTACCATATATGTAACTGGAGTCCCAGAAAAAGGAGAGAGAGAGAGAGAATAGGACAAAAAATACCTGAAGATTGATGAAAATCAACCCACAAATCTAGTCACCAGGATAAATCAGAAGGTACCCATTACTAGGCACAGAGAGGTCAAACTGCTAAAAATAAAGAAAAAAATTTTAAAGAAGCTAAAGCGAGAAAAAGAAATACTACATATTGAGGAACAATAATACAAATTATAGGTGACTTCTTACCAGAAAGAATAGAGGCAGAAGACAGCAAAACAACATCTTTAAAGTACTGAAAGAACAAACAGTCAAACTAGACTATGTTTAATGAAAATATTCTTCAAAAATGAATGTAAAATAGAGACACTTTCATACATCTAAAAGTTGAGAATTCATTTTCAGCATGTCTGTATATTAAGAATGCTAAAAGAAATTCTTCCAGCTGAAAAGAAACATTAGATGAAAAGCCTGAATCTTTGGGAATGGAGAGCATCAGAAAGAATAAATATGTAGGTAAATGTAAAGACCTTTTTATGACCTATTTGTATATCTACAATAATACCTTTCTTTAAAAATGTTTGGCTGTTTAAAAGAAGAAAGAATAAGAATAGTCTGTGGGGCTTACAGAATGTGCAGAAGTAAAATATGAAAACAAGAAGACAAAAGATGAGAGATGGCAATGGAAGGGTACTGTTGTAATACACCACATCATGAAATAGTTCCATAGTATTTGAAGGTTGATAGCACTAAGTTAAAAGTGAACATTCTGGCCTCTGGAGCTATCACTGAAAAAATACGTAAAGATATAAAACTAAAGAAATTTAAGAAGAGAGAAAATTCTAAAACCATTTCTATTCATCCAAAGACAAAAAGGAGAAACACACACACAAACAGATGGGTCAAATAGAAAACAAATATCAAGATGGTAGGCTTAAGCCCAACTATATCAATAATTACATAAAATGTAAACAGTTTATATTCTTCAATTAAAAGTGAGAGGTTATCAGACTGGATTTTGAAATGATGTTTGGAAGAAACACCACTTTAAGTATGATGACACAGACAGGCTGAAAATAGGAGGGTGGAAAAGATAGACTATGCAAACACTTAGCATAAGAAAGCTGTAAGCACTACATTAATGTCAGACAAGGTAGACGTCAAGAAAAAGAGTATTACCAGACATAAGAGGGCAAATTACCTAATTAAAAAGCATCAACTCATCAAAAAGTCATAACCCGTTAAATTTATATGCATCCAATTCCAAGCTTTAAAATATGTAAAGCAAAATCTGACAGAACTAAGGAAAGAAATAGACAATTTCTGTCTCATGAATTAATAGAACACAAAGACCAAAAAACGGCCCAGCAAGCATAGAGAAAAGTTGAACAATTCTTTCAACCAACTTTATCTAATAAACATTTGTAAAACACTATAACTGCAGAATATATATGATTTTCAAATGCACATGGCACGTTCATTGTAAAATATACTGAGACTTGTTTTATGACCCAGTCCTAAGACTGAAATTCTCTTTACTGCAACAATATTGTTAGAAGTTATTAACAGTAAGATGTCCAGAAAACTCAGACGTCTGGAAATTAAACAACACCCTTATAAATAATCCATGGATCAAAATGGAAATCTCAAGGGAAATTAAAACATATTTTGAAGAGAAGTAAAATGAAAACACAGTAAATCAAAATTTGTGGGATGCAGCAAAAGTAGTGCTTATAGTGGAATATATAGGTTTCCAGTGCCTATATTAGTAAACAAGAAAGCTCTAAAATCAACTGAGTAAGCTTCCATCTTCAGAAGCTAGTAAGAAGGACAGATTAAACCCAAATATAAGTAGAAGGCTCAACTAATCCCATTCCGTCACCTTTCAGATGCCCAAAGTTAAGTAATTCGCATGAGGTCACACAACTAATCAAGAATGAAAGCAAAACTTATAAAAGCCCATTTCTTACAGATGATGTGCCTCCTCTCATACCTCAGCCTTCTGTTCTTCCATTTTACCTCCTGTGATTTAAAATTCTTCCTTTAAAGGATCCTGTTTCTTCCTGTAATGGGCAGCAGAACCCATCCAACCATCGTTGGGAAGTGAGGAAACTGAGCTTTCTTGTAGCAGTTTGAGGTTGTGACCAAACTCACAGATGCATTTCTGCTGAGGAGATGCCACCCTACTAAGTTCTGAAATGGAAGTCTTGCTGCAGGCCTTAGACCAGAGGCCAGAAAGGAAAAACTTCATTTTCTTTATGTGTCCTCATTTCAGTCATGATAAGGCTACTAGTGACCTAGAATGGAAAGCATGGACTTTTACTACCTCCCTTTCAGCTTCAAAACCCAGCACAGCATCCTAAGCTGTAACTGGGAAATCCATGGACCCAGCACTCGTTCACTCTTCTGAGGGCAGCCCCCCAATTTTTCCTCTGAATAATCCCCCTGATCCACTTGGAGTCCACCTTATTTATTTATTTAGCCGCACTGCTGGGCATGCAGGATCCTAGTTCCCCCACCAGGGATAGAACCCGTGCCCCTTGCAGTGGAAGCAGAGTCTTAACCACTGGACCTCCAGGGAAGTCCGAGTCCACCCTGTTTATGTGGTATTAGTTTTAACTTATCTCTAGCGAGTTACTGAATCGTACCTACTTGAGCATTCATCGCCTCCACGCTCAACCCAACAACTGAGATTGGATCAGGAATGGGCACATAACCCAATATGAGCCTTTAAGACACAGTCTGACTTCCTTTTGCTAGGGTTTATGTCTTGTTGAAGGATAGAGGCATAGTTTGTCTTTTTTGCTAAAGTTAGAAACGTTAAAATGTAAGCTTTCAGCTTGCATGGGCTATATGCGGAAGGATTTTACGTGAGAGTGACTCTAACACAGAGGAGAGCTGAGCCCAGAGCAAAAGAGAGAAAGATGCTGGCACTCCATAACACTGCTAGTACTCTGAATCGAGCATAAGTATTTCCTTTTATTTTTAAACTGGTTTTTCGTGTTGGATTTTTAAAAATCATATTCAACTAAAAGAGGCCCAATGGATGAAGAGCCCAATAAAGGACAACGTCTTAGAGACATATAAACTTCTAGATAGTACCCAAACTCTAGAGAGGCATGGAACCAGCTCTGTTCCAAGGAGAGTGAGTACCCTGCCCAAAGCCCAGGCAGTGGGCCTGGGTTAGGCGCTGGATGTAAAGGCAGCCAGTGAGCTGACTAACTGCATTCTTGCTCTCACCAATTTTAATTAGAAAACTCAGAAAAAAAAACAAAAAAATGAGATGGTGGGTATTCTGGGCTGAATGTTTGTGTCCCCTCAGAATATGTAAAATTTAACCCTACCCCTCAATGTGATGGTATTAGAAGATGGGGCCTTTGGGAGGTAATTAGGATTAGATGAGGTCGTGAGGGCAGAGCCCTCTTGTATGGAATTAGAGCCCTTGTAAGAATCACAAGACAGCTGCTTCACTGCTTTCTATCCACTATGTGAGGATACAACTAGAAGTTAGCCATTAGCTGTCTTCAACCTGGAAGAGGATTCTCACCAGAACTCAACTATGCTGGCTCTGAGCTCAGACTTCCAGCCTCCTGAACTGTGAGAAATCAATGTTTATAAGCTCTTCAGTCTATGGTTTTGTTTTTGTTTTCTGTAACAGCCCAAACTGACTAATATTGTTGGCAATAGGAAGTAAAGCTTAAAGTATTAAATAGTTTTTTTTTCAAAGATGAAGATATAAGGTAGATTTAGTCCCTCTGAGGTAGAATTAGGATGCAAGAATCATGGTAACTCCAAGTTATGAAAGCAGCAGGATCCATAAGGAAGTGGAAGTCATGAAGTATAGAAAACAAATTGAGAGAAGAGGGAAGGAATAGGCAAGTCAAGAGTGCAAGATAAACAGAAAATTAGCAAAAATAACAGAAGACCATGTGGTCCTTGAGAGAGAAAGATGGAGAGAGAAATAAGATCTGAGATAATACTAAGTGTATTTCAAATTCCATTTCTCACCAGACCTAGCTTGTCTCCAACAGTCCTTGGTTTTTGGATTCTACTAGACATAAAGACTCTGTTTTCATGTGGTCCTATATTCTCAGCTCAGTTCCTGTGCCTACTAACTTGGCGATCTTGAGCTAGTAATTTAAAATTCACTGTGACGCCTTTTCCTTGCCTGTAAAGTGGTATAATGATGGTACAAGCTTCACTAGATTGTTGTAAAGATAAGCTAATCCATGTAAGGGTATTAGCATAGTAACTGGCACACAGTAAGTAATCAATGGAGCTTTTTTCACTTGTATTATTGTTTTTTTATTATTCATTCAAATATGTGTTGAGACTCTAATTTTGATAGTCCTCTACACACTGGGGATACAGTGATGAATGAAAACAAGACCCCTGTCCCACAGAAAATAAAACAAAGCAAAGCATATAAGCCATGAGGGTTACATGTTATCTTTCCTGTTTCATTTATTATCCTCCCAAAACATCCTTATGGTAGTTCACAACTCACCTCATTTGAATTGTCTTCTTTAAGACTCTATTCCTTTATCCAAAAATGTGTAACCAAAACCAGCAGCCTGGTAGAATGGAGATGTTAGGAATCTAGGGACATGCCTCTGGATCTAAAATGTCTCCTTTTGAAATTTTCTCAAATTCTCCATACCCTAATTTGTTTACATGGGAAATAACCAAAGTACATGAAAAATAAGTCATGGGGATTTTTTTGACCTCACTGGAAGAAAGATACTAGTTAGACTCAAGAAATTATAGTTATTTATCCATGTTACTATCAGTATTATTTCTACCATTCATGATTTAAAACTCCAAAGCATACACATTTAAGAAAATTTGTGGAGTATTTGTGACAGGAGCTCAGAGTCCAAAAATATTATTTTTCTTAATAATCTTGATTAAGAAGTCAGACATTCAAGGGTTGACAACATCAAAAAAACAACAACAACAAAAAAAAAACCCAGCTCTAGTGAGGTATATAGACAGAGAAATCTGATCCTTCTTGTACTTGAAAATTGTTATTCTCCTGTCCTTATTTTTGATGAGCTGATCAAAATCTGAAACTGTGTTTCTGCCAGAAATCAATCATTGAAAAATGGTGACTCAGATCTCATGAGCCAAAGAGAATTGTGCCTATTGTGACCTTTAGTTTTATATTCCATTTCATTAACTTATGTCTGAAAAGAATGAGAAATCAACAGCAAGTCTAGACTGAGTTCCAGAGTCAGCCATAATTGTGGAAAATAATGTGCCTGACAGCTCTTGTTTTATAACCATGCATCACTGAAGCCCAGTAAATGGGCATGTCAGACACCAAGTTCACTAGACAGAGGACAGTTCCTGAGACTCCATGGGAGCAGACAATACCCTATACTCAGTAGATTTCCCAGTGGAGACGAGCATCAGCCTGGGGACCAGGAGAATTCAGTGTGATTCTTGGCTGCCATTGGCTCTTCTTGCTTATGGACGTGTCACATTACCTGCTAAGTCCCTATTCCTCCTTTGTAGGTTGAGTTATAATACCTACTAGTTGTGAGGTTCAGCATCAAAATGAGACAGTAAACATGTCTGGAAAACACTAATTCTGTAGCGAGTATATGTTGAATGAAATATGATACAAATGGGTTGGAAAACACTGTAAAAAGGGAATATATTTGAGCCAGCTGAGTAATTTCCATGAGCGACTTCAAAAATAGTGCTAAAATAATCTATTATCTATTACAGCCATGATATTAATTTCTTGTTGGGCTTTATACAAATTCCCTAAAAACTATGTCTCAATTTCCCATATGAGCAATAGATGAAAATGACAGACAGCAATCACATATACATACACACACATATGCGCACACACATATAAAATATACCCACATGAGTGCTAAATTTCTTTTAAAATTCCTATATTCAGTCATTCACTCAACCATTCAGCAGATACTTTTTAAATTTCTACTGCCTGCCCAGCACTGTGCTAGCCACAATAGACAAAGCAAACAACAAGACCCAAAGTTTGCCCCTCGTGGAGTTTACACTGTAGTATATTTGAACAAATGAATTGAGCACCATGTGATGGCTGGTGACAGGGGAAGTACGTGGGTTGTGTGCGATTGCATCGGGAGCCCTTGCCCTACTACATATTTTACTAAGAAAATCCCTCGAACCCAAACATTTCTGTGCTCTGGCTTTTCTAGGTAAGAGTTAATACCATCATCAAAGACTAGCAGTCTCCTTGAGCTCAGCTGTCTGCTGTGACATCTCTCACTGCAGATGACACTGGCTGTCAGAAACAATTGCATCTTTAAGAAAGGATGAAGAAAATTCCCCCTCTGGCTCTTAAGCGAGTGTGCCAGGTGTCAGTGGTATGTAGGAGGGGACTTTTCAAATCAGCAGCTACAGCAGAACTCAGAACAGCCTAGAAAGCAGCAGACCCATCCATCAGGTGGCTGGCAAGCCTCCCTGCTGGAATGATGTATATTCTGTGCCAGTGAGGGAACGGGCCCTATTTATATCCAGTAGTGCACAGATCTTTCTTACAGGTTTAGGTACAGAATTTTATTCTTTTGCCTGCCCACAATTCACCAACCCCCATCTTTAGTAAAATACTCAAACTGTCTCGAGGAAATCACTCTCCTCTCTACTGACATGACATGATTTGTGGGAGAGCTGGGCAGAGGCCTGTCTCTTGAAGCACCCTATCCTCTTCACCAGAGTGAATGGCTGGAGAAATGGGGACATTACCTAGGCCAAGCCAACATCTTCAATCAAAACTAACCCAGTACTTTGCTTTGGGGAAGAAAAAAAGGAAGTAAGGCATTGCAGTTCTGAAGTTGAAACTGAATGTAAGACTGGACTGACTTGTAGCCATCTTGTCATCCCATTAGGAAAGTGCATTTTTAGTTTTTTAAGGAACCCCATACTGTTCTCCATAATGGTTCTATCAATTTACATTCCCACCAGCAGTGTAAGAGGGTTCCCTTTTCTCCACACCCTCTCCAGCCTTTATTGGAATAGAGCTACCATATGATGCAGTAATCCCACTCCTGGGCATATATCTAGAGAAAACCACAATTGGAAAAGACACCTGCACCCCAGTGTTTATCGCAGCACTAGTTACAATAGTCAAGACATGGAAACTTAAGTGTCCATTGACAGAGGAATGGATAAAGAAGATGTGGTTCATATATACAATAGAATATTACTCAGCCATAAAAAAGAATAAAATAATGCCATTTGCAGCAACAGGGATGGACCTAGAGATTATCATTCTAAGTGAGGTAAGGCAGAGAAAGGCAAATATCATTTGGCATCACTTATAGGTGGAATCTAAAAAAAACAAATGATACAAATGAACTTATTTATAAAACAGAAACAGACTCACAGACTTCGAAAACAAACTTATGATTACCAAAGGGGAAATGTGGGGAGGAGGGGAGTGGGATAAGTTAGGAGTTTGGTATTAACATATACACACTACTATATATAAAATAGATAATCAACGAGGACCTACTGTATAGCACAGGGAACTCTACTCAATATTCCTATATGGAAAAGAATCTGAAAAAAGAATGGATATATGTATATAACTGAATCATTTTGCTGTACACCTGAAACTAACATGACATTGTAAATCAACTATAATATCAAATAAAAATTTTAAAAGAAGAATGGAGCCAACAGGGAACAAAGCGTAGCCAAAAGAAACAGAGAGAGAACCTGGATCCCCATTAAATAATTTTCAGCTTGGAGCCCACTGTGCCTAAAACAGAACTCTTTTTTTTTTTTTTAAGAATTTGAATTGAATTTTTTGTTGTTTGCATTTGAGAAAATTATGGTGGGTCTGGATGGTACATGTCTAATCACTACTAGGGCAAATGCTCTGGGTTACAGGTTGGTTTGAATTGTTTTATCCACCTTCTTTCTACACAAACCAACTATGAGATAGCTGAATTTGTACCCAGAGTTGTATGATTCCACAGCCCAGGTACATAACTGTTCTGTTAGACTTGCCTTCCTGTCAATTAACATAGTCAGTCATCCTACCCAAGGACATTTGAATTTTAAAAAGTGACACTTGGTTAAGAATTACATATCCCAAAGGGATGCATCTTTTTAACAATATTTGTAAGATGATTGAAATGTCTTCCCTTCCTCTCTCCTTATTGTTTATTGCTAAATCAAAATATATCTGAAAAATCTTAAGAAAAGAAACATTATAAAATGGTTTTCCAAATCATACTACAGTCAGAACTTCCATTTATCCCCCTTCTAGCCAAAGATTTACCAAATGGCTGGATTTCAGGCATACAGTTTGGGAATCATATTAGTAAATGATCCTTAGCTTCTAGTTTAATGTGGATAAATCTTATGAAGACAGGTAGTGCTGAAATATCAGGGGCTTGTAGAAACCCCTGACTGTACGCAGGCCAGGCTGGAGCCCTCCATCACTATGACAGAGTCGAGAAATCATTCAGAGCCTTCTGATTGCCCATAGTGGGTATAGATAGAAAGCCAAATTGTTGAAACGCATAGGCTCTGAAGTTAGACAGCCCTCAGGTTAAATTCTAGCTCAGAAAACTAATACTTAACCCTTCTAAGCCTTGATGTCCTCTTCAGCAAAAGGGGTATAATCATAGGGCCTATCACGTAGGGCTGTTGGGAAGATTAAATAAGATAATATAGGTAAAGAACTTGAGAACAGAAGAAAGGCTTAATCAACTTTAGCCGTCATTAAAATATACAAATTATGCTTAAAGCCTTGAAGGAGTCCTCATTCATCAGAGTGCTATATTTCACTGCATTTGAGCCTTGAGAAGAGACAGGAAGGCTTTAAGAACTGACTTCCATGGCCCACTGGGTGTGAAACTAGAACCTTTTTCTCCATACTCGGAGTTCACTGTCTTTTTCTGCACTGGAGTAGGTCACCAGCAGGGGTTCCTTTACAGCCAGGGAACGGCCAGACTCCTCCGGTGTTTGGAGGCTCTTAGTGTACGAAATACCAACATGTGATTCTAAACAATAGTGGTATGCATATGAATATATATAATTGTTTACATTAACAATTCACAGTGTACTTCAGGCAGTGTGGTCCAGTAACAGGGCACAAGCACAAGGCTGAAAGATAAGCCTTTCTTTCTATCTTGTCACTGTGCCTCCATAACTATATGGTAACCTTATCTTCACATAATTTTAAGTGACCCTCATGCTTCACTTCTCCTACCCCATGCTGGGTCCACATCACCAGAAGTGGAATTGATGTGTAAAGGAAAAATATTATAATATCACTAATCAACCATTTATTAGTTAACTATAAGAAGCTGTACGTCAGATTTTTTCCTTCCCTTGTAGAATATGTTTTGTGACATTTAAGATGTAGCACAAGATAGAAAATATAACACAAAGAAAGTTGTGTTCTTACTCCCCAGAGTAAGAAATAAAACATTACTAATATACTCGAAGGCTCCGTTCATAACATATTTTTTTCAAGTGGGTCTACTTGAATTACAGAGAAATAGAAGGCATGTTTCATTCATTCCCTCATAATTACATAATCCATTGAGAGCACATCTTAATATGAAGGCAACGAGGGTTTTGTTGTACCGCTTCGGAGGCCAGAAGGCTTCCTGGCTCCACAAATTACACCCCTCTTCTCCAGATCTCCCTCTCTTCCCTGCGACTTAAACATCCTGAGCCCCCTTCCTCCCACATTATAGAAACTGCAGCCTGAAACACTGCAGTGTGAGTATTGATCCAATGGCAATCTCTCAAGCCATCGCAGATCCTAGTGGGACCTGGCTGAAAATGGCAAATCATCCAACAATAGGACTGAACTTAGAACTTAGGTGCCATTTCAGGTCTGAGCTTCTATCTATAAATTCCCTATGTCCCCTTTGGACTTTTCATAAAGCACAGTGTGTCAGCTACTGCTACAAAAACAACTTTGGCCTGGGAGATTAACCTGAAAAAACATATTTTGAGTCTGGATTAGACATGTTCCCCACCTCTGGCTTTCAGGAATGAACATCAGTCATTAGGTGTTACAGTTGTCTGACGCCTCCTTAGTCGCACTCTAGCTTTCATCTCAGGTGAAGGATGAGAAACGGGTACAGACCTAGGGTTCAGGGTGAGTGCTTAAATGGATAGAACTCTAGTGATATTCAGGATGCCACTGGGCTCTGTGGTCTTTAGGTCTTGCTGGGTGGACCACACTTACCCACTAAAAACGCTTTACTCAGTGCTATCCGATACATCAACAGAAATGAAAACTTTGTTAATCTTTTTTTTTAAAACCACAGTTTTCAGCCTATTCAGCTGGCATTTGAAAGTGTGCAATAACATCTGTGAAATCACTTTATAAACTCAACATCTCCGTGCCAGAGCAAGGAATTCTCATTGTTATGAAAAGCAATTTTCATTGACTTCTGTGTGGTAAACCATTTTGAATCGTTCAGTGCAAATGTGCCATGACCAACAAAGAGGAGGAGGGTGGTATGACTTGTGAGCCCTGGGGAAGCCAGTCAAGCATAAATCTGTCTTCTGGGATATAAATTTCCATAAAGGCAACCGCAGATATGATTATTAAGTGAGCCTATGCCTTGCCGAAAGTCCCTAAAGGCAACATACGCTGCTAAGAGGGATGGCAAATCGCCTTCCATGATGATTTGCCTACAAATTAGATTCTTTATAATAAACAATTGGTTGTATGGAAAAGTACTTGAGATGATGGTACCTTGTTAGCATCTAGCCTCTTCAATTCCACACTTGTTTATTTAACACCTAATATGTCTCTGCCAGAGTGCTAGGCACTGCTGGGGATGCAGCTATGAAAAAGACACAATCCTCAAATTTACATAAGCTACATTCTAATACAGTTGACCCTTGAACAACACGGGTTCGAACTGCATGGGTCCACTTATATGTGGATTTTTTTCAATAAATATGTACAATAGTACTACATGATCCAATAGGCGGTTGAATCCGAGGATGCACAGCTGCCGCACGGAGGGCTGACTGTAAAGTCATACATGGAATTTTGACTGCGAGGAGGTCATCACCCCTTACCCCAGAGTTGTTCAAGGGTCAACTGTAGTTACATCCTAAACCAAGAACGCAAATGGCTATAATTCCATCAGAGATATCCTGAAAACTATTAGGGATTACAAGGATGAAGAGATTATGCAGTTGAGGGCTTCAAAAGAAAAAAAAAAATGAATGAAGTTTGTTTATGTGATATAGACCTTGAAGGCTGCAGAGGATACTGACAGGTGATGATGAAAGAGAAAGACATTACAGTCAGAGCAAACATGAGCAAGATACAGAGATCTGAGCTGTGGGATACTTTCAGGAAAAAAGCAAGTAGTCCATTTTAATTACATCACAGATATCCACTAGGAAAAAAATGGAAAATGATGTCAACATCAAGAAAACAGCAGTAGGGACTTCCCCGGCGGTCCAGTGGTTGAGACTCTGTGCTTCCATTGCAAGGGGTACAGGTTTGATTCCTGGTCGGGGAAAAAAAATCCCACATGCTGCACGGTATGGACACAAAAAAAAAGGGGGTGAATTTTTGCACAGCAGAGATTGGCATAACATTGTAAATCAACTATACTTCAACAAAAAAAAATGGTTTTAAAACAGCAGTAATTGAATAATGGTGACAGTGAGCACAATAGAAACATTTATTGAGCTGGGCATCGTTCTAAGTTCTTTCTATTTAATAATCATAGACTAGGTGAGGAAATCAGCACATTTATACACCGTGTAGATACAGTCATGTAGATACAGTCGTCCCTTGTTATCTGTGGAGGGATTGGTTCTAGGACCCCCAAGGATACCAAAGTCCATGGATGCTCAAGTGCCTTATAATAAAATGGTGTAGTATTTGCATCTAACCTACATACATCCTTTCCTATAATTAAATCATCTCTCTATTACATATAATACCCAATACAATGTAAGTACTATGTATATAGTTCCTGGGACGTGGCAAATTCAAGTTCTGCTTTTTGGAAATTTCTGTAATTAGGAAATATATACATTTGCCATTTGTGGTTGGTTGAATCTGTGGATGCAGAAACTGTGGATAGGGAGGGCTGACTGTATCTTCTTTCTTGGTGTCAGTCTGTGAGTATGAATGCAATAGACCTTGTTGGTTCACAAACTGACCCCTCTCACTGAAGCGCAAAGAGAGACTAAAGAAGGAGGTGGGCCACTCCAGATTGGTAGGTGGTAGGTTTTAACAAGCAAGGGAACTTACTTACCAGGTTTTTCCTGGGTGTCACAAAGCAAGTAGATTTTTGCACCCACCTGCCACAATCTTAAAAGTTCACGTAGAGGCCTTAGTGGGGTTCAGTCGCATAAACCATCCAGATGGTCTCAACAACACCTTACTCTCTCAAGGCCGTGTCCTTGAAAATGGCTCCCACTGTGGGACGGGTGGGCAGAGCTTTCCTTCCAAGGATGGGGAGGGTGTGAGGAGGCTGTGATTGCTCAGGCCTCAATCTAGGGTCAGTCAGTGGTTACATCCTCTAGATCATCTTCTCCAACACACCTAAAGAAACACACATACACACACACACATTTAGATCCACCAGTCTCCTTTAAACTTACTCTAAGGGAAGAGTCACATAAGTGCAGAGAGAGAGGTGTACAAGAATGTTCACTGCAGCACTGTTTACAAAATCAAAGATTTGGAATCAAAATTGCCCAACTGTAGGTAATTGAGGAAACAATTCTTGGAATATTATCTGGGCATTAAAAATGTTAAAATACATGAATTGAACTTTAAAGGTCTTTCCAAATAGATGGTAAGAGTGAAACAGAAGATCTGTTGATAATTCGTAAAACAAATGTGTTTTCTTTTTAGATATTAAACAGAAAAAAAAATTCTGAAGGATATAAACAAAATTCCTAAAACAATTAAATATGAATATTTTGTATAAGCTGGATATTTATTTTCTCCTTTATCATAATTATACAGTATTTTTATAAGTATAACATAAAGTAAGATTTAAAGTGTAAAGACAATAATAATATAAAAAATGAATTTGTGCTTTTAAGCAGATAGATCCTACTCTATATGTTTTCCTGGAATCATTGGTAGCTTATCCAAAGGATCTTAGGGCATCTGAGGATTTGGGGATCTCTATCACAGGGCGCAAAGCAGCTGTCAGACCTTTAACTTGATAGGAGGGAATCTGAGTTCATAGATCAGGTCAACTACATCCTTTCACATTCTCAAAGTTCTGTGAACTCTATGTGTAGGTGATGCAAACGTTAGATGAGAGCGGAAGTGGTCATGAATAATTTCAGTGGAATCTGAAAACCAGGAAGGATTTTGAAGGATGATAGTTGGACTGAAAGACTTTCAGATTGGGGAGACCTGGAGAACACAGCAGATAAACTTCATGGAAGGACCTGAGGATGCTCGTTGTTTTAAATGCATTATTTTTATTTAATTTTTACCACACCTGGATGAACTAAATACTATTATACTAATCTTGTAGATGAAGAAACTAAAGCTCAGAACTTGTAACTTTGCAGAGATCCCTCAACAGGAGGAAGTTGGAGCTTGCATACAACGCAAGCATGTAGAAATAATGGAGAAGTAGATTTCAGTTAAGCACAGAGAAGGGCAAGTAGGAAATGGGCCTCTACCGTATGTAGTGAACTCATACGGTAGTTTGGTGGCAATCAAGTTCAGCTTAGATTCCTTTTAGGCAATGATTCAGAGGAGGAGACTATGTATCACTGATGGTGTGACACCATTTGAACACACAGTCCCTTACAAGCTGAGAATTCTGTCATCTGACCTTCCTGTGCCAAGAATAAAATTAGGTCCCCTCCTAACATTCAGACAAAAAAGAGTTCAGAACCTCCCTTAGGGGCCTAAAATTCTAGGAATTGACAAAGGAATATTTTCCACATATTTCTCCTTTATCCTCACTACTATAATGTTCTTTTTCTTTTTATTCTTATTGTCCCTGTCCAAATTGCCTTATTCCATATCTGTTTCCTTTCCCCCCCCACCTCCATTCTGTCTCATGCTCTGTAGGAGACATCCTATGATTTCAGTTTTCCCTTTGCAGTACCCTTTTTAGACACTTTCAATCAATACACAGCAGCAAGGATGCAGGAAACAGCATACAATGGGAGAAATAATGTCATCAAATACTGTTAGAAGTGCTCAGAACTCCTTTGTTCATGGAACTCAAAGCCAAGTTCTGCTATTTTCTCCCAGCCAATGTCCCGGAAGCCATTCTTGCAATGTTAGAGCAGGAATAGTGATCAAGGCCTGCTGTGATCTTACAGTTTAAAAAAAAGACAAAGGGGTAACTGGAACCAAAAAGGAAGCAAAGTGACACATAACCTTCCCTCAGATCTTCTCTACAGAAACAAGAGTTCAGGGTGGTCCTTGCTCTGTCCACCCATTCATTCGTTTCTTCATCAATTATATAAAAGATTCCACACCAAAGGAACCAAGTAAGACTTGGAAGAACAAAGGTGACCAAAGAGGATGCAGGAGGAAAAGAGCCTCCAGCAATAAATTCAAAGGTAAATAAATGTCACAGGAAAAGCCACTGTTAGTCATAACAGACATCATAACATGATAGACAGCCATAACATGGATTCATTCAATCCCTCTGACTCTACAAGGAAAATCTTCCGAATCCCCATTTATAGATGAATTACATGAGATTGAAAGAGGCTAAAAGACAAAACAAAACACCCTTAAGGTCACACAGCCCAGAAATGGATGGGGTCTGGATTGGAATCTGTCTCCAAATTCTATGCTCTTGGCACGAGAGGTGAGGAGAAGTGAAAGAGTATGTATCTCTATGCTTTAGGGAAATTTGTTTTCACCACCCCTGTTTCCTGCCTTGAGGAAACGGAAAGGCAAGATGAGAAATAAGGGCCAGATGGAGAGCCAAAGAAACAGAGAACAGGAGCCATTCCTGGCTTCCCTTGTCCCACAGCCCTTCCATCACGTGCAGGGATTCAGGTATTAGCCCAACCGTGCTCTTGACCTCTCCCACTCACTGCATCTTGTTTCTCTTCCTTGACTATCTTTCCTAAATACTTAGGTCCTATCAAGGGAGGCAAATTTGGATTGAAACTCTGATTTTCATCAAATCCATATTTATTTATTTTAAAGATTTTTTTTTTTGATGTGGACCATTTTTAAAGTCTTTGTTGAATTTGTTACAATATTGCTTCTGTTTTATGTTTTGGTTTTTTGGCTGCAAGGCATGTGGGATCCTAGCTCCCCAACCAGAGATCGAACCCACACCCCCTGCATTGGAAGGTGAAGTCTGAACCACTGGACCGCCCGGGAAGTCCCCACTAAATCCATATTTAGACTATTGCTGATTGTTTTAGTTCAGAGTGTCACTCTTTTCTGAACTAAAATTCTATTAGATCCTACTAAATCCTGCCATTGGAATGACCTTGAATTATATGCAAACGTAGCTTGTCTAACAACTCTACCTGAAAAACCCAGAAAACAGAGATCTTGGTTTCCATGTCTTGATTTCCTGTTTTACAGCATGCCTGGGCACAGAGATTTTTTTTAAAAGCCTTCCTTGAAAGATACAATTGAGAACAGTTGGAAAAAATTGATAGTAGAACGTGAGTGGAAGCCATGTGGCAGCTCAGTGCAGTTGGCCAAGACGTAACATTCTTTTTTTTAAAATTGAAATATAGTTGATTTACAATGTTGTTAATTACTGCTGTACAGCAAAGTGATTCAGTTATACATATATACCCTTTTTTTGTGGGGGAGGGTGGCACACCACAGGGCTTGCAGGATCTTAGTTCCCCGACAAGGGATCTAAGCCAGGCCCCAGCAGTGACAGCGTCAGGTCCTAATCACTGGACCGCCAAGGAATTCCCTGTATATTTTAAAAATATATTTTCTATTATGGTTTATCATAGGATATTGAATATAGTTCTGTGTGCTATACAGTAGGCCCTTGTTGTTTATCTATTCTATATATAAAAGCTTCCAAGACTTAACATTCTTAGGGGGTGGTTTCAGACTTGATCAATCCAAACCATCTCCAGGAGGCACTGGAAGGGACTGGTAGAGTCTCCAATCTGGAGGGTTGACTGACTGACAGCAGGAATGAGAAACAATCTAAGCCTTGTCGATGTCATCTCTGAGCTCTGTCAGATCCAGCCTATTAAGCTGTAATGGGGACTGAGGCCTCAGCCAGGGAGGGACCTCAGAGTGAAACAAAGAGGCTGGATCCCAGTTGATCAGCATTTCTCCCCAGGGGTTTTGGTTTTGTTTCTAAATAATCCAGAGAATTCTGAACTTGGGGGGAGTTTGCATATGGGAGTGGGGGAGAAAATACTGATGTCCTGATCAACAGAAAATGGGGAATTGGAGAACAGTGCTCAAAAAGTGAAAGAGTATTTTGTTCCATTTTTTGATTGCTAATCCAATGGAACAGCTCCTGATACGAGACATTTTTCAGCTGAATTTGCAGTATTAATATTCTCTCCATAACTTTCTTAAGTTTTAGACAATCAACAAAACAATAAATCAAGCCCAGATTTGTAGCCTCTGCCGATTTCTGTGGTGTACATACTCCTACCATGTCCTCTTTCAAGCTACCAACGTGATATCCTGATGCTGGAATTAGAAAGAGGTAACACCTTACATAACCCATAGGGATGATCACGGCCATGCAGTAATTAGAAAACGAAGTTTTGAGTACTTACTGCTTTTGTTTTTAATTCACTTTATTTAATTTTAAGTTGACATAAATTAAACTTTAATAAAGGCTGTGTTTAACAACCAGCTTAAAAAACTCGTGAAAATTCAGCAGTCAGCTCTCGCAAGCAAGTACGAGCCAATTCCAGAACAGAAACTATTCCCTCTTGCACTAGTAACTTTCTCATTATATTGAGACTTTTCATTATATACTTAGCAAAATCTAATATTACAGCATTTCTTTTGTACTTTAGTGTCTGTTTCCCGCACATCTATAGAGCAGACCCCACAAGAGAAGCAGCCTTGCTGTGCTTCATTGGATTGTATTCCCAGCACCTGAAACAGCCCTGGCGCTACAGTGCAATGCTCAATAAATATCTACCAGAGTCTGAATAAATAGAGAATATGTTATACCTGCCAATTAATGTGAAAAAGACAAGTAAACTAATACGATCTGGTTTAGGGAGCTAGCAGGCATTTCAGGTGAAGAAATTCATAAGGCCATAAACATAGGACAAGATGATCAACCTCAGCTAGAATTAAGAAAATGTCTTTATTACAGTTACTATACACCCTGCCCACAGCTGGGGACTGTTTCTCACCGCACCTTCTCATTTGAAGATACACCTTTGCACATCCCTCTTTTAAAATAAGCAGTGTGTCTATAAGCGATTCTGACTCAGGTGGCCCGTGACTGTATTTTTAACAAGTACCTTAGATGACTCTGATTTTCAAGGTAAAGTTACTGTCTGGTAATTCAAGGACCTCTTCTTTGAGAAGCACAGTTGACCAACGATGCAGTGTTCTTAACCCTGGCTGAGCTTAACCATTATCTGAGAGAGGAGGGGCAGAAGGGGGGAAAAAGGGATGTGGGATGGGTGGGGGAGGGAAGGGGGAGAAGTGATGAGAAGGGAGGGGAGAGAGGTGAGGAGAAGGGAATGGGGAGGGAGGGTATTAAAAATAGACACCTGGTCCCCATTGCTTCTTCTTATGCACATTCATTGAAAATCTTTCCCTGAGCTTATTAAGGATCAATTTTGTGTGTGTGTGTGTGTGTGTGTGTGTGTGTGTGTGTGTGTGTGGTTCCTTGCTCCCTGGTGAAATCTAAAGCCTAACATACAGCTAGAGTCTAACCTATAAGAAGACAGCCCTAGTTAAGCAACACTTCCTGTTTTATCTCCGTTAAGTATAAATACTACTGAAAGAATGAGTTTACTGGACTAAAGAATTATAAAGCCACGTGTCTTAAATGTATTTCAGATTTTTCACCATTTAGGCTGACCTTTTCCATTGTCTATTCTGAAATATGTCTATTCATGAAACACACAAATATGTATGTCTTCAGCTTTGTAGCAACAGTTGCCTGTGATTCTTCGGAGTGTGACTGCCTGGGATGGAATCCTAGCTCTGCCCCAAGCCAGGCCTGTGATTTTGAAGAGATTCTCTAACCTCTCATGCCTCAGTTTCCCACACCGGTTTGTTGTGAGGATTAAGCAACTCAGCACATCTGAAGTCTTAGAATAGTACCTGGAAAGGATTGAGGGCTCTGTTAGTATTCCTGTTAGATCATCAATCATCAGGATAGCCATAGCTCCATAAATGCGTGTTCTCGGAGGAGAGGAAAAGGCTGATACTAAAGACGAAAAACCAACTGATGATTTGTTTTAAAGTTGCACCAATCTGCATGCATCAGCACCTGCACTCCCTAGCCCTTGCTCACTTGATAATAACTGTGACTATATAAACCACGCAATGGGCTGCATAGGTTGTCAGCAACTCTGCAGAATAATGCGATTTTCTTCAGGTCTTCCAATGAGATGAACTTCAAGTGATCTTTTATTATTCCAGAACCAGTCAAAGTTTCAAGTGGCAGCCAGCACGATCTTTCAAGTGACTTCTCAAAAATGGCGGAAATGACACCATTTTCACTTCAAATCATTTCACCAGGAAATGGAAGCAGATTTGAAAAGGGAACCAGAGTCACCAAAAGAAATTCTAAAGACCATTGATATGGTACTGCTATCATCATCCTGGAGACAAATGATCAAATTTTCCTGTATTCCCCCAAAGCCTTAGGGTTTTTGGTAGTTCAGTTTACAGAGTAAAATACTAATATGGTTTATCCTACGCAATATAGTTTCGCTTCAGATAGGTTTTGTAGTTTATGTAAATAGCCTTATACTAGATGTATTTCTGCTACGTTGTTTTCTTGCCAAAATTATGTTTTTGAGAATCACCTTGCTGATTCATATGACCAGTTTATCTCAATCATCTTTATTTTCCCTTTGTATGAATTGACTGAAACTTATTAGTTGTTATCTTTTTGATGGATATTTGGGTTTATGTCCAGTTTTTGGTTATTACAACCAATACTGGTACAATCTTTATTGTATATACCCATGTGTTAAAATTATAAAGAAAAGCAAGAGAATGATAAACAAAAAATTCAGGACCGTGTTTCCTCTTGGAGGTGAGAAAGGGAAATTGGCATTAGAAAGAGGGATGCGGGACCATCAAAGGAATGATAATGTTCTACTTTCTTAAGGTGGATGTCTAAATAGTTTTATAGTGTGTGTTTATACATATATAGAGAGAGAGATACCCGTAAAATACAAATATACTTTGAAAAAACTTTAATTCTGAGATAATTTTAAGATAATTCATATTGAGTTATGTGAAATAATACAGAGATCCCATATATTCTTCCCCCAAGTTTCCCCCAATAGTAACATCTTATATAACTGTAGTATTACAATATCAAAACCATGAAATTGCTATTAGTACTATCTATAGATTTGATTCACCTGTTTTGCATACACTTATTTGTGTATGTATAGTTACTTGTATGCAATTCTATCATAAGTATAGATTCAGATAACTACTACCACAGTCAAGATACAGAACTGTGCCGTCATAAAGGTCCCTCATGCTATGTTTTTATAACCATAGCCACCTCTTTCCCTTCCCCTCTTCCTAACCCCTGGCAACCACTAGTATGTTCTCCATCTCTATAATTTTGTGATTTCAAGAATGCTGTTGTTGACTTAGAACAAATAGACTGCCAGTTATTTCCCCAGCAAAAATGGGTTTATTTGATATCAGCAAAAAATTAAAGTTTGAGGTCTATAATCATGATGAGCCACATGGAAGTTCCCTCTGCAAACCCAACAAGGAGAGAATTCTTTTAAAGAGGGGAAAGGAAGTTGGGAGGGCTACAGCAAACAAAGAGTTCATTGGAGGAATTGAGAGTTCAAAGCAGAATGACTTCTCATTGCCAAAGTTGTGAAGGTCTCTCATTGGCTGAGTTCTTGCCAGGCAAAAAGAGGAAGTCTTTCTTCTTCCTGCGGTGCATGAGATTTCCTGTTTCTGGGCTTCTGACTCTATTTTAATTGAGATCTCTGTTTACTAATTTTTGATACTCAATATATGAACCAAACATATATAATCTTTGGAGGCTGGCTTTTTTTAAAAATTATTTATTTATTCTTTTTTTTTGGCTACGTTGGGTCTTCACTGCTGTGTGTGGTCCCTCTCTAGTTGTGGCGAGCGGGGGCCACTCTGCACTGCGGTGCGTGGGCTTCTCATTGCGGTGGCCTCTCCCGTTGCAGAGCAAGGGCTCTAGGCATGCAGGCCTCAGTAACTGTGGCAGGAGGGCTCAGTAGTTGTGGCTCGCAGGCTCTAGAGCGCAGGCTCAGTAGTTATGGCACACGGGCTTAGTTGCTCTGCGGCATGTGGAATCTTCCCGGACCAAGGCTCGAATCTGTGTCCCCTGCATTGGCAGGCGGATTCTTAACCATTGTGCCACCAGGGAAGCCCAGAGACTGGCTTTTGAAACTCAGCAACTTTAAAGATGCACCCAAGTTATTGTGTGTATCAACAGTCAATGCCTTTTTATTGCTGAGTAGTCGTCCATACATGTACTTTTAAACTGTACCATCATAAAAAAGGAAAATGTAACTGGGTGCTTTAGATGGTAGAGTTAAAAGGTTGGGATTAAACAACAGGAGAGAAGATTTTCAACCACTGTTGCTTTTTAAATCACCATATTTCAAAGCAAGAAAAAAAATGTGTAATTGGCTGCCTGGGAGATGTGTGGACTAAGAAGAACTGTATGTGGCCTTAACAATCTGACTCTGAGATTTTGATTTCTGTTAATACATGATCAAGTGAATACTACTAATAATTTTCTACCACCATAATCAGCGAAAACCATAGTTTTCTTCAAAGAAGGTAAATAGTGTTGCTCTGAGTTCATTGCCTGGAAATGACTCTAAGAGGGTGGGGTGCTAAGATATGGGGCCTAGTAATTCTAATACAATTTGCAAATCTTGATAAGATGTTTAAGTCAAGGGAGGGAAAGTTCTCTGAGGTGTCTGTCATCCTATCGTTTTTATTTTACTCATTCATGTAAGAATTCATCAATTCATTCATTCAACAAACTGTCTTAAGTGCCAATTGTATGCCAGCTCTAGACTTCCTGCCATAAAATACCAGATGATCTAATAAAGGAGAAGGATCAAAAGAATTGCAGTTCTCTCTCACCAAGCCCTCTGCTCTTTGACCAATATGTTTCTCCAGTTCATAGATGAGAAAATCAAGGCACAATGAAGGGAAGCATTTTATCCAGGCTCAGTAGTTGTGGCGCATGGGCTTGGTTGCTCCGTGGCATCTTCCCGGACCAGGGATCGAACCCTTGTCCCCTGCATTGGCAGGTGGATTCTTAACCACTCTGCCACCAGGAAAGTCCCTAGTGCTAGTTATTCAAGCAAATCCCTTTTAGGTATTGACACCAGCCTATAATTTAAATGTCAAAGATTTTGATAAGAAATGTGGAGAGGGGGCTTCCTTAAATGTAGAAGTTGGAACTAGTGTATGCAGTGGATAAGGAGGGGTGTAGGGTGAGGCACAGTCTGCCGCAGGTGCAGGCAATAAGGGGGTACATTGTCGGTGGGTAATTTCAAAAGAATAACAATCTAGACTAATAATAATCTAAACTAAAATGAGTCTTTTTTAATTATCACCAAGTATCAGAAATTCTAAACAATGTCATGGATCAAACACTTCTCCCCACCCCTGGGGTATATCACTTCCATTACCAACCCCACACCTTGCCACTGGATGGAACTTTTCAAAAACGAGGTACTTTCTTTATGTATATTAACTCATTTAATAATTTTAGTAATAAACTATGAGGAACATATTCATGTTATCCCCATTTTATGGATGAGAATACTGAGAACCAAAGAAGCTTATCAATGTGCCCAGAGTCACACAGCTAGTAAGTGAGAGAGAGCTAAGACCTGAACCCAGAAGTCAAGCCCCAGGGTCTATGCTCATCATCACAAACCCAGATGGCCTTCAGTTATACACCACTGCCCTCCCCCAAATTACAGCTGAGTAAATCTTTTGAGGAACCGTATCTCAATTCTCCTAATACATTAGGCATCTTTCTGTCAGAAAATAGAGCAGCTTCAATGTTGACTAAATTTCCCTATAATACTAATATTAGGAAAATGTAACAATACAGCAAGTTGTCGGGTTCCCAGAGTAACAAGCCTGTAGGTCAGAGCCATGATTCCGTTGCCCAGATATCTGCAGCAGCAGACACAGAGCAAGGGCCTGAATAAATGTTTGTTGACGGAATAAGTGTCTACTGAGTCAGGTAGAGAAACGCTCAGAGGTCTGGCTCCTACAGATGTTTTCGCTTGCTTGTGGGTAGAAAGCAACATCTGCCACCCAGATCCCTAGGCTTTCCCCAGATGTTGAGAGGACACTAATCTGAGGTTGGTTTGTCTCAGTGTGAGTAAACATGTGCTCTGGCTTCTTCTGTGCTGAATAATGGTTTCATAGGGTCTATTTTCACAGATAAAAAGCAGTATCGATCATTCTATTTCACGATTGGGCGCAGAGGTTTTGGAGCAGAAATTGGCGTGATGTAACTCCAGGGAGGAGTAATTCGGATTCCCATGGAAATATCCTGCTTCTAAATTTGCTCCTGAAGACAACGTAGGGAAATCAAATGTGTGAGTCAGGCAAGGTTGTAACAATGAGCTCTATGCTAATTAAATGACAGACAAGCAAAGGGTTAAATGTAGGATGCTCACTCCTCAAGGAAAGACTTGAGGTGAGGGTGCCCCCCCCTCACCT